>NW_020799107.1:9484912-9715332 GCF_003259725.1 Athene cunicularia | reverse complement strand
CACCCCCCCACCCCTCCTTTCCCTGTGCGTGTTATGAACGGGGCATGAGTTCCAGCCTACGAAAGAGAAATAGCAAACTAATTTAAGAGTAGAATCAGATGCAAAATGGAAGTGGTACCAAAATTAAGCCTTTTGTTGCTGTGTTTTGTTTGATCTCCTCCTAGTCCGGTCTGGACTTCTTAACAATGCTATGCAAATGGAAATGACTTTCTAGCAGATAAAGCCATTGTGTACCATAGATAACATGCATTTCCAGGATAAGCTTTTTCTTCCACGTGTAGATTCCCTCTTGTCTCCTTGTATATGTTATATATATATAGTGTGTTGTATTTAAAAGCTCGAGACTTTATTTTCTGGCTCTTGGTGTACCTTATACAATTGTATTTGAAAGTTAAATATATTTTTATCATGTATTTGAAATATATTGCTGATGAGTGTATCCAGGGTGCTGTAGTCTGAGTGTTAGATTGCCATTTGGTTTCAACTATCATAGGTAAGAGGATGCTGATAAATAGCAGAATGGAAATGATCTGTTAGATGCATCCTCTGTGGCTGGCACACTTCACTGACCATAGCTTTATGTGGTGGTCATACCCACGTGTCTGGAGCATGATATGTATGTAGTGTAATATAGTTACCATCATGTTAAAATTAACAGTATTGTAAGAGTTGTTAACTCCTACACCCATACTTCACAAAGCTGTATCCTTATGCACAGAATGAATGATCTGAGAGTTGTCTCTATTTGTAAGTTATTTTTGTAAAATAAAGATCTGGGAAAAAAAGAAATCTATGTCTACCAGTGGTTTGACTTGCTATCCTCCTTCTCCTTAGGAAAAAAAAAAAAAAAAAAAAGCTAAAAAGGAGAGATCCCAAAGCCACCTTTCCTCCTTTGTTTGGTGCAGGAGCAAACAGGTCAGTCTGTATTTTCTTGATGTTTGTTGACAGTGGGCAGAAACCATTGAATGGAGGAATGTGAGACAGCACCGGTGGTGCGTGGCGAGAGGGGAAAGGGTGGGAGGAGCGGGTCTGCGGAAGGCTGTGCTGTTGGGGAAGGTAAAGCTGATGGATTTATAAGGTGAAAGCTGCTGGGAGTGATGAAAGGCTGTGTTTGTAGTTAAAAATAAACATGTGGAAGGAAAATATGGAAGTACGCAGATGGAGTGGATATTTGGACTAATCCAGGTTCAGTCCTCTGGGGCTTTTGCTTGTGATGGAATTTGGGAGTTAGCAGTCCTGACAGCATTAAATCCCTTTTTATCTCTTCTTCTCTTTGTCGGTTTGCATTGACTTTGCAATGCTGTGTTGTCAAAGTGTGGGGCAAGATTCCACTGCTGCAGGATGTATGAAGTAGAGAGATCCTTAAGCCAGTGAAGCACTTGAATCATGGTCCTCTTCATCTCCGGACGAGGTAACTAATGTTAAATCAGTGATATTTTGCAGCCATCCCTGACTTGCTGTTGCTGGTTTCCATGTCCTGCAACACCAGCGCAGTGCTAACTGCTTTGCTGTGAAGGCAACACTTAAATTCTTATTAAATTAAAGTATGCCCTCACCCTCAGAGATCCCGACAGCCAATTTTGTAATTATTATTTTGGGGTTTTTTCTACATGTTACATTACTGCTTTGTAAAAGGTGATCCTATGAAAATAGATGGTTGCCAGCACTGCAAAGTGTTCCTTCCCCTCATAGTCCTTGGCGTTTCTAAAAAATCACTGGTCCATCCCCAAATGGAGGAGCCAGTTGCAGAGAAGAGCTGCCAGCATAACTGTCACAACGTTGCTACACAAGTGCAGCCTTTTGTGCTGATGCTTCTTAGGAGAGATGGGTATTCTGAGCTTCCTGTAAGCCTTTCTTAAGGTACAGCTGAACATGCTGATAGTTAAAATTGGAGGTTAATACCAAGAAATTAATGTTCCTGATCTAGCTGGGCATTGCTTCCCATGCCCGGTATCTGTACGTGCAGCTGTGTGTCCTTACCGCAGGTGCATGGCATCCTACTGCCATGTGCCTGCAGGGTGTTCAGTGTATAGCAGTGTATCTATTTCAGTTTAAGTTCTGTCTGGAGCAGTATGTTGTTTTCATGTGATACTGTAGCTGAATTGGAGGTTTGAGTTTGCAGAAGCTCACAAATTATTTTCTCTCTCTCTCTCTCTCTCTCTCTGCATTTTGGTACTTGCAGTGCAGCATCAGCCTTGGAGGTATCCTGGACAGTGCTGAGTGTCAGGGAGGTCCTGCAGACAAGTTGCATAGACTAGACTGAAAAAGTCTCCAGGTCTCTTCCCTGGGGAGGTGAATCGTGGTGGGATGATGCCTCTTCCAAAAGTGGGATCAGACTGAGAGAGCAGGTAAAGTTCGGGACCATGGCCTCACTATCAACAGCTGTAGCATCGCACACACGGGTCCTTTCCAGCTCCTCGGATGGGAAGACCTGGGACTGAGCACCCACCTTGTCTCCTTGGCCCCTGAAAGGACAGGTGGAGCTGGGAGGCAGCAGCCTCCTCGCCAGCAGCACTGGGGTTTAGGAAGGGTGTACGATGTCCCCACCGGGGATTGGCACTCCTTGTGTAGAGGTGGGCAGCCCCAAGGTGGCCGTGACTGCAAGAAGGGTGGTAGTGGGCAGGTGATGGGAAATCAGTGGAGGGTCGGACTGTGCAGGGGGATGGAAGGATATAGTTTGTCTGTTGTTGCATATTTTTTGTTAGGACTTGGTTTTGTGCAGAAAATTCTCAAAAATCAAACTTTGTCAGACGTATAAGGAAGAAATAACGTGTATGTTCTAGGAAGCTTTCCTCATGGCTGTGTGTGACACAATACCCCCAGCTGGTATTTGCACTGAGACCACAAAGTGGGTTTGGACCCCTTGGAGTCTGATATGAGGGAATTTATGAGCAGCTAATGGGTGAGTGAAGATAACACGTCCTCAGGCAGATGTGACTGTGATTTACAGTGACTGATGTGATGGCTGCTGTCACCTTGTTTGGCCAAATGTCCTGACTCTGGAGCTAGGGGTGTTGCAAAGGGTCTCTACTTCTTCTTGCTGCAGGACTGGTGGGCTGGCTGCCCAGGGATCTCCCTCTGACAGCTACAGGTGTACATGGCGGTTCAGGTCTTGCCTTTGCGAGGAGTTCAAATTCACTGCGTTAAAGCTTCAGTGGAAAAATGAGTAAAAGTCAAATATAATCCATGCTGGAGGAAGTCCTGCTGCATAACTCTTGGGCTTTATGGCTGAAAGGATCTCAGTGCTGTCAGACTCCACGGGCCTCGGAGGCACACACTGAGCAAATAAAAATACATCTGCTCTGGGAGAAAGGAATTTTTTTTAAAAAAATTTCTTTGTATAGAAAGTGTAGTCCTGCTTTATTGTTACTTAAACACAGATTTCCTTTTATGAGCCATAAATGACATTCAGGTGTAGCACAGTGACTTTAAATCAGCTCTTCTGGCAACCATCTAGATAATGTAAGAAACGCCTAATTGGCCTGTTTCTCCTTTGGCTAATTCATTGTTTCAATGCTGCTGACTTTAGATACTAGCCTTTCATGAGTTCACTGAGCATAAAAGCCATTTAAAGTTCCTAAGAAGCAAGAAATAATTCAGCTGTGAGCAATATTTAAGCACGTGGCGGCAGCAGTGCTGCCAAAGCCAGCTCTTAATCTGTTTCAGAGAGCTTCTTGATGAGGAGATTTGGGCTTGTACTTTGAGAAATGGGGCTCAGCCCCTGTGATGGGGTGTGGGGCTGAGCAGGGCATGATGCGATGAGGTACTGATGTATACAGAGCCCATGGTTTGCTTTTAGCCTTCCCACTCCATTACGGTGTGTGGCTGAAGAGTATCTAAGCCAGAGTCTGCTCTGATTTACACCCCAGATTTACAGTAGGATAATGCTGCTGATTTAAAGGGAGCTATCCAGGATTTATAGGGATTTTTATAAGTAGAATCAGGACTTTTAGCTGTAATCCTGTGCAAATGTATGGGTGCGAGTGCAGATGTGCACATCTGCATCACTAATGCAGTGTAATACCCATGTACAGCCGTAATGCAAAGATGTAATCATAGCAACACAACAGATAATAACGATGTGAGTTTGCTTTTGCAAAAGTCCTTGCATTACAGGGTTATAATACGTTTCAGACCAGGCTCACAAAGATCCTGTGATGAATAATCCAGCTGTAACCCTAAAGCATGTGTCTGACTCTCCTAATATCCACTGTCATCAGAAAAAATAGTCTCCTTCAATTTTGGTAGTTGCTGTTTGAAAAAAAAAACAAAAACAACCCACTTTTTTCATGTAAGTCTTGATCTATTGTGTTTTTTTGGATTATGTGGAATACATGCAAGGCCTTAACTAAAGGTCTCTATCCTGGAAATGTTATAACTTCATAGTACCAAAGAGATACCAACACCCCAGTGATGCTGTGAATCCAGGGAGACTGTTCAATTCTATGGCTAAAATGTTGAGTAGGATGCTCTTCATCACTGGACTGAGCATCAGAATAAGGCCTTTCTGGCTATTTGTTATATTCTGGTTGTTATATAAGGCCATGAAGATGATTGAGGGACTGGAGCGAGGACAGGCTGAGAGAGCCTGAGCCTGAGAGAGTTGGGGTTGTTCAGCCTGGAGAAGAGAAGGCTCCAGGGAGACCTTATAGCAGCCTCCCAGTACTGAAAGGGGCTACAGGAAAGATGGGGGGGACTCTTGATCAGGGGGTGTAGAGATAGAATGGGGGGTAATGGTTTTAAACTGAAAGAGGGGAGATTTAGATTAAATGTAAGGAAGCAATTCTTCCCTGTGAGGGTGGTGAGGCCCTGGCAGAGGTTGCCCAGAGAAGCTGTGGCTGCCCCCTCCCTGGAAGGGTTCAGGCCAGGTTGGACGGGGCTTTGGGCAACCTGGGCTAGTGGAAAGTGTCCCTGCCCATGGCAGGGGGGGTGGAACTAGGTGAGCTTTAAGGTCCCTTCCAACCCAAACCATTCTAGGATTCATCTTACTAAGTAGGTACATAAGTTTACAAGAAAGTGCTGGGAATCCAACCAGACCCTCTGGAGATGCCAGTGGGCTTAGCTCCAGTGTGAAGTGTGAAATCAATGCAGCCCAACAGGTTCACTTCAACAGAGGGCCTGGGCCGCTGTACGTCATATGCTTCTTGACATCATCTGGTTTTAAGCCAGCTCTGATGATGGATGTTTTTGCCTCTTGCCTCTAGGTTGCAGCAGGGAAAACACACCCCTATCATGTTTGCTGTCTGTACAGTGCAATTTCCAGACTAAAGAAAAAGAGTTAAATTACATTTTAACAGAACAGTACTGAAAACAGCAAAGGTCGGGAAACTTTTAAGTAAGGTCAACCTATCGATTGCAACAGTGGAAGGATAGACATCAAATACTTTGCTGTGAAAAGCTGAAAAGAAGTAAATTCAGCATGATATATTGAAACCCAAGTCTCTTTCATATGTTGCAGAGCCTTCTGACATAGCAGGTTTACTGTTCAAGCTGAGATATGTTGCCTTGCCAACATATATTCTGAGTTACCCAAGCAGATTTAATGTTTTTGCAGTAGTGACTTTTCCCTTTTTTGGGGGGACATTTTTCTTTTTCTTTTCAAAAAATTGTTGCAGAAGATTTCAAACCTACCTAGGAAATGACCTTAATCAATTTAGTTCCACCGATGAGTATGAAAATGCAGATCTTTCTTTTTGCTTTCGCAAAACATTGCCCTGCTTGCATTGAGTAGGGTGACCGAGTCACAGCTTGATAGGAAAGTGTGTTTTGTTTGTTGGTTTGGTTTTTTTAAAAAAATCCGTCCAAGTGGCAGCTCTGTTTTGTCCAGAAGGATTGATGTGACTGACAAGTGTTTTGAATTTCTAAGCTCCAAGGTCTCAAAATGCATGAAAAGCGAATGACACATACACAAAAATGTAAATCTTTGGAAAACAAGCACCAACTACACACAAAAAAAGTAGCAATTCTGCAAAAGGGTGACAGACGCTGCATTCATTCTTCTCCCCCCCCCCCTTTCTTTTTTAGTAAGTCAGTGTTTCTGGGCCACCTACAGGCACATTTATGTCTTCTGCAGCAGGGAATCAAGATAGACAATAAGCCAAAGCCATGGTCGTCATGCATCAGGGTGGTTCTATCTACATCTCAGGGTTGCAGCTCCCATCACCACCAGCTCACCAGGATCTGTTCTCATCAGCCCTGTATTGAGCAGGGCAATGCCATGGTCTTAGTCCCATGGGCACACAACTCTTGAATATCCTCATTATTTAGGGCTTGGGTTGCAGGAGTCTCAAGAGAATGAAACTGTTGAGCCGGAGTGTGCAAACACAGCTGGAGGTGGTTCCTGACCCACAGAGCTCACGTCCCAACCCTGCTGAGAGTGGGTAGGGTGAGCTTCAAGAGGGGAAGCCCTGCTGGTCTCAGCACTTGCCTGGTGTGCATGGGTTGGTGGGGGGTTCCAGACTCGCACTAAAACATCTTCTGGGCTGTTCCCAGACAGCCTCTGCTTCACTTGAGGTCCGTGAAATGCTGTTTACAGAGAGCAGAAGGGTGAGACAGAAGGAAAGTCAGATTTCTGGTCTCCTGACCGGTGAGCTGGCATTTCCCTTCCTCCAGGTACCCCATTGCAACCTTGTTGTTCTGGGTGATGAGTGGTGCCAAGTGGATTTGCTCAGCTCAGGATTATCCACAACAGCTGTATGAACCTCCTCTGGAGGGCATTTTAATAATTTTTGTCTCCTCTCATCAAGGACTGATAAAATATCTGCAACCACACCACCTGAATGTAGGGCATCACTTCATGAAGCAGCCCGTGAGCCCTCTGTGATGTGGCCATGCTCCCTCCTGGCTCTTTTTCCACATGGCATAACTCTAAAACCAATGCAGGATGAAAGGTATGGAAATCCTGCTCTGTGCAGAGGATGCTGAGCCCCTGAAGATGTGGTCCAGAGCTCTTGTCTCTAATCTAGCCAACTTGTTCCAATGGCTGGCTTGAATTTCAAGGTTGCCCTGTTGCTTTTGTGGGAGGTGGGGGTGGCACATTTATAAAGAAGAGTGATGATGGAGAGAAAGTTTTTCTTCTCTTTTTCCTGTCTCGTCTGGCCCAGTGAATGTGGTGGTTTTGGTTGAGGGGTTCAAAGGAGTGAGGGAGGCAGTCAGTTGGAAACACCGATTCTGCAAGCTTCTGAGAGCCACTGGCCGCTGCTTCTGCTTGGTTCAGCTTGACTGGTTCATCATGGGCCTGAGGTGGCTGCTTTAATGGGAAGTTGGCTGGCGGAGGAGAATCTATACCTTCCCTTTGCAGTGAATCAATAAAAAGCTGGAGTGTTTTGGATTCCTCCTTCCAGGAGAGAATAGTGCTCATTGTAAGTCTGGAGAATTAAATGGCAAAGAGAGAGAGGGAAGCTCTTCCCCGTTGCACGCTCCAACTGTCTTGGCTGAGTGGCAGCTTTGCTTTGCACGTCTTGGCCACATTTGATTTTGGCATTACTTGAGGCTTTCTAAACCTTGCCTGAGTGGTGTCTTTCTGTGGAGGTGAACACCCAGACATTGTTTGTTCAATCTAATTATGGGATGAGGGTGATGGAGCCTAGGAAATCCCTGGGAAAGGATGAAAAGTGGGTGTTTAGTGAGAAAAGCATCAGCAGCCCTGATGGCTTACTGTCACGAGCTGTTCTCTGGGCACATCTCTGCTCTGCCTATCAGCTCCATCACTGGTCTGTACCTGGTGATCTCTTGGTCCTGCTTCTGCAAAAGATGCTTCAAGATGAAAGCCTGTATTTCAGGTTGGAAACTCCCTGACAGGTGAACATCCTGAGCATCTGAGAGGGATGACTGCTTGGTTCAGTCCCTGAAAGTCTGGATGCAGGCCTGAAGTTCATTAAACCTTCTCCAGGGAGGGAGGTTTCACACTTGGAAAGCTTTACGAGGTTTCCAGTGTTTGCTGATTCCACTAAGGCTAGAATCCAAAAGTGCAAAGGCCCATGAAAATGATTAATAAAGAACAAAAACCAGAGCCTGAGACAGGATCAGCTCTGTGACTACTCTGAAACTGTAGCCTTGCAGAAGTCTCACGCTTTACTCGGGTAGATTTGCTCTTATAAAGCTGAAAACCCATTCTTCAAACTGGATTCAACCCTGTGTGCTGTTTGTATAAGGGTTAAGACCATCTCCAGGTATAACATCCTTGTCTCTAAATTGGAGAGACATGGATTTGACGGATGGGCCACTCGGTGGATAAGGAATTGGCTGGATGGTCACACTCAAAGAGTTGCAGTCAACAGCTCGATGTGCAAGCAGAGAGCGGTGATGAGTGGTGTCCTCAGGGGTGGGTGCTGGGACCGGAGCTGTTTAACATCTTTGTTGGTGACATGGACAGTGGGACTGAGTGCACCCTGCACCCTCAGCAAGTTCACTGATGACACTGAGCTGTGTGGTGTGGCCAACATGCTGGAGAGAAGGGATGTGTCATCCAGAGGGACCTGGACAGGCTGGAGAGGTGGGCCCATGTGAACCTCATGGAGTTCAACAAGGCCAAGTGCAAGGTCCTGCACATGGGTTGGGGCAATCCCAAGCACAAATACAGGCTGGGTGAGGAGTGGATTGAGAGCAGCCCCAAGGAGAAGGACTTGGGGGTATTGGTGGATGGAAAACTAACTATAAACCAGCAATGTGTGCTCACTGCCCAGAAAGCCAACTGTGTGCTGGGCTGCATCCAGAGCAGGGTGGGCAGCAGGGTGAGGGAGGGGATTCTTCCCCTCTGCTCTGCTCTCATGAGACCCACCCCCCCTGCAGTGCTGTGTTCAGCTCTGGGGCCCTCAGTATAAGAAGGACATGGATCTGCTCGAGCGGGTCCAGAGGAGACCATGAAGATGCTCAGGGGTCTGGAGCACCTCCCCTGTGAGGACAGGCTGAGAGAGTTGGGGGTGTTCAGCCCAGAGAAGAGAAGGCTCCGGGGAGACCTTAGGGCAGCCTCCCAGTGCTGAAAGGGGCTACAGGAAAGGTGGGGGTGCACTCTGCATCAGGGACTGAAGGGATAGGACAAGGGATTTAAAACTGGTAGAGGGGGTATTTGTATTAGCTATAAGGAAGAAATTCTTCCCTGTGAGTGTGGTGAGGCCCTGGCACAGGTTGCCCAGAGAAGCTGTGGCTGCCCCCTCCCTGGCAGTGTTCAAGGCCAGGTTGGACGGGGCTTTGGGCAACCTGGGCTAGTGGAAGGTGTCCCTGCCTGTAGCCGAGGAGTTGGAACTAGGTGATCTAGTTGGATCCCTTCCAACCCAAACCATTCTGTGATTCTATAAATTGCCCAGTGTCCATCAGCTTCATTGGATTATACTCCTTTGTGTGGCTGGAAAGTCTGGTCCAGATAGTTTGTTGGAAGTAAATGGGATTTACTTGCATGGGTGGGCAAATACTTCTGTACACATAGCCTTCTTCCCACAGTTTGCTATTGTTCTTGCTGACAACCTCTTATCTTATGTCAGTGAGAAAGTCCCAGACAGCTCTTGGCCTGGATGTCTTCGTATGAGGCTTCTTGATACCCCTCTGCTCTGTGAGACCAGCAGCTCATTGCCTGTGGTGTGTGTTGGACCTGGGAGCTCTTTGGAGGAAGGGGAGGCTGTTTCCCGTTGGGGCTGTCTGTGTTGCATGTAAGGAAAGTCTACGCAGGTGAAGATGCCTTTGGAGATAGTATAACCCCAAAGATAAATTGTTATCACACAGAATATACAAGGAAGTAAATGCCTGGGATTATGAGTTGAGTTTTGGTGATGATTTAGCATTGGCTGGAAAGCAGCCCTGGCTTGAAGGGTTCTTTGGCCATGCATCTTCTGATCCACTTCCACCGTGTTGAGTGTTATTTCAAAGCAGAGATGGCTTCTGTGAATAATGGGACATCCCCTACATCAGTAGCTCATCATCTCCGTCGAGGGATCTCCACTCCTGACCTACAGGTGGTGCTCCTCTGCTCGTGGCTGACATCCAGAGCAAGAAACCTTGGCCTGGCTGAAGCCAGGATGTCAGTGACAAATGGGAGCTGATCTCTGACTTATAAGAGCAGGCCCTGGGGTCTTCAGGGGGTTCCCTGTCACCTCTTGTAATCTTCAGCTGTTAAGAAATTTAGGGTATCTGCCAAAGGTGCAGCAAGCAATCTTGAGACTTGCTGTGTGGTTGGCATAACAAGGTCTCAGTCTGATATATGAGGGTAGCAGCAATCATTAATAAGAAGAATTGTGTGTTCAATAAAAGAGACTGCTAGCACTTACTGAAATTGGGTTCTTTGTACTATATATATATACATGCTATACTGTATATTTATACTAATATCAAGCTAGTCCTAGGTGTGGAGAACATGGCAACATACAGCACCAGAAATACTACCTGGGATCTCACAAATCCCTTCTCCTTTCCTTGGGTGAGTTAGCAACCACTTCCACTTTACAAGGCATTGGATTACGGCCACATCACTTACGAGCTAAAACTGTTTCAACTTGCACAGTGATGGAGAAGGGAACTTTGAATGAACTTCAAGTCCTCAGATTTGTGTTACATGAGTAGTACCTTCCTGCAGGGAGTCGTTAGCCGATTTAATCACCTTCCCCCCCTTCCATTGACAGCTGAATTTATGCATTAGAGGAAGACAGCAAGGGAGACAGGTTCAAAACAAGACTCTGAGGTAATCCATCATCCCGTGCCTTGTAGGAGAAGGTGACTGAAGGCAGCTGATGGGGAAGAGCAGTGCCATTGACTGTTTCCAGGACCTGTGGTTCAGAGGTAAAGAGGTGGGTTTTTGCCCTTTGCTGCTATATGATGTAAACTAAGCTGCCATCTTAACCAGAAACATGTTCAGTTCTGATTTTGAGTCAGCTGAGGTGGTGTTTGAGCTTTTTTATAGTGCACAGCCTCTCTGTTTGGTGGCTCTTGTTCATTTGCAGGGGTTGAAATTAAGACTGTAGATCTGGGAGAGCCAAGGAGCCCATGTTCAAGTCGACAGGGTTTTGCACCATTTTTAGCAGCAGCATCTGCCTGATAACCAGCACTGTATTTGTTAGGATAGATAAAACTCATTCAAGGTGTTCTGCTGGATTGGCTTGACTGTACTCTTCCTCTGCTTTGAGTGGTTGTCTTCACCTCCTCCTCCAACCTGGGGCTGATCCGTGCCCTGCGTTTCCATCGGTCCCAGGAGCCTTATCTCTGCCTTGCAGCTGGGAGCAGGACTCTGTCCTATCTGTGGTGCTGCAGGCGTAGCTCCACGTGAGCCGGCACCTGGAATCCTAACAGCAGAGCTGGTAGTGAGCACCAAGTTCTCCGTTCATCTTTTTCCTTACCCGTGCAGGTCCCTCCCAGTCAAGTGTCATTTCTCTGGGGCCCTTCATGAGCATGCACAAGCAATGATGCTTTGTAAAAGCCATTTTGTAGCCGTACTGCCATGGGAACAGGAGTGAGGTGTGTTTCAAACCAGCTCCCTCCCCGATGCACTGATGGTCTTGCTGCCTGCAGCGCTCCCAGAAGCGGGGCGAGGTTCATAGGAAGTAATATCTCTTGTTAGATTAGCCAGTAGATTTGGGAAAAAAACAAGCAAGCCGTTTTTCAGGCTAAAAGCATATCTGTTTTTCCCCAGTTGTATCAGTGCTGTTTTTTCCAACTGTATCTGTGTATCACATATAGCCAGATGATGGAAGACTGGCACTGTGGTCCCTGTGCTATCTAACATTGAGAGGCTGCAGGAATTATATGCTTGTTATTGGCAGCAGCCTGTGACCTGGTAGAGTCCAATTCTTACATGCATCTGTCTGAAAGCCCCTTGGTAGATGATCAGGTGGGGGCTTTCCATCCATACTCCATTATTCAGTGGCTTATAAAGACATGAGGGTCTCTTCTCTTGGTAGAAACCATCCGTTGAAGCTCATTCCCCAAGCAGCTCATGAGAGCCAGGGTTGCACGCAGACCCCTTCCAATCCACATTTGATTGACTGAACTGGCTTATTATGAAACTCTGAGATAATACCATAGCTATTTGTAGTCACTTCTGTTTTATAGCATAATCCACTTTTTCCACCCTTGGCTGCAACAGCAGCCAGTTGTTTCTGTGCATGTCTAATATGGGTCAGTAATATATCATGGGGTAAAATTATAGGTTCTTCTTTAGTGCCAGACATTTAGAGCATCTGGTTAGAGAAGTACCCAGCATAGATAAATCATGTTTAAAAAGCTTGTAATTTTTTTTAAAAACTGTTCTTTTTTATTATTATTGGGTTTTGTGTGCTTCTACCTCCTGGGGCATCTCCCCAGCTGGCTGTGGAGGAGTGATTGTCAGTGAAAGCCAAGCCCAGCGGATGCTCTGCTGGAAAGACAAGAAAGTAGTGGAAATGTTCTGAATTCAGTTTTATACCTCATTTACTAGGGATTGCCTTTAAAAGTTCATTTTTCAGCTAAAGAGAGTTTCCTTTTACTCTTTTGGCAAAAGAAATATTTTGTCAGAGCATCTGTTCCCTTCATTTAAAAACTGGCTTTTTAAGTTATGCTTTGTAAGTATGTGTTTATATAGTGATTCCCTGCTACTACTTATGATAGGATGCCCTTCTCAGTTGCACATACCTTTGCCTCTTGGGACTGAAGTTTCCAGCTGATGTGTCTGCCTTGGACTGAGCTCTTCTGGAGAAATACCAGCTCAGAGTGAAACAGTCACTTCTGAGAATAAGACTGTGAAAACAATATATTTTGTCCACACTGAAGCAAGCCTGTCTCTCTCTTGGGAAAAAGGCAAGGGGAAAAACAGAGAAGATCTGTTAGAGCTTTTCAGTTAACTCCCTGAACTTGCCTATACATGGACTATGTTTTACCTTACTAGTGCCTTCCTCTGCACTCAGCAATACAGGCCAGAACTGTCCTTGTGTCTGTGCAAGCCTGAGGGCTTTGGCCTGAAAGATATGGATGGCCTGTTGTTGTGGGGAACTTGATCTCCATTTGGTGGCTTCCAGTAGGACGAAAAGCAGTAGTGAACTGACTGGAAACTTGATCAGTTTTCAGTTCATGCTTTTATTAAGTTTGAGAGGGTGTTGTTTGTTTTGTTTGGTTTTTTTTTAAAAAAAAAAGATAGACCATTTCACAAAATGGAAGAAGTTACATGGTTTCCAGAACACGTGAAAATCTGGATAAACTAGTCACAGTGGGGTGTGCCTGGGGCAGTCCATCATCCTAAAACCACTGGGGATGTAAAGTTGCCCACTAGAAGGATGGAGCTGGCTTTGTTCCAGCAGCAGGACCTGCAGTGGTCTGGGAGGCAGCCTGTATTTCTGGCAAGGAGCAGCACCAGTGAATAACTGGTGTGGCTTTTGGGGAAGGAGCATCCAAGTGTAGAAGATGATGGGCAGATTGGACTGCTAGGCCCTCCAGCCTGGGATGTGCAGTTTGGAATGGAGAGGATGGTTCCAGGGTTTGTGCCCCCTTTGTTAATGGCTGTTGAGCCTGGCTGGCCTTGCAGGTTGGAAGATCAGCTCTGTCACCCTTTGGGTTCATTTTCCTTGGTATTGTAGAGGGGCAGTCAAACTCTTGTTTATTAGAGACTCCACCCCAAACTGCAGTGATCCTGCAGCATCTGCATGTATTTGCATGCAAAATAGCCATGAATCAGTCAAATGCAAGGTCAGAGGTGAACAAATTGGGAGTCAGACTATATTTCCAGGAGCACAGTTTGCTGTATTTGGCCAGAACTGAGTTCAAATGCAAACCACAAACCTGCCCTGCGGATTGCGGGTGAGTAGCCAGGCAAAACCTGGTGGTATTGCTCTCATTTTGCATTCAGAGAAGATGTCAAAGGGGCAGTGGCTGTGGGATGTGTTCTTTGAGGAGCCAGATGAATGCAAGTCCCTGAAAATGAGTACAAGCTGGAATCACGCACTGCATTTCCCAGCCTCTAGTAGCAGTGATGCAGGGCAAAGAGCCTGGGGTACACTGAGCTGGCTGGCTGCTACTCCAAAGAGACAACCATGGCATTTTTCTATCCAGGGTAGCCCTGATAATAAAAGCTAGACAAAATAAATAATCATGTTTTCATGAGCTAGAGCCGTGGCCCATTGTCTGTCGGCTGACTGGTAATTAAACTGTCCCAACAGGTTGCCTGCCTTTACGTGATAAGATAGGAGGGTGTGAGTGGGGTATAATTGATAGTTTTTGATGTACCATGTCCTGGGGATTTAGGATGGGGAATGATGCAAGGGGATATATCCCCTGAAACACCCTTTATGCTCAATTCGCAACCGATTTGCTTCGAACAAATGAAGATGTGTGTAATCTGCATGACAAAAGCTTGCAGAGGGACAGGGGCTTGGCCAGCTTTGGCTGTGAGGTCGGATCTGATAATGTACTAACGTACGTGTGCATAGGGTAACTGGGTGGGCTCGGAAAGGCCTTCTTGGCCGTGGCCCAGCTTCCAGGGAGAGCGTGAGAGGCAGCTGACTCCTGGGGTAGGTTTGGTAGCTGAGGGCTGAAAACTTCCTGGTGTTAGCGGATGCTGCAAGCCCGACTTGCTAGGCAAAATTTCTCTGAGCTGATTTCTGCAGATCTTGATCTTTACATTTATGTATCTTGACACAAAGGGTGGCTGAAGCCTGTGAAAGACATTGTTATCATTAATCACACAAAGCAAAAATGAGCTTCGGCAGTGCTGCTCTTCCTGGGACAAAGGCAGGAGTGGTGTTTTGATGTTGCAGGGAATGCTGGGGCAAGGAGGAAATTCCTGAAGTTTGTAGGTGTACATGTAGAAAGTCAAAGAAAATGCCTGAGCTTGTAGAGGCACTGTAGTGAGAGATGTTTTTTGAGCAGCGGCGTGATGCTGTGCATGTAGCATCTGAGCTACATGCTTAAACTGGGAAGTGTGTGCACCCTTGCCAGCCAGGAGGGTGCTGCCACCTCTCTGTCACACACTTTACTTTGGTGGGATGAGTTTTTGTGCTGAGCTGTGCCCACAGTGTGCCTCACGGGGTGAATGGATTGAGTCAGTTTTAGGGAGGGAGATTTTGCCATTCCTGCCATAGGGATGGTGATGGAGGGGGCCAAGCTGGGGAGGAGAATGGCGGGAGGTCGTAGGGTCTTGAGAGGTGGACAGAGGCTTTTACTATTCTATCCCTTTCCATCACAGCACTGACCAGGTGCTGATGCTGGCAGGAGAGGTTAGTACCCCAGCTGTAGTTGCCTCTGGCAACCTGTTGCCCTTAGCAACATCCTCTTCTGCCTATAGGCTTGTGCCCTACAAACTATAAGTTTGGTGTTGTAGCAGAGTAAAAGGAAGGTGTTCTGCTGGGGTTACTTTACTTCTGTTTGAGTTGACCTTTCCCAGTTCTCTCAGTTCTCTCATCTCTTAATTAATCCGTCCCCTGGAAATCTTTACATGCAAGGGCATTACTCAGCAGAGTATTTAGCCCAAGTACATTAGGGAAAGGCAGAAAGAGCTTCTGATTGTGCTGTATCTGTAGCATAGGTGTTAAAGATGTATTTGTGAGCCAGTCAGAGAAGAATGCTGAGGAAATCCTGTTCGCGTTAATCTTGTTTAATTTTATAATAAAAAACAGATGGCTGGCCATCTGGTGCTTCTTGCAATCAAATATCTCACAATTAACAGTAATTTACTTGCCCTGAGACTTCCATGATCTTTTGTGTGTTTTTTTCCCTTCAACCTGAGTATGTGTGGTCCCTTCCTAGAGCAGTGTTGAGCATAAGCCTAGCTTTGAAGCTGGCTTTAGAAACTCATGGTGGAGAGCAATGCGGGGGTCCCAGAGATATCTGCTTTCCTGCTGGACCTTCCACATAACACCCCCAAAAATAGGGTCAGGCAGGATATCTTCTTATTTTCAGACCCAGGAGGAACCACGTTCAGGGTAAGCTAAGTGAATCTCAGTGCATACCTACGTATGCATCATTGCAAGAGATGTAAGATGACACTAAAGGGAAATATACAATTAGATCTACATTTTCCAGCAGGCTATGGGATTTCTTCAGAGCTCAAAATGATTATACCTAAAGTGGGTTTTGTCCAGCAGTTTTAAGTTACTGAATGTAATTAAACAAGATGCAGGTGATCCTCTGCACTAGGAAAGCTTTCTGAGGGAATTAGCAGCAAAATAGGATGCAGAATAAAACCCATTGGGCAAATACACCATTCCTCCGTGCAGTCTTTTCTCCAAGAAGTTCAGAGACCCCCAAGATTCATCCCACATAAGCTTTCAGTGGTAATGCCAAGTGTGATGGGCAGTTATCAGCTGCAGAACCAGACATTGCATTGCTAGTTCATCTTGATTGATCTCAATGATGATTTTGGACCTTTGTGACTTGCGGTATAATAGAGGTGCCTTCTGTTTCTGATAACACTAATGAATTTGCTGATAGGAGGTGGAAGTATCCTGCCTTCCAGGTGATGGGAGCCACATCTGTTTGATGACGCTGGATTTTTAAGTGGTGCTGGTGCTGCTGAAAATGGCATTTCTTCTGAAACACTAACCTGCTGGTTTGGTTACGTTATTTCCAGAGGTGACATTGGCAGTGGAGCCTAGCCTCTTCAATAACTTCAGGTATCTTCTGAATATGTACTTCCTCAACCACCTCTGTAGTTTAATAGCATCAACAGTGAGCATACGTAAATGAATTCCAGTCAAGAGATCTGCATGCCAGTAGGTAAGAGCTCTCCCAGGCATTCCTATGTGATTACTAGCTCTTTACTATCCTAATATTTTTTTGCTAGCAGATGAAGAAAAATAATTAAGCTCTTCCCCTCCTCCTCCTCCACAAAATTACTGGCTCCGTTTGCACTCAGTGTGCTGGTGCTAGCTTCATCAGGGAATTGGGTCATGGAGCTAAAAGATACATTCATATATAGCAGCATATGTTAGAC
The DNA here is from genome assembly GCF_003259725.1 of Athene cunicularia. Classification (NCBI taxonomy): domain Eukaryota; kingdom Metazoa; phylum Chordata; class Aves; order Strigiformes; family Strigidae; genus Athene; species Athene cunicularia. The sequence continues at coordinate 9,698,453 of NW_020799107.1, read as the reverse complement.
TGGTGCTATGCTCCATCCTCCAAGTTGTTTCTTTAAATAGAGAGAAGCCTTCTGAAGGGCAAGAGCTCATTTTAACAGGGGTCCTGAAGGGGACTTTGGGCCACTGGTGGGATCTGCAGAGCTGGCAGGTGTAGGGTTTCATGCTGTCCTGGCCACCAAAGGATCAGACCTCAGAGGTGCAGCTCTGGCATGGATCTGACATCCATCCATAGCAGCTTACCATCCAGTCTAGATAATGGCAGTTAGAAAAACAAAGTGATTAGTGGAATGGCATGAACCCACAGGTCAATAAAGTGGTGGTTATTATTATTAGAGTAGTGGAAAAATGCTGCATATGGCGATCCGGGGCCTGCATACATGAACATTTCTAGGTGAGTGCTGCTCAGCTCAGCACGAAGCACATTTTGAAACCTCCTCACCCTGTTTGTCCTTTTTCTTTTTCCCTCTTCCCTGGTGGGACCAAGACAGGCTCTTCTGTCCTTCGATACTCCTTTTTTCCCCCACAGCGCAACCTGTGTCTATCTTTTTCAGAAGAAGGATAAGAACAGATGATGCAATGATTAGGATCTGTATCTGACAGGTAACATCAGAGAGGCTGCTCTATTTTTTCTGGGGTATGTGCCACTTTGGGATGTTACTAAGGATGCGAGAACAAGCTTTAGTCCAAAGTGTGCTCCATTTCAGGTTTTCCCACCCTCCTGGTTAATTACATGGAGTGGATGGAGGCCCTGGGGCTCCCTGGGTGGGATTGCTCCCACCTGAACTTCTATTTGGTCCTGCCACCAGCATGGATCGGCTCCATCTGCTTGGTGTGCATGCTGCCCAAGGGGTGTGCAGACCAGAAGACTTGTTCAAGCCTGCTCTCCACCCTGCCCCTTGGACACTGGGACTTGTTGACCCTGCAGGGCTCATCAGCCCGTTGCTCACCAGGCTGGGAGGAAGCCTGAATGCCCAGCAGACCTCTGATGCTGCTTTGAAGGGTCTGTGCTATCCCTACTAGGCAGAGGAACGTCAAGAGGCACTGGGGACAAATAAAGGATGATGAATCAGCCATGCCAGGAAGTGAACCTTGTTCTTTGGGAGAGCTGGATCTTGCCAGCACAATGGTTAGGTTACAAAGCCATTTCCTTCAATTACCTTCTCTGTCAAATCTCTGTGTTGTCTGGCACTAGGAATGCTTGGATCCAAATTCATTGTGAATTGGGGCAACGACACCAGAGATTTCTAAATTAATATCCTGCCAAGAGGAATTGAGCTTGTATTTTCCAATCATGTCAGTTCCGATTTCTTTGCTTGTCAGAGAAAACTTTGACTTGCCATCTGGTTTCAAGGGCACCGGTTAGGGAAATCATAGGTTGCTCAACCCAGCACGTCAAGCTTGCTGCAGAATGGCTGCAGAGAGCTTGGGGTGGGGGGGAGGAAAGGGCTTTGTGGGCTATTCTTGGCACCTGTCAAAGTGCAAAGAGGGAGACCAGAGGCACGGGGTGGTGGTGAGAAGAAGAGAGAAGGCATGACCTACTCCTTGAAGCAGCCAGAATGTGCACAGGGAAATTGGAATGTAGGGTGGGAGTCAGGTAGTTCAGAAAAATGCATTCATAGGCTGCACATACACTTGTAAAGAAGATGGTTTTGTGGTCTGAACTGAACTGGGGAGCATTAGGAATTGAATGGCCCAGGCAAGCAGTGTGTGAGCCCATTCTCTGACCCACCATCCAATCTTCTGGAGGAGAAAAAGTAATGAATGAAATAACACTCAGAGCTTGGGGGTGCCTCTAACCAGAAGTTAGGATCCTGCTTTAGCCTCCCCCTTAGCTTTCTGCCTCTGCTCCCTTGGGAGGGAGGTCTGTGATCTCCCCCTTCTTCATGTGCAGCTCGGTGCTGGAGATGGCTGATGCTGAAAGGAGTGCAATTGAGAGGTTTCCACAGTGACCTCTCTGCAGAAAGACAGTGGCATCTCTCCTTGGTAGTTGTTCACCAGAAGTACTCAGACCCCTTGTCTTTATTCAACTCTGGAAATGAACAGTGTTGCACTTACAGGGCTTTTGGAAACCCACAACAGAGTGGACTGGGATGCATTACTGTCCTCTTTGTGTCTTCCCTGTAGAAATTTATCAGCTATTCTGGATACATTTAAAGACCATGGTGTCTTTGCCCAATAGGCTTAGTTAGAAACATTCAACTGAATGTCAGAGGACTCCTTTGTACTGTAAAATCCATGGACCTTAAAATTTTCAGGAAAGGAACAGCACATTGACCAGGTACTGCGCTCTAATGCCACCTAATTGGCATCTGGTGGCCATGTTACCCAAAACACATGCTTTTACAGGCTGGGATGACTCTGGGACAGCAGTCTCTGCAGTTAATGATGGGAAGGCTGCAGACCCAGAAGATAAGCTGTGGTGGGGTTGCTGGGAATCGGGAAGGTCTGTGTATCCTTGTCCCATTGCAGACAGATTGGAAGAGTCTTCAGAAAGGGGGGGTGCAGGTTTTAGGGCAGGACCACGCAGCAGCAGGGGACAGCTTGGTGCTTGGCATGTCTCCCTCTCTGGGAGCAGATTTGGGGTGCTGGTGAGCCAGCTGGCTCCATGGCCAAAGCATGAAGGGAAGAGGCTGAGCCAGGGATGCCAAAAACCACAGATCCTGAGTGCCAGCTACGCTGCTGTGAGGGGGGTCGGTGCATGTGGCTGAGGGAGAGAAGCCCCTGAAGAAGAAATTCTGTAGAAGCTGCCAACTTGAACAATGTGTGAAGGGCTTTTTAGGATGGTGAAGCTGATTACCATGTGAGTGATGGTTTATGTTGCTCCTCTTAGCTCTTCTTCTTAGTGGGTGAAGGAGCCTCGAGGTGCACCAGAGCTGAGCCCCCTCGGCCTGTGCCTGAGGATGCACAGCTCCTTTGTCAGGGTGTCAGACAGCGGCAGTGGGCGTTCAGCCAGGGGGTCACATCACTGAGAGACACCGGCAGTTCTGGGTGCCAGCATTCCTGCCCGACTGTTGGGAAGGGGGCACCTGCTTCCTCTGGGCATCCTCGCTGTCAGCTGCAGCTGCCAGCGTAGGGACTGTCCCCATGCCTGGGACCATGTCCCTCGCCTCCTGGCCCCTTCACAGCTGCAGGCAAAGGGTCTCTGTGCAGGCAGCATCTCGGGGCACGCAGCACTATCGGTGCCAACTGCCAGCTGGGCAGGTGGAGGCTGACACTGTGCCAGAGGGGAATTTGGAGAGGTTTCCAGACCTCTCCCCCACGAGCTGTTTTGTACAAAACCATCTGCCTGCCCCGGGTACCGAGCTGGGGTCCGGCACAGCCGCAGCAGAGCTGGAAAGACACAGCAATGGGTGACATCCCTCTTCCCTTAATATTAAACCCACGTCCTGCCTGCGGCTGCCTGCACTGCTCTGCTTCTTACAAAAGGATGAAAGACAGGCAGCCTCGTGCTCTCCGGATGAGCCAGCAGCTGCGGAGGTGTTGGTGGTCAGTGCTGGGAGCGTGGGGGCTCTGTGACCAAACACCCCATTTATCACCACCCACACACACCCAGCAGCCGCGGCTCCTTATCTCTCTTCCCAGCACTGGCGTGGTCCATGCCAAAGGCTGGAGCAGGAAAAAGTGGTCTCTGTGTCATCTCTGCAGCCCTCTTCTCAGCCAGTGGGTCCTGCTCTGCCCCTCTCGCAGGACTCCATCTTGCTGGGTGCTGGGATGTTTTCAGGTGCTGTGCTGGGGAATGTTCACAGCTCCTTTGGGGAGGGGCTGTTGGGGGCTTTTTCAGGCATTGCTTTATAAATTCAAACAGATGTGTGTTTGAAAACTCCAGCTTTGAGGCGCGCTCTCATTTTAAATGGTTTTAGTGGAAATTTGCACTAGAGTGGATGCAGGGAAAAGTGGTGTTTTCAAAGTGAAAATGAAATGAAAACCAGCCTACCCTCTCCCACCAATTCCTCCCTGAGTGAAATGCTATTTGGAAAGTGGGTACTCTGTTTTGAAATATATGAAGCACAGAAACATCCTTCTTTTTACTTTCTTCACTTTCCTGGTTCTTTGCTTCTATTTCACTTATTTTCTTTATGTCTTGAGTCTGTCCCCAGCCAGCTCCCAGCTTCCCTCGTCACTCGCAGAGTGCAGGGTGTCACGAGAGGTCTGCTGAAGCGTGTAGAGTCCCTATTTCCATTTTTTTCTTAGTAAAGTGTGCTCAGAACTGAAACTCTCTGTAGAAACTTTGTACTTTTAAAATAAATTAGGCTTTATAATGTGAGCTGGCTGCCTTGGGTCCATGGGAAGGGAAGCGAATGGCTTCTCAGGAGCTACTGGTTTACCTGTGACTGACAGCTTGGTAAAATCCTCATGTCCTGCTGCACATCCTTCCCTCTCTGGTTGGAGAAATGATGCTGTGTGCTGCGGTCCCGTGCCCGCAAAGTGGATTTAATGCAGAGGGGCTGTGCTGCATAATCTCATGTGTGCGTTGGCTTGGATGTGGTGTCCTGAGCATGGTGTCTGAGAAACCCTTCCTACTCAGAGGTCATCCCCTTTGCTGGGGTAAGTATGTGTATGGAAATAGCTGGTACTGATGCCTAGCTCTTCTTCCAGCTCATTGTTGCATGGCCATGCAAGAGGAACAGGCAAGACCCACAAGGAGGGATGCAGTGGGGTGATCGAGACTGTGGGGGATGATGTCAGTGCTTTCGTAGCTGTCTAGACATCTCTAGAGAGATGTGAAGGGCATGCCCGATGCTGGCTGCACATCATGGAGCCAGGCCGGTGGGGCTGAGATGGGACCGTGCTGCCGGGTGCAGGGGAGGATGGACCCGGCACCGTGGATCGGTGGTGATGAGATGCTGTGTCTGTGCATTGTACAGGGAGCTGCTCACGTGGCTTCAGTGAAGCCAAAATATTCTTTCAGAAAGAGAACAGACCAGATGTCTTATTATTGCTGCTCACAATGCTGTCCTCCAAGTACAACAATCCATCAGGGGGCTCCGCACAGCCCTACAGAAAAGTCCCTGACGTGTTTTTACAGCAGGGCCAGGTTCTCACCACTTGTGTGCATTTGTATCCCTTGACAAATAGCTGTTTGACTTCAGTTTTGTTCAAAGGCACGGTGGTGTCAAGCACAGGGCTCCTATTCAAGTGCCCACCAACGGTGGTCCACAACTCACTGTTTCCTCTTCTTTTCTTGCTTTGTTTCCCTGTGACAGTCACTCAGGAACTTTTTCTTTTTTTATCTCATAGGGATTTTGAAAGACAGTTTTAAAGGATTTAGCCACAGTAAAACAGTGTCTCTAATAAAAACTGTAAAAATGGCTTGGAAGTATATGGTGTGAGGAATTCCTATTTGCACTGATATGTTGCTGGCATGACACTTCTGCACTTTTTTTTTTTTTTTTTTTTTTTTTTTTTTTATGATTTATAGAATTGTTTGGCAAAGCCTTGCATGCATTGAGAAATGCAGCTCTTTCTACAATGAACCAGCTCATCCTTATTAAGTGATTCCTCTTAAAGCTGGGAGATGTGCTTCAAACTGCCCTGAGCACCTAGTACACATTTTTGTCCTGCTGTATAAACTTATATAGGTAAGGCACTGACTCTAAATTGCTTTCTAACTTATGTGTGTGTCCAAAGTGGCCTATAGAGAATGGATCCCTGATGTGTCATGGGTTGTACAAGCACACAGCGTGAGGATGTCCCAGCCTGCAGCAACTGGTAGTACAAGCTCCCAGGGTGCTGGTAAAACCCATTCAGACCAGTCCGTGCAACTCTGGCTGCACAGTGCTGATATGATGTTCCTGTCTAGGTCTCTTGGTTATTAGAAGTTTGGTTTTATAAATGAGGAGTCTTTTGTATTCTCCAGACTGACTTTCTGCTGTCCTTCTCTAGCTGAAGTTCCCCTTTGACTTCAGTGAATATTTTGTGTGCTCAGAGAGCATTTTCCATCACTTGAGCCTGAAAGGGAAGAAGATTTATGGAATGGGGAGCATGAGGCACCAACTCAGCAAATACCAAAGCGTGTATGTAAGTGTTTGCAGGTCGGAGAAGTATGCAAGTGGTCTTGATCTTCATTAAGCCATTCTGTATTGCAGGGTCCAAAGGCTGAGCTGAGAACATGCAACACAGTTTGCGTATTGACAGTTTCAGATGTCTTGTCTAAGGAGACCTTTCTCTCTGCTGTGATCTTGCATCTTCTTCCAATCACTCTCAGTCTTAGCCTGTTTAATAGGCTTACAGCTACTGAGCACCCTTAGCAGATGCTGAATGTCATGTTGTCAGTGCAGTAGATTCATTATCTTCTTGTGGTCTTAGTCTCCATTCTCTTCAATTTGGGCAAGTAGATTATGATGTATCTAACCTATTATTGTTTCTCTCTCCTTCTGACCTCTTTATGTCCCCCAGCTATGGCCCATGGAGGTCTTTGGTGCCCCTTCCTATGCTCTCACACTTTCTCTAGAAATTAGCTTTCACTCCAGCCTTCAAAGTCATCTCTCAGTGCATTGCAAGCTTCATTCTAGCCAGGTAAAGCCTGGAGGGGTCTTGTGGCAGATAATGTGAGCATCTCAGTAACTGTAAAGTCAGAATCTGTAATTAACTTTTCTATAAAGCTCTCAACCTCAAGGTGAGCCTTTATCCCTCTATTAATTAGCACAGGGAAGGGACGCTCTTGTCTAGAAGCAGAAGACAAAAATAGGAGCAGGGAGGAAAGAGAATTGGCTTGTTTGAATGATAAATATTGTTCCTTTCATGTCTTAAATAAAACAAGAGTTTGGCTAAAAACAGTGAGGTTTTAACTCTCAGAAACACAGACTTGAAAAAGATTGAAGAAAACAGTCCTGGAATAGGCAACAGAGACCTCATCCAGCAGATTCCTCTCATTCCAAGGCAAGCTCAGTGATACCTGTGTGATTCTTCATAAATGTTTGTTTAACCTGTTTCTGGGACTGTTAAAGTGTTCTTTTTCTCAAATGCAAGGCTCAGAAGCACACACACGATGGCTTGGGTTCTCATGTTAACCCCCATGAGCTGTGGCTTTGGGAAAAGCACCAAAAACCACAAAAGCTGTTAACACTTCATTATTTGCATAAATTATTTTTTCTTTCTTCTTTTTAATAGAAACTTGGAAGCAGTTTTAAAATCCTGCCATGGAGGGCTCTGTCAGAGAATAGATTTTTTTTTTTTTTTTTTTTTTTTTTTTTTTTTTTTTCACAAATCTTCATGTGGAATTGATTATACAGTCCAATGGGCTAGAACCCTCTGTGGAAGAAGAACTTGATGTACTTCCATATAAATCTATGGGCAGTAGGACTTGTTCTGCCAGATTCAAAGGAAAGCAAACAGTCCCCTAGAGATGAGAGTAATATCTAGCAAAAGCAGATAGTGTCTGACAAATCTTATTAATATTGAAGATTCAAAATCTGCTGAGCTGGAGAGTATGGCAGTATGTACTTGTAGCAGATGGCAAGGATACCTGCTCGAGGACCAGGCAGCTGTGTAAAAGAAGAAATGTGAATGAAAGAAAAGTTGAAGTAGATGGCTAAAGTGTTTGTTGGTTGGCTGGACTAACAAAAAACAAACCAACAAACAAATAAAAAAACCACAACGAACCAAAAGCAGTTTTAGCTGACTCTATTGGAGGCTTTTGGGGATCTCTTGGGAGAAAAGCTAAAAATGCTTTTCAACCAGTATCTTTCATTTGTCCTGAAGTGAAGAACTACACCTTTTAAAGATTAACATGTAAAAAAAACCCCAAACAACACAACAGGGTTTTGTTTAATAGTTACGAAGTAGCCCATAGCTGTATTTGGTATGACTGTAACCTGTTGCTAAGCACAGCCTGGGGGGTGGTAGGCTAGAAGCAGCTCACAGAGGTAGGGTTTCTGACTTTTCATCTTCTGATCTGGGATGATGGCTAGTCTTTGAAGACCCACATGATTAAGGGTGATTAAGGGTTGCATTTTCAAGCCTCTGATACTCACATATCCCACTAGAGAACTAACAGGAGACCACCATGCTGTAATACTATGAACTGCTTTGGAGACATTTAAGTGTAAGTGTGTTAAGATATGATTTATATTCACCACTGAGCCTTGAAATTTCTTCCAGGAGATCCCAACATGCGTGTATGTCTTGACACTGCAGGTTACAGGGATGCTGAGAGACAGCTGAACTATTGTGGGCAGTTCTGATTGGTAGGGTTTCTTGAGGCAGGCAGCTTCCCTGGTGGGTGTGATTTTTTTTGGTTTTGGTTTGTTTTGTTCATTGCACAATTCCTTGGCATAATGCCTTTCACTTTGTCTCCAAATGATTGTTTTTACCTCTGTGTCCCACTTGGTGAGTCAGATTGAAGTCATCTTATTTAGTGCTGTATGTTTGGGGTTTTTTTTTTTGTTTTTTTCTTTTTGCTTTTCCAGATGTGCGTGAGCTCTAGGATGATAACTGGAATGGAGGCAAGTGTTATGAGTGGCTCTGATGCTCAGCTCTACTTCTCCCAGAAGGTGAAAGGGGATGAGGCTTCAATATAGTACAGAGAAGCTTCACTTTCCATCCAATTATGGTTGATGACTGTACCCCTTTGGAGCTGGGCCAGGTACCCATTGAGCCATTTTATTCTCTAACAGTGCTGGCAAGGTCTCAACAGCCTGGAGTCTTATATACTGACTTATATACTGACTGAGGCTAATCAGGATAGAGAAATCATGTACCAGCATGTCTCAGTTTGAAGGCTCAGCTTCTCTGGTACAAGCTCATGGGATGATACCTCCTTGTAAAACCAGCTGTGGCTCTATCCACTGGCCATGGAGCTGCAGGACGTGATGTGCCCTCACTCTTGCCCTGTAAGGACTTGTGTTGAAACACTTGCCCAAGGGAACAGGCATCCTGGGCCACTTTTTTTGCACAGACTGAGAGATCCTCACCACAATTCCACCTCTGAAACTAGGCTTCCATGCAAAAAAAAAAAGGTAGCCAGAGTGATGGCCAAGGAAAGCAACCAGCACCACCTCCTCCCACTACCCGGAGCACTTGCCTCTCCCTGGGCACTACAAGGGAGCAGCCCCTTGGGTCAGGATTCCCTTTGGAGAGCACAGCACATTCCATATGTTCAAGATCAAGCCACACAGATTTCCAGTTTGGACTCTCCACAGCCAAAGCAAACTAAACTCTTAAATACTGAACTCTTGAAAAAACCCTCAGATACTCTGATGATGAGCCCAGAAATGCTTAGATTATTAGTTGGTAATAACTGTGGAGGTATGTCAGTGCTGGGAACAGCTCACGCTGTCATCACAGCACAGGAAAAAAAGGCTGGTTGAACAGTTGAACACCTTCATGTAGGTGTTTCTGAAGAGCCTAGGTTGAGGTGCTCAAAATGGGGGGTTTAGCTATAGGGCTCTCATGAAGCTTCCTCTAATTTCTGATCCAGCTCTTGAAATCCTAGCCCGTATGCAAGTCAAGCTGGCTTTATTCAGCTTGCTCTTTCCTGTAGACAGGCATCACCTTACTCTGAAATGAGAAGGAATGTGCCTCTGGTATGCTGAGGCTATGGATTTCTGATGAGATCTTGTGAAAATGTTTCTGACTGGGGTTCTGGCCTCTTGCTTCCTGGGATACGTGTTTCACTTTGCACTGACTTGCAGTCAAGTGAAAAATATGCAATGGCAGTTTGAAGAGCTGTGTTCCCCACCCTTTTACAAAGCCAGATGCTTTTCCCTTTTTTTTTTTTTTTTTTTCCCCTCCCCAAGATAAAGTTTTAACTGAATTCCTACTGGTAGAGTTCCCTCCCTTTCGTGTTGTGCAAGGACCTGGCAGTGGGGTCAGGACTTGTAATCTGCAGATGGCCTGAGGTCTTGTGATCCAAAGCATCATGAAATAAATTGGGAATGGGCAGGGAGAATTCCTGTGTATTTCAGAGAGAGTACTGTCTGATGTGGAAGCACATGTGCTTTTGTCTAAACTGCAGTCCATGCAGCCAAACCCCTTCATATTTGAATTATATTGTTAATTAGACCTTACCAGGAATTTCACAACCTTGATATACAGTGATTTCTGCAGGTTGAAATTTCCAGCTGAAAGTGCATCAAAAGACGGGAGAGTTTTTGCCAAAGCATGTGTTTTAAACAAACAAACCAACCAACTGCCCCAAAACCTTTTAGCACACACCTAACCTGATTTTGCCATGTTCTCCCTTAAGTGACATGCCCAAGGTCCCACAAGAAGTCTGTGGCAGAGCAAGGAGCAGACATGCTGCTTTTCTTTTCCTCAGCCCGCATCTGGCATTGTGGGATCATTTGTTCCAGCTGGGAGCGACCTCAGGCAGAGCTTGGCTTTGCAGAAGCAGGGTTAGCGTATCCTCAGTATCAGTGCTTCCACTGGCAGAAATGGAGGAGGGGAAAAAAAGGGAACTGAGATCATGTAAATTGATCATTACAAGAAAAACAGACTGAAACCACATCCATTTCTGCCTCCTGTCTGTGGCTTTTCAGCTGTCTCTGAGTGACTGGATGTCTGCTGGGAATAGCAGGAACCTGACTGTCATCTCTGCTGTTCTCTGTCAAGACCAGGCAGCTCTGAAAGAAGTTAGAAATGTGTTTTTTCATCTTGTTGCCACAAAAGCTTATATAAGTTCATCCTCTGCGCTCTGACTCCTGACTATCAGTGAGGTAGCTGCCATCTCACTGTGCATGTGGCATTTCATTATAGCACAGCTTCATATAGCTAGGAAGTAGCCTCTTTAGGTGACACCTCTAACGACCTTAAGAGAACCAAAACATTAGGAAGTCTGAAGGGCTTCTTAGACTTCTAGCTAAGTTTCATGTTACCAAGCACACTGTACCATCACCTCTCATCCAAAGCTAGACAAGGTTTAATGGCCTATGCAAATAGCAAGGCCTTATTTGTATGCTGCACCACATCTATAGCACCAGACACTGATTCATCTGCTAAGTTGGTACTGATGTGTGCTCTAAATTGTGTATTACATCGTTATCATAGTTCTTGCTTGATATTGAACTATAAGGAGAGCTTTAGACATTGCATGCATTATGATTATAACTGCTACAGATGTTCATAACGTACAAAACTGACATTTTTGCAACTCTTTGACCTTTAACACATGAATAGCAATGCAATCTTGGCAGCACCTTGCTTTTCTTAGCACTTTGGATGTCATAAAATTACAGAGCATCCCAGGCATCTCAAGAAAATGGATGTCTTAATTTATTCCAGCCTTGAGAATATTCTTAGGCTGTTTTGCTAATCAACCCTTAAAAAAATGTGCTTGAACCCTCATCCCCCCCCCTCTCCCACTGCCTCTAAACCTTGGCTTGGTGAAGGATATTTGTCCAATATTCAACTGTCCTGAGCCTTGAGTTGAATCAATGTTCCTTATCTTTCTGTGGATGATGATAATGACTTTGCAGACCATGTACTCCTAATGTTTCTCACATGAAAAATAAGTCACTGAAGTCTAGAGAGAGTCTCCTTAATGTTTCTGTTTATAAGCCCAAATGAATATGGGCCCTGTGGAGATCGTTGCCTGCCAGACCCAGCCTATGTGTTCCTTGTCAGTCTCTGGCTTTCCTTCCGCTTTCCAGAGCAATTGTCATGCTGCCCTGAAGGTACTCTGATCCTACGTTCAGCCCAGAAAGTGTTCGTGTACTGCAAATATCTTAGTTTGTTGCTGCTTAAAGCAAGACCCGTGTGACCACCCTGACATCTCTGCTGCTCCCAAATAGGAGCTGGTTTTCTTGCAGGAATTGTCTTCTCAGTGGTGCTATGGGTCGCAGCGTGAAAAAACTCAAGCCAAACAGCTTTGTCTTGAAGACCTTACTGCTGACTGGGAACCTGGCCAGAGATAAGCCAGTACACAGACTGCACCTCACATCTTGGCTCAGGACAGGAGCTTAAGTTTAAGGAGGCTTAAATTTGAAATCGTTCTCAGTTCAGGTTAGAGGCTTTACTATTTAATGGTGAATCTGGGGAGCTAAAAGCAAGATCCTGATTGTTTCATACATAACTGTATATTTATCCTGCTAAAGTAGTGCTTGAAATCATCTGATGAGGTTGTCAGGATAGTTCAAAACAGGGAGGGCTTCCCTGTGGTAGAGCTGGATGGGTAAATTCCTCCCTTTTTATGTAATTTCTCACTGACATCTGTTTGGTATCAACTGAGTAACCCATATTGGTACAAGTAGAAGCCTCCTGTCACACTGCAGTGGGTGAACATCCACACATCTGAAGTACCTCAAAGCGGAATGCATTGATTTTGAGAACTCCAGCCTTGCAAACTAGGTTCATTCTCCTTAGGTGCTTTCACCTGCTGCCAGAAAAGCTTTGGGACTCTCTGACACTTGATTGTATCTTAAATTCTTCTCAGTTCTCCCCTCTATGTTTCACCCTGACTGGTCATCAAACAAAGGCTGATTCAGACTTTTTTTTTTCTCCTCAACCTACAGTCTTGAGGGCTTAAACAAAGCCTTTCAGGCAAGGTCAGGGACAAAGATTTGATTTTGCTGTGGAGGGTCACACTTGGGTTGCTACCTTGATTAAATTAAATTAAACTAAGTATTGTGCATGGTGAACTCATGTAAAACTCATGCTCTCAACTTCCCTCAGTGCTTTATTAGGTGTTTTAATTGTTTTACACCCTTTCCTGCATGTTGTCTTAGATGTGCTTTACATCAGGGACTTTGTCTACCTTTGTACAATGGTTGGTAGTGGGATCTTGGCACCAGTCTTCTGCTTTGAGAAATGTATCAGACCAGCCCCAAGAAAGGGCCAAGAGAAGTTGATGACACTGCTTTGCCCAGAGGCTGCTGCAGCAGAGGAAATCTAATCACAGACTTCAACAGGCTTTGGATCAAGTCTACAACAAAGCTGTTCTAAGAAGACAATGTCGACATACTGCTATTTCCTGCAAAATCAGCCTAGCATGGGGCAGGAATCACAAGATTTCTTATTCAGAGTGCTCTAATCAGTCCTTTTTCTGCCCTGTTAAGTGGGATCCAACCTATAAGCTCTATTACAGCAGATACCAAAGACCCATGCAAGGACTGAATAACTTTTTAACATTTATTTTAAGCATTGCTTCAGGTACAATGTTGGTCAAAGTAGCGCTGGTGGATGAGCAAAGAAGTTGTGCCTGTCCACATGAGTGTTACTTCAATATCCAGCTACTTCCTACTCAGGGAAATATTGTTTGCAGATGGTGTAGTCACAGTGCGGTTGTACACTGCTCTGTTATTATCAAGATGGATTTATTACTGCAGAGAAATCTTTCTGCTATCTTATTTCCCCTCTTCCCTCTCCTGAGGTTCACTCTCACCACCAACATGTGGAATGGTTCTGCTCAAAATCCATCCAGTGGCAAGACATAAAAACTCAACATCTATAAACTTGAAAGACTGGTTTGCTGTTGTTTTTTTTAAATCCTAGCCTAGGCTTGGCATGGTGGACAGAAATGCGTGGTGCATCTCCAGAAACATCTGGAGATCTTTAGTTCTTTTGGGGCCAGATATGGAGACTCCATTCTTTGCAGAAAAAGCAGTTGCCATACTAGATAGCAGCCTTGAGGTATGTGAGGCATGTTGATTTTGGTCACATCACGATTCACGGAGGAGATGGAAAAGGGAAAATGCTCAGCATTTCAGAAGGAAAGAAAGTTGAGTTGATGCAGGTCGTTGCCTCTGACCTCTTTGCTCACCTGCTGACATGAGTTGGTTCGTCTTGCCTAGACCAGCTGATAGAGGACAATACTAGAGATAAATGATGAATTTTGAAGAAATAATATAGGATATGGCTGTAATGATGTGAGACAGACCACAACCAGCAAGAGCTACCCAGGGATCTTAGGAAAGGGCCCCTCCATCACGTAGTGTGGCTATGCCTGAATGGTGCTTACATCTGGCTATGGCTTCCCTTGAGGCCACCTATGAAGACACCCATTTTTAGGCTTCCGTCAGTCTGCCTTGAAAGCTGGGGCAGGTCCAAAAGACCATTCTACATTCAAGTCAACTGGGACATCTCTCACAGGTGAGGTGAATTTCTTCTGGCCACTGTAGTGGGGAAACCCAAAATTATACCATTAGCATGATTCTAAAAGAGCAATTCTCTCCTTTTCCACTCAAAGCAGAGGTCAGGCAAACAGCAGTTTCGCAGGGTTAGAGCTCCAGGCTGGGTCATATATCTCCAGCAGGTTATTTCTGAGCATGCGCAGGTCTCCATGCCCTGGTTATGCTCTCTTACATTTCCGAAATTTCTTGGCTAGCAGCAGTATTTTTGAAACAGCATCCATGGAAATTATGGTCTTGCTTCACTGCACGCACTTGTATGACATCTGGTTATGACTGTATCTTATCCATAGCTCTTTAAATCTAATGGCCTGCATTGAAGTATGTTTCATTTATTAAAATTAGATGAAACATAACTCTTTCTATAAATGATCACTGTTTTTCTTAAGGCCTGCTCAGTGATTTAATCTTTTTCTTTAATTCAACTTTTTTTTTTTTTAAAAAAGAAAGGAATATTTACTAGCTATTTATGTGTGTACAGACCATATTTCTGTGGGTTTGATGCTGATCGGCTGCATGTGTGTTTACAATAGCCCTTGTGTTATCCCAGCCGGCAGCCTAAAAACACTTCCAAATTATTCCACATCTGAAGCAAAGAGGGTTTGGATAGACTCCTAAGGGAAAGTCTTGAAGTGGTGCCCAAACCTCAGTCCCAGTGCTGTAAGTCAGGCACGTGGCTGATATTTTATCCAGCCCAACTTGGACTTTCACAAGCTGTTTTGTTTGTGGAGAAAACGGGAACTTGGGAGCAATTTTAATCAGTGATTTCTTGGAGATGGGCTTCCTCCTTTCCTTTGTCCTCTTCTTCTCACTTGACACACATGCACACACTCTGCCCATGTTTTCTAAGAAATGATGGAAAATATGTGCACGTAAGCACAAAGGCTGGGCTGTACTAAAACAGACCGTCGGTGAATAGGGACTGACCTGAATACCATTTGTGCTTTTGGAGTGATGCTGATTTAATGCATAAAGCACTTGAATGAGTGTAGGTGGATCAACACTAGGGATTTCAGTTTCAGCTCTCTCACTCAGGTTTGGTGTTTGCTGCTAAGTTCAGACTTAAATGGTGCTGTAATAAAAAGCTGGAAATGCTCCAGTAAATGTTCCAGGCTTTGTCACGAAGGTGGTGATCAAAGCTTTTAGACTGCAACTTCTGTGAAGGGGAAATAGAACTGCTGGTCCTTAGGGTCCTCAGCTCTCCGGCGGCTTTGTTGCATGACTGCCCTGGGACTGAGCATGGATGGACTTTCCAGGTCTGAACTTCACAGGCAATGTCCTAGGACATGGTGTCCTGAGTCAGGTGTCTCCCAGCTAGGCTGAGCTCTGCAGCTTGGAGAAACATCTGCCCTTTGGATCAGACAGCCCAGGAAATCGGCTAGCCGGAAAGCTTTGAAGGCTTCTTCCAGTAGGACAGCTATAGGGTAGGACTGCCTTGGTGGTTAGGACCTCAAACTGTAATTCCCAAAGTGTGATGCATGGACTAGCCACAGCCAGTGAGACTTTGTATGCAGCCTTATGCTTCCCTGGCATGCAAGTGTTTCACTGAAAATCATTTGTCACACTGAACTCCCACGAACAGCCTAAAATCTGCAGTGGTCATTCACGAGAACACGAGGTATCAGTTTTGCAGCTGTTTCTCGGGCCAGTTTATGTCAGCAATGGCCAAGGATGTCGATGAGGGGGACAATCCTAAAGAATTTGGAAAAAAAAAAGCAGTATTGTCTCAGAAACAAACTCCTACAGTGTGATTTCAGTTCTAGAGTTCTTTAGTTTTTTGCTGGACTCAAGATGACATTGTTTTCCAAAAATTTTGCCATTACTGTGGCTTGGAAACTCAATACTTGAGCCAGGTCTGGTCTTGGACCTTTGGTTACTCATATAATAACCCATTTTACTATTGGATTAAAGATCACTTTTTAAAAAGTAATTTAAAACCAGGACAAGCATCGATTTAGGAATGCAAAATAATTTTATTACTATCTCATCTCAAAACCTTTTCCTTCACTGTCTGCAATTCTGAACTGCAAAATGTATTACAGAAACACATCTGTCATACTTTATAATGTGAGGTAAGACATTCTATGGTGGTTGTTTGTCTCAGAAAAAAATATTTAAAAATCCAGAGCAAGGCAACAATAATATATTGAAGTTAGGATCAGGTGCATAACAATTTGCCTATCTGAGTATTGGCTAAAAGCTTGGGAGGAGGTTATGCTTTGAATGGGACAGACTAAAAGACTAAAAGACTAAAAGTCTCTTACAGAGACTGGTAATTCCTTTAATTGAACTGCGTTACCGAGGTCATGCTCTGAGGCTGAGAGAAAGACCTCAACTTCTCCTTCCCAGGTGGTGCAGAAGTTCAGTAGAGTATGCACAATGCAGGCGATCACTCGACTCCAGGATCTGGAGCTTTCAGACCCTCGTCTTTGCCTCTGCAACTTTATAAAAGGAATTCAGGAGCCTGGCGACACTGAATGACCTTCGAGAGAAAAGCAATAATCACTCTGGAACTTGGGCCAATCCTTTCCCTCATTAGGGCAATGAAGCTTTTATCGCTAGTGCAGTAATGATGCATTTTTAAAGCATTTCACACCTACTTTAAATCTCAGTAAAGAGCATGAAACTTCTTTGGTCTTGGCCACATGGTATCTATTGTTAAGCAGGCTGTTAAAATGAATCAACCCAGATTAAGCGGCCAAAATTACCGCTTGCTATCGGTCGCCTGAATCTGTTCCCTCAGAGACAGCCCTGTAAAGAGGCTGAAGGCTGATTAAACACTTATCTGCCAAGCGGAGTCCGAAAAATTCTGGCAACAATTGCCTGTAGAAAGCATGGAAAAAAAATGTATGAGACGTAAAAGGCTCGATGTGTCGGTCTGCTTGAATCCAAACCGTCCCCTGCCGCAAAACCTTCGTTAGCAAGCCTTCCATCTGCCCGATGAGAGCTTCTGTATCCTGGCCCTGAATTTCCTTGCTCTCTCCCCAGGGGTGTGATCATGTGAGTTCATTATTACTGCTGGCTGTAATTCACACTCCGATATGCAGTGCTATTAGAAAAAAAGATTAAAAAAAAATAAATTGGTAAATGGTCTTGATTTGCCTCAGAGTTCAGACCAGAGGCTTAAACTCTTCCTTGGAAGCAACCATCCAGGGCAGGGCTGTGGGAAGGCAGCTCAGCCCATGTGTCTCCAAACGCACTTGTTGGCAATGGAGGGCAGGAGGGTAAGGAGCAACTTGCTTGTGACTTTTCCCACCAGGGAACTTGAACAGAAGCATCTGGTCCACTTCTAAAAGGTCTATTTGACCCCTGGGCAGGCTGGATCCTTGAGTGTAAGGGTGCTGCTTTGTGCTAGCTGAGCATGTGGCTCTACAGCCTCCAAATTAAAGCTCATGACTTGTGGAAAGTTGAATGGAGAGTAGCTATCTTGCTTGCTGGAGAACATGGCTTTCATTTCACTTTCCACCACTGGGCTGGTGGTTCTTGAGACAAGGGGTATACTGAACTTGGACAATCTACTATGTTACTGCAACATAGTTCCAAATGAAAATCAATACTTTGTTTAGATTTTCCTTTTCAGACTCTTTCCTCCTCTCCTTTCCCCTGGTCTTCTCTCTCCCCCTCTCCGAAAGCATGCACATCAACAAGCCTTAAGGGAGCAATCACGCTTTTTCACAATGAAGGAATTTAATCTCCTGGTAATTATAGATGTAAAATCACAACATTGGGATTGTTTTCACTCGAACAGAGGGGCATTCCTGCCAAGACTTGGATTGTCTTGGAAGAAGCAGAGTGCTGTCAGGATCACAAGATCCTGAGCTGGAAAATTCGAGGTCCAGATCCTATGGCTGGAAAAAGTGGGTGCAATGCCACTGACTTCAGCAGAGTCTGATCTGTGTCACCTGAGAATGTGGGTCCCCTGGAACTGTGCTGGGATCATGAGAAATGTTGCTTCCCTTTCAAAACACAGCAGATAATGTCCAAAACTCAGCAATCTGTTTAATACCATGTGTGGTTCCCCTCCACCAGCTCTATGTAATCTGGCCCTTCAGTCCAAATGACCATCTGGTGTCTAAAGTTGCTTTTTACTTTTTTGCCATTGTTTTGTTAAAGGCAAATAACTTTTGTGCAGGGCTGACAGAGGACCTACCATCCCAGCTGATGGATGTGCCGTGCAGCCCAAAGCTGAAGAAATATAGTGAAACATAGAAGTGATCACAGACTATAGATCTGCACCTCTTACAAGGCCTGTCATCTTGCAACCCTCACTAATTTTTCAATATTTTTTTTTTTTTTTTTTTTTTTTTTTTTTTAATCTGGCAAAGACTTGTCCAGAAGCTGGTCTGAGATGGAAGTAAAACCATCTGGTGCCCAGTGTGTCAGTCAATGAGATCAACCCTGGATTCTCCTGCCCAGGTGACTCCCACTGGCTCTGCCCAGCTGCAGTGCTTGCACCAGTGTACCCAACCAAAGGGGATTCAAATGGACCTGATGGCAGAGTCTGGGATAATTCTTCAATTGCACCTACACTGGAATAATTTATTTTGGTAGGTCATGTTTTTTACTGAAAATACTCTGTATTGAAACAGGAAGACGAGTGATCGTGCCACTGGGGCTGCTATAGCTGAAAATGTGCAAAGGTTGTTGTGGTTTAAGTTGTGCCCCCTCATTTAGCTGAGTCGGTGCAATTTGTGTGCTGATTTGCACCTGAACTGAGAATTTATCTGTTTGCCTGGGTTTGTCTGTCAGCTCCAGTAACCACTGAGAAGGCAATAGTGGGTGAAGGGCATTGCAGATGTGCAGCAACCCCCTGGCTCTCCAGTGAGCCAGCGTTGCTCATCTCCATCCTTTGATTGGAATTCCTTAGCTTTGCAAGTGAAATTGAAAAATGGATTCGAGTGCCTTTTTGGGAGCCACCCCCCCCACCCCCCCCACGCCCAAATTGGGCTGATTTGGCATGAAAGTGGGAGATGAGGGGCTTTGCCTCCTTTCCACTGCTCTGGTATTGCTGTCCTTTCAGTAAAGGTACTGTGGTTCTGGGGGCAAGGCTTAAAGGAAGAGGGGGAAAAAAGCAGGAAAACAAAAGATGGAACCTGCTCTTCTCTGGTGTCACCTGGTAGAGGAGGACTGAAAAGCTCTGCTCCCACCATCCAGTATGGACCCTGGCTAAATGGAATCACATGTGATGCACAGTGTCAGCAGGGTGGTGTAGGTAGGAGCAGGACATCTTTCTGAAGACAGAAGGCTTCAGGGGCTTGGTAGGGTTTGAGGTATTTTTAATTCCTTTCAACCATTTGTCTCTCCTCTGTTGGCAACAAGCAAGTTGGATAGGGAGAAAAATATCTATCTGCTTGGCAAATTCCCTGAGAGCACCGCTTTTTGTCGGAGGACATCTGAAGGCTTCCTTCTTCCCTGCCATTATCTTTTGTCAGGAAAAAGCAGTGATGGAGCCCTGGGAGACAGCATATTATCTGCATCAGCAGGGCCATCCAGCACGTCTCTGCAGCTGGAAGCCAGGGCAGCAGTTGGGTCTCTGCCTGCTTTGCATTACCCAAACTGAGCCTTGGGTTCATTGTTGGCCACGCACAGGGGCTGGAGGGCTCCCACAGTGTGCATGCCAACCCGGAGGGCCTGGGGAGCAATTTCTAGCAGTCTCTAGGGCTAATTTGCATTTCTTTTGGTCACACCAGCCCACCTTAATGAGCAGTTCTGCCTTGCATTTGACTTTTTTCCAGGATGCCAGATTTTGGAGGTTGCAAAGAGGCAGAAAATCTGCAAACTTTGCTAAAGAGAAAAACATTTAATAAACCCCTGAAACAGTACATATTCTGTGGTGCTCTGGAAATGCTCCCAGTGTGAACATGTGAGCATGGGCTAGCAAACTGTGACACCTGCCAGGTGCCATATTCTCTTCTAACTTCAGATTTTACTAATACAACTTCACTCCAGGCTGAATATCCCAGCAGAGCTATTACCTTATTAAATAGAGAAGTAATTCATATGTTCCAGCTCTCTGCAGCTGAACTTAAGAATTATTCAACGGTGGCTCTGGTTGGCAGTCCCATGGCACAGCAGTTAACCTGTAGTGAGAAAAACTGGAGGAATACTGCAGTTGGATAACTCCCCCTAAAAGAGGAAGTGGTAAACAGAGATAAACAGGTGCTCGGTAACCAATATCCTTATTTTCCAAATAAATGCCCATTCTCTCTTTCTTCCAAGCTCTGCCTCAATATCTTATATCCTTTGGAACTCACTTTGCTAGCTGCATGTCATTACATCTATTTTATGGTGTTGGTTTTATCTGTTAAAAATAGATTTTTTTAAAAGCAGTTTTTTCTTTCTCTGCGCTTTGCCTCATAGAAAACTCATTGCCAAGTGTTTGAAACCCTGTGTTAATCACCAGTATTTTCTCCATGTGAAAAGGAGAATAATTTGTATTCAAATGTGACTTCAAAACTTAGAGTTTTTGTTTTTTTCCCCCAGGGTTTGAAATAGGTATAATTTGAAGAGTGTTTCTTATAAGCACTTATGTCAGACTAAATTATAACTGTAATTTTTTTTTTTTTTTTTTTACAGAAAGTTGAAATTACTGATAATGAGACCTTTGACAACTTCACCTGAAATGCTGACACTTTAAAGCTGTGAAAAATCTGGGAAACACTGTCAACTTTTTTTTAGAAGCTTAGTTAAAAAAATAATAATGGTTCTGGGAAGGGGTTGCTTATCTCTAACAGCCTATATTGTCACTGGGGATAGAAACCCATCCCAGGCTGCTGTGTGATCTTCACCTGGACCTTGCTGAGTGTGGGACTTGCTTCTGGAAGTGCTGCCACACCTAACCAAACCTTGTGGCTCTTATAACTTACTCAGCGTGAGACAGCCTTGCATTTTCCTCAGCAAGCTAATGCCATACTAATTTAAAAACTGCAACACTGAAAGGCAAACAAAGAAGAGGATTAGACCAAACTAGTTCCACAGCACACATTGTACATACTAATGTCTTGTTGAAACAGGAGAAGCCTGAAAAAGTACTGCCCATGCTTTAACAAGAATGCAAGCTTGCTTTCTGAATCCCTGCCTCCTTTTGCCAATCAGATAGGGGATATTCTGCATTGCTAAAGGAGCCAAGCTAATGAGGATTATCGTTTATCACTTTTGAAAATAAAACTATACCACTGGAAGAATACAATTTATATAGGAACTGTGCTTAAACCCTCAGTATAATCACTTGGCTCTTCTGATGTTGTTTAGGGGAAAGTACTGAGCCTGTTTCCTAATAGATGACTGTGCATCCCCAAGCAAAAATCCTTGAGCCACTTTATGTACTGAGTTTCATCTCAGCTAAGCAATGGCCCGAGCAAAATCAGGCTTGGCAAGAAGCAAATGTGCAAATTTCAAATCTGGTGTTTCAAATGTGGCATATCTCAGATCTCCCCTTGTATTAACATGGCTGAGTAGGCTGTGCCTGCTGCATGACAGATAATGTGCATTCCTTAGGATTTTCCCCAAATGCTGCTACCTAACTGCACCACACCAGCAGGAACAGATTGTCTGCAAGCAGAGGAGGAAAATCTTTGCAATGGTCATCTTGACTGATGCCATCCACCTCTGTAAGAAGAGCTGTAGCATCCACTGATGTTTCTCCACCTCTGTAGCTCTGCGGTCCCCCATCATTCCCACGCTCTGGGCAGGGATTGCCCTGCCGTGTGGCAGCAGCACCAGGACCCCAAAAGGGGTTAAGGGATAGGAAACGCTTTCCAGCTCTGTGCCTGTTTTAGAAGTAGTTTTACAGTTGTGTTTCTTTATCTTTGTTCCCTACAGAATCCCCTGCTATGCAGAGTAGACAGTGCTGCTGGAGAGAGAGAGGTATTTCTGGAAAGAAAGAGTATTCACCCACTGCAGTTGCTGCAAGGTAGTAGAGGGGCTGTTTCAGCAAGCCTTAAACTGCCAGCTCAGTAGTAGTTCAAGTGAGAGAAGAGCAGTTGTCAGTATAACGTGCCTCTCTGGTGGGCTTGGTGGGTGATGATTTAACTATCTCCACTCGGTTTCCCTATTGATATGCGAAAGGTCTGGTTTATAGGGTCAGGGGATACAGCAGCAAGCTGTACTTGGCCTTTTAGCTCCTTTCAACTCTTCTCCCTCCTCTTTTGCTTTTCACCAGCAGGAAAAAATTTGCAAGAGGGCATCGGGCAAAAGGTGGCTTGCTTTTAGCTCTGACACAGGGCATGTAAACATCTCCGTGGACCACCAAAGTCAGTGGCATGAGTCCCACCATCACTTAAGGCTTTGCTAGGCTTGCTCCTAGCTGGTTGTCAGAGAACAAGCAGGCTGTAGTTTCTGTGCTAGAAATTCCTGACGTTTATGGACTTTTGATTTAGTTATTTTTGGAAAACATTAGCTATGGCTTGGCATCCTGCCTAATCGCTCCTCTTGGAGTATTGGTAATTCGCTCTGTTTGGGGAATACGGGGGCTTCCCCCTCCTGTGTCCAAATTTTATTTACAGAACCTTGTACCTATCTAAGAGCTAACAGCGGTGCCAGTTTTCCATTAGAAAGCTAACAGTAATCCCTCCTTCGCACTTTATCCAAACAAACCCGGTGTGCCACATTCCTCCTATCTGTTGTTATGGTGGAGAATCAGTCCCAGGAAAGCCTAAGTGTGATGTGAAAAGAAGCAAGATAGGAGAGAGGGGAAAAGTTGGAGATCTGATTGGGAAAAGCTTCTGCTCTGGTGTAAATATCTGGTCACCATCGTCCTGCTGCTCCCTTGGGTGGCAATTTGAGTGTAAATGCTATAGTGAAGCTCTTAGAAACTCCCTTTGGGGTTCAGGTTCATTTATTTCAAATCAGTTTTGCTTGTTGTGTTTTGTTTTGTTTTTAAAATTTGCAGTGTGCTGAAGATGAGCTGCAAAGCCCTGGGAGTTAGCTTCTCCTTGGGGACTCTCCTGATCTCCCCACCCTTAGCTAGGAGCAGTGTTTAAAATCCCAGAGTTTTAAACACGAATGCATGTGGGTTCTTCCTTTTCAGTTCACAGCTTTTAAGGAGTCAGTTTAGAAAGAATTTTTGTTCCCCTTTTACAGAGAAAGCTATGTTTCTCACCTGCAAGTCAAGAACAGAAGATTTTAAGATACAAGTATCAAAGCAGAGTTTTGAATTAAAGGAGTCGGTGCTCTGCACTCAGTGTTTCTCCCCCTCTCCCATCCTCACTATGTCTTAGACAAGCACTTTGGATTTCTTAGCATCTTCCTAAAGTATGAGGCTCTTTATGGTTTATTCTTGCCAGCCTCACTGCAAAGCACCACGGTCCTGCTTGAGCTCTGCTGGCCCATAAATCCCTGGGGTCTATGAGATGGGAATGGGATTCAAGGTGATTGAATAGTGGCTATCTGCTAAAACCAAATTGCAGCCAGTGGGAAGCAGATCGTCGGGCTGAAGCATCTTCCCCTCTGACCTGCAGATGCCCACATCAGTTGGACCTGCCATCAGTGCAAGCCCCATCCTGAGAGCCTTGACGTATACCCCTTCCATCACCTTCCTAGTGAACGGGAGGTTGCAGGGTGCCTGTCAGGGCAGGGTTTGCCCTTTAGTGTCAATAACTTCCCTGATGGCCTATTTATGCTTTCATCTCCTGGCTGTTTCTGTTGATTTATGCAATTTGCAGTGCCAAGTGATGTGGCAGCTGCAGGGAGGAGATGAGAACCAGAAACCCTGTAGGCATCCTAAGAGACGCCTTTCCAGTAATAAATCTGGAATGGAGGAAAGCCTGCTCTGATCCACTTTGTGGGCTCCGATGTGTCAGGAAAGGACCAAACACCTGGACGATGCTCTCCAAAAGGAGATGTTGCCTCTTTGTTTCTTTCCTCTGTGGCTTTTTGGGATGCTGGAGCCTTAAAAACACATTGGTTGGAAGCTGCTGTTGAGTCAATGATCTCCTAATGCATTCAGCTGTCAGCGACTCTCACCAAACACCCTTCTCCCTCCGTCACGCTTGAGCACTTGCATGTAGAGTTCCCCAGGCACAGGCTTGAGCCCATGGGGCTTACAAAAGGAATGAGGATTACAAAGAAATGTAATATCTGTCAAGCCGGAGACTGCGTGGCTCTGATCAGTGATTAGAACCACACCGTGCAAGGGGCTGTACAAATTGCTACCAATGGAGATGTTCTTTGCCCTGTGGATCTTGTGGTACTTGGCTGTTAACCTCACTGTGGGGGCTCTGGGTCATTTCTGCCACCACTGTTGAATGCAGGAGATGTTTACTGAGATATTCCTTGTGTTGCATGAGTGAGGGTGTTGGAAAAGGTGGACAGGATGAATTTCAGATTGATTGCCTGGAGCCTCCTGATGCTGTGCCTAATAAAGGTGTGTTGTTGTCACTTGAGTGTGCCCTGGGTAGATTGACAAGGTGGTGGGATGGAGACCACCTCCCTTTCTCCTCCTATAATATGAAAAGGCATGAGGTGCTTTGCCACACAGGCCTTGACAACTCATCTATTTTCATTATGTAAATTAAACAGGAGGACAGCAATAATGTCCTTTAATGGAGAAGCACACTGGCAGAGCACAGCAGAACCAATACCAAACAAATCAATTGTCACTCTGACAATTCCCTTTCCAATTTTATCTGACCTACTCTCACTAAACCTGCTTACATGCTGAAATAACCAAGTAATTAACGGGTTTTTTTGCAAGAAGATGTTTTTTTCTCTAAATTGGAAAGCCTTCTCCCATTTGTGGCTTTCTCTGTCGTATTAACAGTTTGCTTTCCCAAAGGAATTAGAAGCTATATAGCAAAATCTCTACTCAAGGAAGCAGATAAACAAAATGAAATATGCAAGTTATTTGAATTTTAAATAGGTTATAATACACCATAGTAAAAAAAAAAAAAGGGGGGGAGGGTGTTTGGTTTGGATTTTTTTTACAAGCTTCTTATTGAGGGCACAATCTGCTTTCTGGCATCTGAACTGTTAATGTGAAAGGGAAAACCTGCAGCTGTTAGCACAGATCTGGGTAAAGGGCTTGCTTCCTCTCCTTTCCAGTGCTGTAGGTCTCTAATCTCCCAGGGTGAGTGGCTCATCTCCTTGCCCTGTCTCCTGACACTTCCCCATGGCCTTCTCCAGTTCTTTCGTACAAATGATGAGATTTTTCTCTGAGTGAAAAAGCAGTTTTGTCCAAATGCCAGGTGGACATTTCAAGCAGGATCATTCTGGTGAGGTTCGCAGGGAGGGTTTGCTCTCTTCCGGCAAGGAATTGCAATAGCTAGGAGAGGTTTGGTTTAATTGGAAATCATGCAATGAATATTCTGGATTTTTAGGCACAAGGCTGTCATTGGTCGTTCCAGTGAGGCTCTTGTGTTGCATGGTGGTCCCAAGGAGACTAGGATAAATCCTACATGCTTGCCACAAACTCCCTACCTGCATCTGAACCAGATAGGGCATCTATATGTATGTTAACACCTGCCTCTTGCTCAGGATTGCTCAACTCATGCACTTTAGATGTGGTTGCTCGTGGTCTGTCTCCTAGCAAAACTTTCCCATACACAAGACCTAGACTTCTATCAGAGCAAGGCTGAAGACCTTGAGAACACATGGCAGAGGCATAGGGCATCCTCCAGGGTATGAAACTCTCCTGCTTGGGCAAAGGAAGGTAAGTATATCTCCTGACTCCTGCACAGGCACTTTGGAGGTTCAACAGTAAGTTAATAACAGGTTAAACTACAGGTGCTCTCTACTTTTCTTGAGAAAACAGCTGGCATGGTTTCTGTGCATAAGTTGAAGTTCAGAGTGAAACAACCAAGAGAAGCTAGTGCCCTGCTGATTTCTGATTCCTGAGTGCCTGTAGTCTATTAATTTCTGGGGGAAAAAAAAAAAAAAAAAGAGAGGTGAAATGAAATGAAGAAAATGTACAATCTTGCCTGCGCCCCATGCCTGAGGAGCCGTGTCCCACCTCTTCATGTGATGCCATGAGGTAGATACAGCTCATCCATCACTCTGAGGCATGTGTCCAAGCCTTCTAATTAGTGAATATAACCAGAGGTTTGGAGCTTAAACTGGTTCTGACCTGTATTTTTTAATTAAGGCATTTTTTAATATAACCCCTGCTTCAGGTCATCTGATAATACTAATCTGGACATAATGCCTAACCTTCTTAACCCTAGATTCTTACTTCTGCACTTTAATGCCAGTCTTAAAGAAACATTGCCCCATAAATTAGATGCCAGGTATGAAACAGGAACAGAACCTGCTGCATATTAAAATGCCCATAAGGAATAATTAGATGGACCCTGAAGATAACCCCCGAGCTGACATTCTTGCCCGTAGGGTCAAAGGGGGTGTCCTGTCTTCCTATTGCCAACCCCATGCCTGATGAGAGTTCAAAATGAGCAGGGATAATATCTCCAGATACTCCTCAGGATCGTTGTTTTCAGCTGGCTGGTGGCCACCGCTTGTATCTTGGAGAGCAGAGATTTTTTGATAAGCATAAGAGCACTGTGGAGGAGACCATTGTTCCTATCAGCAGACGGAACAACTGATGAAGTCAGGGGATTAATGAAAGAAAACCAAGCACTGTGCAATTTTACGAGAGCCTTTTTAATGGGTTTTTACTTATCCTGTATTGTTCTGCACATAGCAGTATCACGCTGAGAATCACAGGGAGAAATGCTAATTCAGTGTTTTTATATAGGGGAAACAGCATGCTAAGTGCATTCCTTAAGTCAGTCCAGAAACCACCTCCTGCAAAAATTCATGAAAAGCACATGTAATGCCTTGTCAAACTTGGCTCTTTTATCTGGGATTGTTAAAATATTTTCACCAGGGGAAGAAAGGTTGCTGGGTGGTTTGTTTGTTTGCCTGTTTCTGGATAAAGATCTTCTGAAGGTGGGAAAGCACTCCTCTTCCATCTGACAGGCAGAAAGGTGCTCTCCACTGCAGCCCCTGGGCATGGTTCGGGCTGTGATTTCCTATGGGAGCCATCATGGAGCCAGTGACAGAAAGTACATAGCCACAAATTTTTTCTTGCTTACTGATTCTGGTAGCCACCTTATGAATAATCAGCACAGCATACCAGGAGAGTAAGGAAGAGAAAAAACCTCCTCATCATCTGAAATACAACAAAAAGAAATTGAGGAATGGAAAATTTGACTGAAAGAGCCTCAAAATTCCAAGTCATTCCCACCAGTTCTCCAAAGTACAGTGTTTCAGACAGTCATGGCTCAATTTACCACCTATTTGATGGGGGGAGTGTTTACGACACATTCTCCGCATTCCTTTACCAAAAGTGCCGTAAAATTGGACTTTTTCCCCTGTATGTGACGCAAAGAATGACTCGCATCTGGAAAATTTACCTTACAGCTCAGCACTGAGATCTTCTTACAGCAACTTACCTAAAGGGAAAATCAGACATGATCCTGTGCATTTGCTGCCCTGCAAGCGTGGATGTGCAAATGTACCTTTTGTATACGTAGGGTTAGTTCAAGTCACGGTAATAGCAGAAATGGAGAAATAGGGGCTTATGTAGAGGATCGATAGGCTCTAAGTGGGGAGAACTGGTTAAATCAACATTAGGTCATGCCGAAGGGTGTGTTTCCCATGGTCATGGTTATCTATACTCAGCATGGCAAGAGTGGGAAGGAGAAACTTGATGTCACAGTTGATTAGGTGATCTAGAGGCATGGAGAAGGTTAGAAATGTGGGGATCAGGAAACCAAAAGCACCAAACACTAAACGTTTGTTACCTGGGCCCTAAGGACATTCAGGGAAAGACAGCAGAAAAGCGTGGTTCGTGGCAATCCTTGAACTACCACTTGGAGGTGGAAAGATCTCAGAGGAGGACGTTGTAGGAGGGGAATGGTGCCGCTTCTAGCTTCACGGGGCACTTGGAAATTGTTGCTGGATGTCCCTGCACTCATGGCCCCACACAGATGCCACCTGGATCAGCCACTTGCACATCACTGAGCTTTGGCTGTAGAGGTGTCCTCAAACCAGCAGGAGAAAACCCATCCAGGTACAGTGGCTGCAAGCTGAAATCAGAAAATGAGTATTAGATTAATGCTTTCTAAAGATGAGAGGGTTTTAACCACTGGCATAGATGTCCAGAGGACCTTGTTCATTTTTTCTCAGCTTTGTCTCAAGCTTGTATCTGTCATGCAGCGGCAGAATACTCCTCAGCCCTGGGTTATTGAACTTGATGGAGGAATTTCTGGGTGAAAGGCACAACCTGCTCTAACACAGGAGGCCATGCTGGGTGTTTCTAATGATTTCTTCCTCCTTTCAAAGCTTCTGATTAAATCTGTGTCATTTCCCACAAGTTGGGAGCCGAGCCCAGAAGGTGAAATTCCATACAAGTCACCAATTAATTCCACCTTCATTCCTGCACGATGCCTGATTGCGAGGTCTTAATTGGTGCAGAAAAGAGAATCTCTCCTTTTCCAAATACTTTCAAGACAGCAGCCTCAGCTACCCATCAAACCTGCTCCTACAACACAACAGTGCCATAACTGCTCTTCCCAACTCAAGTGCAGTTGCTACCGTCTCTTCTGATGATAGAGGGTGTCATGACTTGTTATATCATGTCAGACAATGCAGTGGGATAATAAGAGCTGATCAGATGTGGCAGTAGTCATTTTGAAATTGAAGGAGGAGGTTCTCTGTGCACCGAAGAACACATCTGTTTTGTGGCATAATTCAAATTAAC
This sequence comes from Athene cunicularia, assembly GCF_003259725.1. Classification (NCBI taxonomy): domain Eukaryota; kingdom Metazoa; phylum Chordata; class Aves; order Strigiformes; family Strigidae; genus Athene; species Athene cunicularia. Next base: position 9,669,715 of record NW_020799107.1, on the reverse strand, counting down.
TTGGGGGAATTCACTACATCTTGGGTGTCTTCCATGGTGACACGCAATGTAGAAATGCAGTCTTGGAAAGCTTTTATGAAAGCTCAGTGGCCAGAGCAGTTTTAAATTGCCTCTTTTTTTGTTGTTGTTGATTAAAAAAATACTTTTTTCTTTTTTATTAAAAAAAGAAATTCTGACAGCAATTTCCTCCTCTTGACTGATTCTACCCAATTTGTGCTTGCCCTGATTGCAGTTTTATAAACAGGAATTCCAGGACTATGTTTCTCTACCAAGGGGGGAGGTATCTGCCGGGTGAAATGTGAATTGCCTGCGTTAAACCTCTCCACAGAGAGTGATGCTGGGAGACCAGAGAGCAGCCATGACTGCTGCTGCCTGACTCACATGGGAGCACTTCAGTCCCCTCTGCAAGGATCCCCAGGAAAGTCCCATCTATTGACTCTCTGTGCCTGGATTGCACCCAGGGGAATGTGATTCAAAGGTTGATGTGTGCAGATGGAATCTTGGAACCCTCCAGAGGGAAGCGAGTGTGCTATGATGTAAACTGAACCGCACCATCCAGCAGCCCTGCAAGAGGCATCTTCTGGGGAATAAAAAAAGATGCAGCAGTGAGGTTATTTGCAGGGCGAGGAAGCATGAGATGGCTGCCATTGGGGCTGAGTGGTAGCTTCAAGCCTGGTCCAGATGACAGCCCATGCTTGCAAAGCTCAGCATCTTCCTCTCAAAGATGGGTGAAATAAGGGTCCAGTGGGGGTCTAAAGGAGAGGGTGTCACCCTCTGGAAATATGTCCCATTACTAGCTGAACACATGGTTCCTCTAGCTGTCACAAGCACTTTGCTATTGGGAGCCAAAATTGTTCTGATACATCCCTTATGTCAAATGTTGACAGGGGTCTCCAAATACTGGGTTCCCCCCCCCCCCTCTTTTCCCTTAATTCTGGAATAGAAGTTTTGAGCCTCTCTGAGCTTTGTAGAGATTTCAAAATCTGACCAATCCTCCCTGCAGGAATGTCTGCCAAAGAGCAATCCTCACAGCTTGATATGGGGCAGTCTGCTCGGAAAGGGTCTCCCCCGTGGGCTGTTTGCTGCAGGTGGCTGCAGAAAACGACCCCATGTCTGGTCTTGTGGATCTCATATTGGACCATAACTCTGGGGAGGTGGATTCTCTGCCATGGGTCAGTTGGATGAGGAGGAAACAGTCACATCACCTCTTGTGCCTCAGTTTCCCCAGTTGCTGAAACGGCAGCAATGACGTTCTTGCTTATGTGGCACTTCAAGAGTCCTGAGGAAAGGCTGGGAGTTACAGTCGTACTCTGCCTCTGAGCTTTCAAGGGGCCTTGAAATTCAATTAAGCGCTGAATCTTGCTAACAGCAGTGTAAAATGTGTGACTTCTTGTTGCAATTAATCTCTGATTGTGGTACTACTCAGGAGACTGCGTGGGCATTACTTACTGGAAACATACCCCAGCCTTAACTCAAAACACATGTGGCTGAGAGAGGAGGCCCAAGGGAGGGGACTTTGCCTGGGCTGCACACTAGCTGCATGAGGCTGGGGGAGCTTTGGGTGCTCACTGTGGGGCTGAGCAAGGTGGGACTTTGTCCTAATGATGGGGTGGAGCTGGCTCAGGAGAGGATATAGGGCAGGAGCTGAGCCAGCAGCAAGTCTGGAAATGGGGCTAGCAAAGGAGGAGAAGGAGGATTTTATGGCTGTTTGCATTAGTATGGGGCTACTGGCTTGCTTCTTGCTCTTCCCATCTCTGTCTCAGCTGGGCTATACCTTATTTTTTCCTGCTTGCCTTAATAAGCATAGAGTAGGGAAAGACAGCAGTAATCTTCATTAGAGAGCAAGCTACGCTAATTAACTATGGAAAGCAAACATCCATGGCTCAGGAGACCGACAGAAAACCCCAACACAGTGGGGGACACCCTATTTATTGCCCAGCCCCTGCAGGTGTGTCTGATCAGCTGCATGTAGGAAGGCTCTGTGTATGCACACAAGCTAAGCCTGAGCTTGGTGTTGAGAGCAGAGATATTGCTGTGTTAGGAACTGGGGCTGAGAGGAACCTGTACAGTCCTACCACCCCCAAGGAAAGATGCCTCTCTGGATTGGGTTCTGATGGTATCCAAGTTCAACATCGGTAAGTGTTGATCCAAGAGATGCTCAGTTGTAGGAAATGCAATGGGGCCCCAGGTGTTGGGACCAGGCACTTAAAGACCTTTAGCTTCCTGAAGGAGAATAATGAGAACAAAATAGAGTGCCTTTTGCCAATAAATAAAGCTTTGGTGCTCATGGGTCTTGAGCATTTGAGGGCACTTCTTGTCTCTGCATCTGAGGAGGAGCATGGTGGAAGTAGATACAGGTAGAAGGCAGGCAGTTAGAGACTGGGAAAGTTGGATTTGCTCAGTCTGGAGAAGGGAATCGCCAAGTCAGCAGGAAAGGCAGATGTGTGCCTGTCCTTCACCATCTCTTCTGTGTGACAAGTGGGTGCACTGGATGAAAGCAGAGGGAGCCAGGGAGGAGACGCAACCTGCTCCGAGAACATTTTTGTTCTGCTTTTTCTACTTTATTTTGGAAATTATTTCACCATTTCTCAATCATTTTAATTTTACCTCTCTCCTATTCCACCCGCCCCAAATGTCACAGCTGATGCTTTGAATACAGCTTAGCAATTTTTGTTCATGAGAAGCACTACACAAGACTGTCTTGCCTATGCTCACTTTGGGAAGACTAATGTTATGCTTAGCAATCATGCATGTGGGTGCCAGAACCAATAAAAGGAGTAGCTGTTAGATTCCTTGTTCCCTCCTTAGTCCAGGAGCCTGCGCAAGACTGTCTCCATCACAATCACCAGATACCAACTCTCTGTAATGTGTGAGGAGGTGCCTGGGGATGTTTCGAGAGGGGCATTTTAGGGTTTCCTATGTTCTGTTTCTGAGGGTCAACCTGAGAAATGCCAAGAGCCTTTCACCTTCTGCTTTTGGCTGGCTGATTTCTTGCTCCCACAGTCAGAGTTTTGGGCTGAAATTTGGAACTTGGGGCCAAATGCAATAGTTCCAGATAGTCTCTTCTTTTTGTGAATGCATCTGCATGGGCTATCTCTTCTAGCTGCCTTCCTCAAGCTCTTAGGCTGCCCAACCCAGAACTTGATTATTGGGCAGGTTGTATTTTGCTCTCTTTCTTTTCTTTCTTAATCCTTTCATTTGCTGGCTGGTGGTTTTGGTAGCAGCTGTCTTTTGCCATCCTGGCTTCCAGGATTTGCATCTGGGAAGACAGCTGGAGGCAATCTAAAATGCACTACCTTAAAAAACAGGTTTCCCTTTTTTATCATCCTTGCTCGAGTCCTGCACTCCTTTTGTTTATCTAATGATGGCTTCAGTGCTTGTCCGACTCTGCTTTAACCCACTAACCTGTCAAAAAATGAATCCAACAAAAACATGGAATGATTATCTTTTTTTTTTTTTTTACCCCTGCAGGTTTGTGAGTTAGAACAGTTCTGAGTGTGTGGATGAGAAGCTCACCTCTGGAGCCTGCTGCTATCTGTGCTGTTGGCAAAAGTCCTGCTGACTTCAAAACAGAGTGGACCCAGGGCAGGACCTGTGGTGCATGTCCTTCGGCTGCCCCAAATTTACAGCATGTGTCACTCAGCAGATGATGATTGGGCTGAGTCCTAGTCTGTTTACTGTGTAAGTACTTTGGTGGGGCAAATCCTTCTGGGTTCACAGTAGTCCCTGGTCCTTTCCCTTGCTATACTCTCTCCTTCACACTCCCATGGCGCTTGTTGTTCTTTTCCTGGATTTTGGGGATTAAGGGGCTAGAGGTCTGTCTGCCCCAGAGGCATGTTTAGCCTTGGGGCATTTGCAGTGTGCAGACAAGAGTTTTAGGTCAACATCATCTCGTGTGGTGCTCAGCTTCTTACAAAAGCCAGGTTCTTTCACCACATCCCCTGCTTTAACTGGGAGAGGAAATCTCCAGCTCCACCTTGAGCCAGTCTGGAAAGAGATTTTACTTATTTATTTTAAACTAATATGTGTTTTGGTGGTGCTGTTTGTTTCATCCCATGGAATAATAGCCCAAAATCTTGCATCTAGTTCTCAAAATGTGGGCATGTCTCGGTGGCTGAGTACCTCAATGCTCTGCAGCTCCTGACCCCCTCCCAAGGGCTTTTCTTGAGCACGAGGGAGCTAATTGTGTTGTTCTGGCTCTTTTTCCCTATCCACTGTTGCTGCAGTGTGGTCAGAGGGTTTGAATGAGGAGGGTTGCACTAATTACATGGGGAAAAGTTGCCTCACCGGGCTTGCAATCTTTGTCAGGCAGCTGGACCTGGAGGAAAGGGGTCTTGGTGTGACACAGAGATGGGGCTGGATGGGTGCAGCTCATGTATCAGCAGAAAAAGGATTTTGTGCATGGGGTTGTAAACTGCTGGCAGGTGGAGCTGAGTAGAAAAATGACCCTACTCCCCATGTGGATAACTGCATCAAGAGGGTCCCTTCCTCCCAATAAAGAAAGAGGAGGAAAATCAGCAGTGAACAAATAGGGTTTTTTTTCCAGAGAGGCTTTCCTGGACAGAGTATTTCAGCTTCACCTTCCTCCTAATGGCTGTGGAAAGTGAGTGCAACAGTCTCCCAGGGCTTGGCTATTCAAGTTTTCCAGCAGAAAAACTTTGCTTTTTCAGGACTATTTTCCTCCTTAAACAATAGGGATATTGTCCAGGGAAGGATTTTGATTTTGGTTTTTAAGTCGGAAAGCATCTCCTGCAGAAGCTTTCTAGCTGGCTTTCACAGCAAGTTTGCTTTCACCACCTCTCTGGGGGTACTTGGCAGTGCCCCCAAGCCATGGCTCACTGCAGCGAGCTGCACCCCTGATCCCTCACTTTAGTCTGGCTAGCTTATGAGAGCAAACATACTGCAAAATAACCCTCAGACTGCAGCATCCACCCTGTCCCTGGTGCATATATTTGATGCCAAGGACTCATGGCATATCCTAAAGTATTGTGGGATAATTTGTCTGTCCTTTCTGGGTTCTTGTAAATAGCTATCCAACGACACTGAAGAATAACCAGCCTTACAGACAAAATGGTTGTGACATTGTGAACAAAACTACCGTGTTTGTTCAGCTCATCTTCTGGTCTGCACTCTTAACAGACCACCCAATGCAACTTCATTGAGATGGTTCTCTTGAACTAAAAGGACAATGAATCTTGGGCTAGGATCGAGGCAGCTGCAAAGAAGGAACATCATAAGTAGAGATAGTGTGGGAGTTTTTTTATCCCCACATCTTTGTCCCATCATATGCCTCCAGACAGCCTGAAACAAAAAGAGAAAGCTCAAACTCCCCTCAAAGGGATAATGTAAAGAAGAGGCCTTGTTTTATTTTGTTCCTAGGAAAATAGCATGCATTTCTCTTTCAGCAGAAGCCCAGTATAAGTTAAGCTGCCAGACATTTATGATCGGAATTTGCTAAGCATGCATGATTCATGGTTTGGATTGCTGCTCATCCCCAGCAGGGATTTCTGAGCAGTCAGGCTGGAGGCTGTCCTCTGCGGCTTGACTTGAAGAAAGGGTGTGCTTCCATGTGGCTTGGCACCACCTTCCTAAAGGAATATCCCAGAGCAGGGGTAGATATTTGATAATCAATCTTTTCCTGTTTCCATGAGGATTTAATCCCCTGAAGGAGTGGCTGGGCTTGAAGTCAAGCTGTGATAAACTTCCCCTTCTTGGGGTGCAGCACATACCTGGCTTTGCTAATGTAATCTCTGCTTCTGGTGGTAGCCCTCTCCCTCTGGCTGATGACCATGTGCTTACCCTGTCACGCAGCACCAGAAGCCACCAGGTGTTGAAATATTCAGACTATTGCTGCCCCTGGGTGAATCGCCCATACTGATGCACATGGCCAGTGAGGGATGTGTGGGCAGTACTGTTTGCAGGGGGAAAGGCTTAACCAGGGTTGGTGGTGCTACTGCCTATAACCCCGCTGCTGACCCTGCATCGCCTAGCTGTGAACAGGCTGGAAGTTCCCAGGGAGCCACACAAACCCTCTGGCGTAAAGGTTCTGGAAGCATCAAAAGGCTCTGCTTGGTGCTACCCATTGGGTTCCTTTCAAATAATAAATGAATGGACCAGGGACCCAGCACAAGTGGTGTGGGGGAGCCTTGCATCTGTGCTGCTCTGGGAGAAGTTGCTTGAGCACAGTGGTGGTGACTGCTCCAACTTTGCACTTGATTTTGGGGCTTCTCTGGGCCTGAGCTGGAGCCCAAGGTGGGTCCCTGGGCCATGGAGACCCTCTCCATGTTCTCCCCTCGAGAGCCCTTTCAGAAACCAATCTGGTTTAGTTCTGCTATTACAGCAGTTGTTTTTCTGCCTGCTCCTGGAGGGATGCTGTCCTGGCATAGTTGCGCTAACGCTTGGGAGCTGCATGTTTCAGTCTTCCCCTGCTCCCAGCACCGTGTGCACCCATGTCTTGTGCTAACAGGTCTCCTTTGCAGCAAGACGGCAAGACAGCTTTTCCTTCCTCCCCCTTCTGGGATTTTATACTTATGTATATCTACTCTTTTTCTTCCCTTCTCCACTCTTCTAAACGTGTTGAGCTTTATTCAGCTTGAACACAGATTGCCTCTGTAAGAGTATTAAAAAATGGATAAAAGGAGTGAGGCATCTCCACCCATATTCAGATACAGTCATGAAATGGTGAGGATGGAGGGAGAGAGATCCAGTGTTGCTGATTAAGCTTACCTCTGGCCAGTTTTGGCTGTGAGAGGTATCCATGACCCTTTAAATCAATGTGGCAAGGGAGCAGCACCCTGCCAGACCTTTGCTGCCCCAGCAGGCAGAAGCGGCAGGGGTTGAGCACAGTTAGATCTTCTCAAAATCAAGTGAATACTCTGCCAAAGCATGACCTTTCTGTCCACTGTCTGTTTTTTGCTCACAACCTCTTTGGCTTGACTGGGAGGTGATGGGTGACAGATGTTAGAGATCTCATCTTGGAGGGAGAAAGGGTGGAAACTGTACTCTAAACAAAATACTCCCTGGTGTCCTGCAGTTTCCTAAAACTGCTCATTTGTGAACTACAGATATTTATCTACCCTCTCCTATGTGTATGTGTACATCTATAAATATGTGTGTAAACATATCTATATAGAGAATGCTTTATTCTGTTACCAGTAGGTTCATGTTATTTCAACAGTAACAGCAGTACCGGGGCCAGAAAAGGCATCATTTTCAGAGCTCAGCCTTACAAGTATCGTAAATTTTTTGATGTCAGAACATCAGTGGCTTTTCTAATGTCTCGTAAGGACACTTGATGCTAACCATCCTTATTAGTTCATCCATATGCACACCAACTACCAAATTAATGTACTTTGAATTCATGCTTTTTAGCCCATGAACACAAACCACATGCCTGCTTCTGTTAGAATCACAGGGTGATTTTGCAGGTACTGAAGGCAGGACCAGCAGTTGGGTGGGAGAAGATAGATCCAGCCTAGCAATCTGCCTTCAGTGGCTCTTGGGACCAGCCTGGAGTCCTGTGGGGCAGCAAACATGGGATGGAGCAGAACAAGACCGAGGAGCAAGGCAGGAGAAGCAGCAAGGAAAGGGACCTTGGAGCTACAGATGAGAGAGAACAAGCTGGTGAGAAGCCAGCAAAACCTCTGTAGGTCTGTGGGTGTATGATTTGTGACACTCTGGCCCTGTTCTTTTAGCAACGAAAATTTGAGGGCTGGCTCAGGCATGTTAAAGCAAGTGCCAAATCAAGGTGTTACCAAGGGCATTTTTCATGTCTGAGCAATCTCTCTTCTCACTGGGGAAGACAAGGGTATTTTTCCCTGACTTCCCCTCTGGAGTTGAGGTTTGCTCTTGTGGGTATTGAGGCAAGTTTGTTTATGGCAAATAATCTAAATATTGTGTTGTATGTGTATGAAAATCTATATGCAAAGTGGCAATTTCTTGCCTAATCTATTTTTTCTCTTGCAAACAATTTGCCCTCTCACTTCAGTGTAAATCAGGAGTGTGTTCCCCAATGCTGATAAATTCTGGGCTCATATAACCCTAATGGGGGAAGAACTGGGCTCTATGTGTTTATAAACAGTGAGAGAAAATATATATCTCTGCACACAGAGTTTACATTCCATGTGGGTTCTCTTGCCAGGGTGTCCAATAAAAGAAAAGATGCATTTCTTTTCAAAAGTCACGGGAAACATCTGGCTGGGTGGCACAAATACTGAATCCCATGCGTGGAATCCAAAGGAGGTCAAGCACGATGCAGCAGCCCCATTAATTTGGGGTGCTTACTAGAGGCTAACAAGTTCTGTGATTAAGTAAAATCCATCAAAAGCAGGAAAACTGGGCCCTGGGGCTCTCAGGAGAAGGCTTGGTGGGAGAGAAACTTATTAATTAATTTGGTAGCTGGTTAGAGGCCATTTTTGTTGTTGTTATCTATACACAGTTGTCATTCCATGCAATTCTTAACTGACTTGGAAGAATTTTTGGCAGGTTCTTAATAGTCTGAGATTAAGAGGAATTATTTTAATCGTTAAATATTACTGTTGCCTGCTCTCCTGTCCTAACATTTTACTGTTCCTTCACAAGGTGTCAAGGCTGCTTCTTAGCAGTGTTTAGAAACTGGTTGGAGATGGGGAAAAGGAACTCTATTATCTGTGGAAAGGAGAAAACAAAAAAACAAAAAACCATGAATAGTTCATGTATGCATTGGCTTCTGCACCTTAGGCTAATGGTTCTGCAAGACCTTGCTGTGTTTCTGATGTGACAAGTCTTTTTTTACGTAACATAAAGGTGGTGCACACACTGCACTGTAAATTTAGCCAAGTAACCTCTGATTAGATTTGAGGGACGAAAGGCAGCCAAACAAATCTGATTCTGTGCATAAACTACAAAGTCTTCTGTGGTCCAGTGTTGAAGTGCTCTTTCCAGCAAAACCAGGTATAAGGCCATATAATAGACTTTCCTGAATTATTCTGAAAGCAAGTGTTGGAAGGGGTTGGAGAATGGATGTGTTGTTTAAGCCCCACAGGGAAATTTTAACAGTCAGCAATTGGTTTTGCAGAGGACAGGCTTCTCTGTGCCCACACCAAATCCTTCCTCTAGCAGGATCATTAAAGTCACAAACATCAGCACAACTGATTATTTCAAATGCCTTCTCTAAATAGGCTGGACTCAACAGCCCTTGACTTTGAGATACCTGGGGAAGAGAAGCATTTTTAACAGATTTCCAAGTATTCAAGGCTAGCAAAGGTATTTAAGTCTCTAATTCACCTTTTTTGGCAATGGATAAGATCATGATAACTTTTCTGGGTACTGCAGAAGTATCTCTCTATCAGGTTAATTCACTTGCATCTAACAAAAGTCTCAAGGCTTTTTTTTTTAAATTATTTCTGCAAAATAAAATAGTTAAAAGGGGATATTTTTCTCTGTAATCCAGTTTGGCTTGTGCCTTTTCATTATACAATGCACTCTTCTCTGGCACATTGGGGTAGCTACCTATGGATCCGTTCTTGGAGATGCTCAGTGGAAATCTGACAAACAAATGGGGTGATTCTTCCTCCTCCAGTATCTTCAGTTTGGTTTGGTTTGGTTTTAACAACAAATGGACTGGAGGGAAAGGTAATGCTCCAGTTGGTACAGCCTTCCCATCACCAGCTCCCCCTATAATATCTCTGCTAAATGAGCCTTGGTGCTGGTTGCCTACCATCCTGCTGGGATCACTGATCTGACCACACTCTCCCTTTTAGGAATGAGGACAAAAGCAGGATTTAGGGGAAGTCACCAGTCTCATAATTCTTCCCACATTTTACACATAGCTGTTAAACGTATGTGGGGCATGCTGTCGGTCATGAACCCTATGGGCTGGTCCTTGGCTGCAAAGCTCCCTAAAGGAGGAATTTTCCCACTGCTAATCTTTTTGGCAAGGAGCATAGCCTCGCTTAATGCAATTGTTATTTTTATCCATCACTGAATGCTCTGCAGCTCAAGCTGGGTGGTCTTTAAGATGTTGTACACAATTAACGTGGGCTGAGTCGGGAGAGGAGAACTATTATCAGGGAGGAACGTGCGAGTGTCAGACTAGCCAAATTCCTCTAACACTGCTGGGACAATGGGCTGACAGTGAACTGAAGCCATTCCTCACATGTCTCAGCAGAGGTGAACTGGAAAGTACTGTCTTGTTTAGAGGTCTGCATCTATCTGCTGTACATCTCTTGGAGGAAGAGCTATGTGGAACTGTCAGTGCAGGCAGTATTGCATCAGAGCAGCAAATTTCATTGGACTGGCCTTGTCAGAAATGCGGCTGACTGCTTTGTCCTCAAAAAGCCCATCCAAAGAGTGCTGAGTAAACCCATCTGTCATGGGCAGAGCTGACCAGAGAGGACTTCTGAACCTGAGGCAAACCAAGGGAAGGCTAAAGGGATTGACTTCAGGGCTTGCTCTCTGATGCAAGTAACACTGTGTCTGGCTGAGAGCCCGCCATGGCTCATGCTTCACTGCTGGACAAAGTCAGAGGAAGATCTCCTGGACCCTCTGGTCCTCAAGGGTGGCTCATTTTTCTGCAGCAGGGTTGCGTGTGGCCAGAAGAAAAGTGACCCTGTGGTCTGGTGACCAGTGGGAAGGGCCAGCAGCAATGGCATTGCTGAAAGGAGTTTGGGAGCCTTCTCTAGCAGAGAGCCTAGAACTGTCAGTGGTGGGACACACTTCAAGGACTTCCACTTCCCTAGGCATTTCTTTAAAAGAGAATTGAGAGGGAGATGGGGTGGAAATTATCTTCAGCAAGGGATTGTTTTTTTCCCAGCTTTTTTTCCCTGCTAGTGAAAGCATTTTACAAACAATTGATTAAGTTTTGCATCATCCCATGGCAGCTGTAAATGGTAATAGATCATTGCTTTATTTCCCTCTTCATTTTTTCAGTCTGGAAGCTTCAGCTAGTCATCGGCAAATCATGAGGTGCAGCTAGTTAATGAAACATGTAATTGAAAAAGGGTAAAATAAAATCTCCATATGCGTGAAAAGTTACGGAAATCCCCATACACTGAGAAATAGATTGGCGACAGGTTGGAAAATTCACTGTGGTTGTTCAGTGGTGGCTCATGGATGGATGCAGCAGCTATCACTGGCTTGGCCCAAGGGCTGTAGGCAGCACTAGCCCATCCGTTGGTGGTGTGATCTTGGAGGTGTTGCCTTGTCTGAGATAGAACAGCCCACCCCACTGATGTGCTGGAGTTTGACTTGAGTTGCACATCCCATTTTGGGATGAAGGCCAATTGGATGTGACATCAGAATTTAAGCTGGGCTGATTAGAACCTGCCTGATCTTGGGCTCAGTCCTTAATTTATTTTGCATGTTTTTCTCTTGGGAAGCTCTGTTAGCCTTTAAAGAAAACCAGCAGTTTGTTAAGGGAATGGCTGGCATGCATCTTCATCCTGCTGTGGGCTACTAAGAACTGCCAAAATAGCAGTGGCCTCCTCTGCCCTTTTTCAGGCATGGCAAGGGCTTGTGCATGTGTCCCATCTCCAGGTGCTCTCCCTGTCCAGCAGACACTGCTAGGATGTTCAACAGCTGCCGTCGTTTGGGAACGGAGGGTCTGCAGGTTGGATGTTTGCCCATCATTGCTTGGAGACCACCAGCTCATTTGCTCTGGAGCAATGAGCTGCAAGAGGCTTACAGCCATCTGAGTTTCCACAAGGCAGTATTTATCTTTGGAGTGATCCAATTTGCTCTTTTCTCCCCTTCCTCCATCCGCAACCTCTGCCTTTTCAGTTTAAGCCATTGTACTGCAGGAAAGCCCAAAGGCTGCAGCATGAGCAGGCATACAAATGTCTGGATCACTGCAGGGTGAGAGGCTTAGAGGGATGAAGTGACCCCAGGAGAGGCATGACAGTTCAGCACTTTTTGATTAAGTTTGGGGTTTTTTTCAGTTTTTCATGCACAAAAAAAATATTATTTTAAATAACACTTTTTCCTTATTTTCCTTCCACCTCCCATATAATTTTCCATCTCACCACCAGAAAAAGGGGAAGGGGGATTTGTGAGAAAAGCAAAATAATTTTGCTTTTGGTTTCACTTAGTTCTTTAAAAACTGGTTTGTTTTCTGAGTGGAAAACCAGAGAGTATTAATGTGGAAGAGGAAAACATACTTCTCCCTCAGCTATAGGGATGCTGCATGTCAAAATACTTTTGACAGAGCGGCCGCTGGGGACTGAGGGTTTGCCAAATTCATCCTTTTCATGAAACTGAAATCCCCAAATGTCTCCATGTGCCAGGAGCTGCCAGGACCACATGGAAGCTGCCAAGTGCATTGGTGCATTGTTGACCTTCCAGAGGTGACATTTCTGTTCCAACTGTGATGAGCACCATTAATATGTCCTAAAGATACCCAAAATGGAGGAAACTGGGACCTTTGTTATCTATGGCTTAAAGGAGATGATAATTTCCCCATCAATCTTTAACTCTAAACCCCAAAATGATAATTCCAGAGGCAGATTTAACTCTTTAATCTCTCTCCCACGGCAAAAAATATTCAGCCTTACAATCTTTAAGTAGAAATATGCTTTCCTGAAATAATTTGGAACACCAGCACTGGCAATAGTTATTCCTAAATGCTGCACACACGGTGGCACACCTGGGAGCGGTGGTGCCTGGCTCCTGTCCAAGAAGGTGTTTAACTGCTTTAGGAGTTGGAGAGCAATCCTGAGGATATCTGAATGACATCCTATAAATTGCAGGAGCACCATCACCTTGGGAAGCTCTCCTATGCCCAGCCCAGAGGGAAATGTGACAGAAGCAGGGCCAGCAAAGGGAGGCAGAGATGATGTGGAGCTTGGAAAGTCTTCCACAGGTGGAGGAGGAGAGGGTTAAACAGATTAGGGCTGTTTAATTTAGTGAGGAGAAGAGTAAGAGGTGCCTTGGTGGAGTTTATGAAATAGTAAGTGATGCAGAGAAGTGAAGAAACCACTGCTATCTACCAGCTCATATATTTTACAGGACACCTGATGCTACTCAAAGGGAGGGTTAGAGTATTAAATAATACTTATATTAACATATAATAATAGATAATATTAAATCAAATGTTTAAAGTAGGAAAGAACGTGTGTTTTGCAAGTACGTGACAGTGCTCCAGCTGTTCTTGAGTGATGATGTTAGGATGGATGGTGCCCAGGCCTTGGTAGGAGTGTTTCTCCGTGGTCCATGAGGGGTTACAGGTTAGTCTTCTGCCTGCCCCACGAGGCAGCTCCAATAGTTGCTGATGGATGTAGAAATCCAGCCTCTACTTGGCAAGATTTTTAGGATTTAAGCTTCTCCTAAGGCGGAACTTTTAAAAGGCTGCTTAGATGTTTTGTATGCAAACCTGGTAGTGTCAGGACATGGCAAGTGACCCATTGAAAAAAAGGACTGTCCAGGCTTGGGAGTGAGCACCAAGGGTGAGTGGGCACTGAGGTGCCAGTCCCAGGGAGGACCTGCCCCAGCCGGGGCATGCCCAAGGGCTCTGGCAGATGAGCTGTGGCAACGTATGGCCCCCAGGTCAAAGGCAGCAGGGTACTGTCATCTTTTGGCCATCAGGAGCTGAGGCGATGGTTTGCTCTATAGGCTTTGTAGCATGATTTACTGCATGGTGCTGATGTTTCAGAGAGACAAATGAGGTTAGAACAAACTATGTTGCTGAATCAGAAGTAACTGCACTGATTTACCCTGCTGAAGAGCTAGCCAAAAATATATGCTGCCCTGGGATGGTTCATGAAAGCAGAGTGTTGTCTCTGTTGCAGCAGAGCAGCGATCAGATCATTGTAGATGGTGCAGGGGCTGATGGCATGGCAAGAATTCTGCATCAGTGCTTTTTTGCCTCCAGGAAATCACCATCACTGCTGAATCAGGTGTTCTATAGATTACTGAGGCTTAATGCAAAGCTGTGTAAAAAAACAGAGTGAGATCAGAGGGCTGGGACTGCTCTCTGAAGGGGTGCAAGCGGCCACACTTGGAGCCTGAAGACCACAGGGAGGGTCTGGCTGGTGCAGCCCTTGGGCAAGAAAATAAGCTGTAGGGAGAAACTACCCTGCAAGGTAGGACTTCAAGAGCAATTGCTCCCGTCTGCCTTGCTATTTCAAGGGGCCTCCTCTCAGTTCAGCTATTTTCACGACAGCAAAAATAATAGTAATTGTAATAATAATAGTAGTAATAATAACAACAAAAACAACACTACTACTGCTAGTAATAATAATAATAGTAATAAAGGGATAGGGAAGGTCTAGTGGCTTCTCTGTAGCTCCTGATGTGAAATATCTCTCCTATGCTCCTTCCTTCCCCAGTATGGCTGGCACCTGCTGGCCTGGCAGGAAAGGATCTCCTTGTGCTCACTGTGCTGCTGTCATTCCTCCAAATACAAGTGACAACAAAGCATCCCACCAGAGCCCCAGATGAGCAGGAACAGTTTGCAGAGAGGAGCTGGCTGGGGAGAGCACCTCAGCCACGAGCCACCCCCTTCTAGGCAGCTGCATCTCCCATCAAACCCATGACACCCAGCAAAGCACAGGCCTTAATACAATGGCAAACACACAACTGAGATTGCTTCTCTTACAGGAAAACACTAAAGACAGTTACCAAAACCACAGCAAGTGGGATTGCCCAAGGGTTTCAGATAAACTGTGAGATGAGGTATGCTTCTTCCACGGATGCTCAGACCACATTCCTCTCCTTAGAAAGGGCAAGGCGGCAGCAACAGCAAAGGTTTTGGGTGTATATTTTTTGAGTGTAGGACAGCTGCAAAAGCTTAAGCCAGGGAAGTTGATCAGAAAGTTGGGTAGCTGCTGCCTCTTGTTCTGCTGGCCAGCTGGGAGCTTGCTGAGCTTACCTCTACAGCAGCTTGCAATGAAAGCGGTACCTTGCTCCTAAAGGGAGTCTCACTGTGTTTCCAGTCCCTGCTGCTCCTCGTTCTCCCACATGCAGTCAGCCTTGCATGTGCCACCCTTGACTTTGTATTGTCAGATAAGACTGATCTGATTATCTCTGTAAGTATCACCCTCATTTTACTTTCTGCAGGTGTCTTGTCCTGCCTCTCTGCAGTTTCAGCCCCCAAACCAGGGGCCAGGTTTCCTTGTGCCATACTCAGAAGGAGGAAGGATTTGGGTGACCAGCTCTGAGCAGATTTCATGGGTCTATAGTGGTGATGACTGCAAGTTATTATGGATGGGTGATGGAGAGCCGAGAGATCCTCTCTGCAGAAGCACACAACTTACTTGCTTTTTTGCCACACTGGTACAAAAGAAAAATCATATATATCTGTAAATTTCAGGGAATCAGCAGTGCTAAGACCATTCAGGTCGAGTTAACTGAGCATGGTATAGCCTGTCATATAATATCTTCTTAGAAAAGCCAGACATAAATCATTTTGATGCAAGTATTTTAACCACCTGGTCCTGTCGTTCCCACAGTGCAGTTAATCTAATACTGGAAGTAAATAATTCAGTCGTGTTTTATCTCCATCCTTCAGAAAGTTCTGTTCTTTCCCTCCTCTCCACCGAGTTTTGTCAGGAGCATAGTTAAAACAACAGGTTTGTCCGTGGTGACTGACCAATGATTGATCATAGAATTATAGTTTCTGTGTTTAGGCACAACATGTTTCATGGTGATTTCTCTTTTTCCTACTTTATTACCTAGAAAGCCTTACCTTTGCTCAGAGGATGCTCAGCTTGCTTGCTTTTCAGGTTAGAAAAAACAAAGGTCACACACTGCAGTGACAAATGTGCTTTTCTCTAGGTCAGTGGTTCATCAAGAAGCACCAGGGATAAACTTGTGCTATAGAAGCCAAAAGTTCTTCCCTCTCATGATAGATACACAGTGCCAAGTTAGTCCTCTCAACAATGCTCAAGATCTACCCTAGATCATCCGTCTTCAATATTAAAATGTTAACTTGGAAGAAAACATATGCACATTCTTACAGTGACCCATGTTTTATTTAAAAACAAGGAGCATGTGCAAAGTAGTATTTGTTATGGTGAAACTTTACCCAAAAAAACCCCCAAAAACAACCCACAAAAAAAAAAAAAAAAAATGGGAGTTTTTGGCAGGAAATGAAAAAATTTCCTTTTCCTTGATATTCGCTTCTTTTCTTTTTATTTTTTATTTTTCCGAAGACGATGTAATTTCCTGACTATCCCTAATCTGAGCTGTATAATCAAAAGGAAGAGAAGACAAACTGGGATAGCTCCTTCCTGTAAGGAAATTATTTTGAATCTTTATTTAAACATACTATAGCTTTGTATGCCTTATCCTTCAGATATAGCTAGAAGTATTATTTGGCAAAGGTCCTTGTTGCAGAGATAGGGGCTGGGGATGGAGGAAAAAGAGGTAATAGGGTTATAAGCAGGCAGCCCTAAGGGTATGTAAACCCCAAAATTGGAGAGAAGGCTCCGAAGTAAATTTACCTTTGTTTTATGGCACATTCATATAATCCAAATAGTGCTTTAGGTTTATTTTTTGAGATCATACCCTGTCTGATGTATTTCAGAGTATGGTACTCAGAGCAATTGCTTTCATTGT
Source organism: Athene cunicularia (assembly GCF_003259725.1). Classification (NCBI taxonomy): domain Eukaryota; kingdom Metazoa; phylum Chordata; class Aves; order Strigiformes; family Strigidae; genus Athene; species Athene cunicularia. The sequence continues at coordinate 9,653,185 of NW_020799107.1, read as the reverse complement.
CTGATTAATATGGTTGGCTCTTCCCTTCCAGGCAAAATTATGGGAGTAATTAAATCTTGCTCAGTTTGCAAATGCGAAACATTTTGAAGCTTGCAAAACAGACTGGAATATTAACAGCAGTTACTAGAAGGAGAGCCAGACAAATGAAGGAAATGCTTGCCTTCAAAACCATCTTTCCAAAAGGATGCAGAACTCTGTGCTTGAGCTAGCCTCCAAGAAAGCTATGGAAAGCTGCCCTGGTGTAGTTTGATTGGGAATTAGGTTTCAAAAAGGCTGTTAACTTAATTGAAAAATGGTCCTAGAGTTGACACTGACAGATTTTGCTAGTGGTACCCATGCTTCTTGGCTCAAATCAGGACTTGCAGCCATTTTGCAAGCAGGAGAACATTAGATGATCTGTCGCTTGCATGAGATTTTCAGCCACATCTGAAAGAGTATTATGAAACTGAACTGTTTTGGGTTCCCACATCAAAATGGGAGTCAACTGATCCAGATTCAGGCCATCTCATCCAAACCGCAGCTCAGTTTTTAAGAGGGTTGGATTTGCAGCTCTAGTTTCAGTCCACTTATAATGGGAAAATTACTTTTATTTTGGATGATCCCCAGGAATTTCTTTATCTTGCAAACTGCTGATTTACAGATTTGTTCATACCATAGAGCAGGGGGGGAAACCTGACATCTTTTCAACTCCTACATGTATTCTGCATAATCCAATTGCTTCTCCTTTCAGCTGACACAAATTTAATACTAGAGAAAAGTGGAAAAAGTTGCATGTGTTCTTTGGAAATGCAAAGAAATTTGCAAATGAACAAATCCCATCTCTTATCAACTCCTGAAGAAGCCCTCCACTCCCAACCAGAGGGTCCACACCACACTGCAAACACACCCATCCTATGGTGTGAGGATGACTTATTGAAACCATAGTTCTCATTATAATTTCTAGCCACAGAAATTTCCCCCTGCTGCAAGAGTTATGGCCTGATCTAAAGAAAAGAAAATGTAATACTTACGTAACTTCTTAACAACATGGTTTTTCGGTTGTTTACTTGGTGTTCTGTAGTATAAAAAGGAGCAAACACTTGGGAAATGTTTACTTGAATACCCTTGTGAAACCATGCTCCTGTCCCTGGAAAACTTCAGCAGCAATTAATACATGTTGCTCACTTAGGAGTGTGAGCAGGCCCACCTAAACAGCATGTTCTATGTTAGTAGATGCTGCAGAAACACAGTATTTCACACTAGAGTGATTTGACTTTTAAAACTTCAAGAAAATGTTGAAAAACATTCTGGGGTTAGCTAGGGAGAAATTAATAGATTTTGAGCATGTATTGGGATTTTTTTCTTTATTCCTGCAACAAATGGCAGCTTCTGATACAAATAGTGAAGACTCATAGGTATTTATCACTGCCTTATTGAAAGATCATTTTCAGGTCCTTTAAAAAAGCAGGGGAAATAAAGGTTTCTGGTTTAAATCAGAGCCTCAAAGTGGCAGCTTTTCACAGGAAGATGTGACAGTCTTTTTCCAGCAGAGAAAAGCGGGTCAGTTATCAGTCCTGAGCCCTTTTGCTCCAATATGGCACAAAGAGGTACTGTGAGCAGGGTTCTCCTGAAAAAACAGGTGATGGATAAGCCTGCTCGCTGATGTGAATTCCTGACCCAGTTTCCATAGCAGACTAGCTCAGGAGTATGAAAGAGCTGCTGGGGATGGAGAAAATGCCTTGCAGGCAGAATGGCCCTTCCGTGCATGTGAACATAAGGCAAGCATTGCCATGTCAGAGCAAGTCACTGGGCACATTGCAAAAGAGGCCACTCAGAGCCAGTTCTCTAGGGGTCCTGCCCCAAGATACAGCTGCATAGTTCAAAGACGGGCTGATGAGTAAAAATGCCAGCTAAAGTGACAGATTAGGGAAGAAAGTCTTGTCATCACTGGTAGTGGAAGGAGATGGGTGTTGATTTGTAATATTTTCCACCAATTCCACTATTTAAAAATTTTTTCCACTATTTTCCAACTACCAGTCTCCCTTCTACTCTCTGTCTATCCTCCTTCCCACATGAGAGTTGATATACACGTTTGTCCCCTGGGCTTGCAAAGAGCTGGCACATGCTTCCACCTGTCCTATTTTGGGTTTGCAAAACGGGAGACTGGTGAGATCTGTGCGCATGCAAAGGGCAGCATCTGGGCTGTGGCATTCCCATTCCACCAAAAAATATCTCCCAGGGTAACAGGCACTCAGGGTATTCTGCTGCATGGCAGTGGGGAAACAGGAGCTCATGCTGATGCTTTCAATTATGCCCAAAGGCTGGAGTGAGGATTCATGGCATCTATAGGAGCTGCTCCCTCAACAGGGAGAGCTGAGAGCCTCCTCCTCGCCACAGTGCATGGAGAACTGGGGGATGAGATGAAAAGTTTTTGATAGTGTGAGTGTAAATAGCTCCTGACTCAGCTGGGCTGGCGACTGCTCCATCACTTGAGATCACTTGGCTCGGTGCTTAATGTGCTCTTCCTAATGTAATTGCTAGCTCAGGGCTGGTTTATTGGGTTTTGCTGTGTGTGTTTGCGTGGCAGGGAGGATTAATTCTCTCTGCTGCAGGGGTCACTGGATGGGGCCATGCAGAAGGTCTCCTGAGGATGGGGGTTCAGAAAGACACAGGGACATCAGACACCTATCTCCAACATGAAAGCGAAAAAGGAAATATGTGCTTTATCCTGCTTCCCTGAGACTGCCACAAAAATCCCAGTTTTCAAAAACGTATATGTCTTTTTGGCCTTGCAATGAATGAATCTATGGTCTTGTCAGGTAAAATACTCCTTCAAGTGCCCGTTTTGTGCTCCAGTTTATCTCATCCAAGTGTATTTCAGTCCCAGCAGCGACCTGTCCCCTGAGAAGGATTTAATGTTAGGAGGCTGTTGGCCCTAATTCAGCAAAGCACCAGGTCATCGGCAGTGCTCACACATTCGTGGCTTGCTCCCTTCTTAACATCGCATTGAGCATGGGTTCCTTGGGAGATGAATGTTTGGAGCAAGGAGGCAAGTTGGTTTTGCTCCTGTTTATTTTGTTTGCTGTCCAAATTAATAATAGGTTAAAGATGCCCTGCTGATTAGCCATAACATCCCAGCAGCTTTATTTGTTCTGTTACTGTTGAGATCAGGGTCCTGTGGTGTTAAGGAAAGAAGACACCAACTCTGCCATGGAGATGGAGGAAGGAGAGGCTTCTGGTCTTAAGAAAAGGGGTGTCAGTGTTAAAGTGGCCTTAAAAAAATGGACTTGCAGCTGGTGGTGTGGATTTCCCGAGCTGAGGAGAGCAAGATGGCTGAAAAGCAAATATGGGGAAAATTATAAGTGAATTGGAGGTCTTGAGTTAAAGAAGGAGGTGCATAAATGCTGATGGTGTTTTTGAAACTAAATGGAAGCATCCCTTTTCCACAGGAGCAGAGCAGGGGTCCTTCTCTGCCAAAGTCTGGGGTATTCGGAGTTCCTTTCTGCTCCCCAGCCTCTCGCCACCCAGCAGCATGCAAGGAATAGCATCCTTGCTCCACAATAAATCAGTGCTGCCTAGCAGTCTGCATCTGGCCAAGTGGGCTCTGTAAGCTTCAGAAAAGAAAATATTGAAAGCTCTTTCTTGCTCAATATCTATCTGTATATATATATTTATACATATATATAAAATGGATGTGTATGTATATATATAATAAATCTATAAAAGAAGCTTGTCTAGAACCACAGCATGCAGCTTTTCTCTGTCAGCAGGCTTTCCACAAGGCTGGCCTTACACATGGGGACCAGATGTGGCCATCCAAAAAGGTTTGTTCACTTCTATACCCTCTCTTTTTTTTCCACCCTACTTAAGTACAGCATGAGACATGTGGGCCAACCATCCATCTGAGGCTAAGCGGAAACCAAGAGTGATTGCTTACAATGCCATAAATAGCTAAATAGCCATTTTCAATAGTAAATAGGGATATGTGAAGTAAGAATGAACTCTCCGAGCAGTTTGTAGACATTCCAGTTTCTTGGTTTAATATCTTCATGTGGCTTTTTCCCCCCTTCTTCGCTTCTCTTGGTGGGAGGTGACACATTTAACAATGCTTCCCATGAGTGAGAGGCCCACTCTAGTTATCTAAAGCAGAAGGAAAACCCCCCAAAAAAGGGCTAGGATTCTTCAAAAGGAGTCTAGCAGAACTAGAGACCTCAGGCATCTTGGGAGCCATATATTCAGTTCTTTCAGGGCATCCTGAAAAATCCCATCCACACGATGTTGGCAGACGATGCAAGGATTGAGGGATGCGTTGCCAGCTTAGAGCTTTTGTATGAACTTTCAAAGCTTTCATGAGCTGTCTCATCCAGCCACTCTTCTTCTTGACAGCAATGAAAGCTGTCCAAAAGTCAAAGTCCCCTCGCATGAAATGAAAATTTCTGGTGTTTTTCTATTGGATTTTTTTCCAGATCAGGAAGAAACGTCAAAATTTTTTCACTGAGTGGAATTTCTTGAGAAACTCTCTGAAAGCAGAGTCAGGAACATGGAGTGACCTTACTGAAGCAGATCATTTAGTTCCAGTCTAAAAAACAGATAAAGTGGTACAAAACATGGGTGTTAGAATGAAAGGAAAGGGTATAACCAGCATGAAAAAAGCTGAAATGAAGATTTCGGTTTCAGACTTTTGTTTCTGAGATTTTGCTGTCCAATTCTTTCAAAATCAAAATTCTCCTACAAGTCAACTGATTTTGGATGAATCGGAATTTACTGTTGAAAAACTGCTCTGGGAATTTTAGTCGTTTGCCCCCAACACAGCTTGATGTCACATCTGTGCTCTCCTTTATAGTGCGGGATTGATAACCACATGCAAAACTTGGGATCCAGCTTTGAGGCTGGCCCTGCTTTGAGCAAGGGTTTGGACTAGAGACCTCCTGGGGTCCCTTCTGATCTTGGTTATGCCCACAGTCTTTGCCATGGAAAATAGTAACTTTGCTAAGAGATAATGGGGGAGGAAGAAAGGGGGTAAAAGAAGCAAGGGGGGGGAGGGGGGGAAGCAGAACAGAAGAAGAAAAACAGAGGTAGAGCCGCATGCTTCTCAAAGCCATGCCTAAAAGGGAAAAAGCAAGAAGAGTACTTGTACCTTCTCAGGCTTCAAATTTAAAATTAATTCCCTGCTTTTCTTCCAAAATATCCCCAAATTAATTTCCTCCAGCCACCCTACAGACCTGATCTCAGTTCAGTGGTGGAGGAGGGATTTTCTCAGGCACATGAAACATCTTTGGGAAAGTGGTATCTCTGACTGCAGGGAGCATCCATTAATGGGGAAGGCACAGGAGAGCTGGTTAGTTAAGCAATAGACAAGTGTCTTTTAACTTCACCCACTTTGCTTTATAGAGAGGGCAGAAATACCAAACCATACAGCAGGAACCACTGCATGAATCAAGAGGGAGGAGCAGAGCTGGTGGCCCAGGCTCAGGACCCCATGGCAGAGGCAGCACTCAGATCGAGAGGTTTAGTACAGCAGGAGGAGCATTTTGATTATCCGGTATTGACTTTCTCTGCAAATCTAATGAGCTGCATAAAGTCGCTTGGTAACTCTTGCTTGTGCTGGTAGCTGTGCTGGTCTTCCTCGAACTTGGTCTGCTAAGGAAAGTAGAGCCTACAGCTGTCGCTGACTTGATGGGACAGTGGCATAGGAGGAACAGTGTGACTAGTTCAGCCACAGCACCTGAACATCTGGTGAATTTTGGCTGAGTAATTTTGGTACCAACACAGTGCGAGGTTGATGGTGCAAGTCCTGCTGCAGAGAGCTCTCTCCAGGCCCTGCAGCGTGCTCAATAAATATGTTAGACATTTGGTGTCGTAATTTTAACAGTGTTCAGTATTGGCTCAACTCTGTTTTATTCAAAGTCAGCGGGAAGTGCTGACGGCAAGCCAGCATGGCTTTTAAAAATCCCTTTCTCTCACTAATTGCTTCTGGCTGCCGTGGAAGCCCCAAGGACTTCAAAGGGATGACACTGGATTTGCACGAGGCTGTCTCTCTGGATCTTCCATCCCAGTTTCTCAGCCCATGGTGGTCCATAAGGCTTCAGAAGGGGACCCACTAAACAACTGCAGAAAACATTAAAATATATTATGTGTTCCCACAAATGCATGTTCCCACACAGACAAAGGCAAGGAAAATGGAGAGAAATCAAAGTGCTAAATGAACAATTGTAATGCAGCTTTTTTTCTTTCTTTTTTTGCTGTAAATGAAAAAGCATGTGCACAAGATGGGGTCGGGTTCTCCAAAAGGTGAAATGGTTCTTAAATAAAATGCGCAGAAGCACATACTCTGCCCCGCATCAAGAGCACTCTGGGATGCTGCAGAGGTGTCCTAAGGCCCTGGCCATCATCCTTCGGGGCAAGTCCAAGCCTGAGCCCTTAATCTCACTGACATCTTGGTGCTCTTAACATCTCTTTTATAACTAGCTGCACATCTTCCCTTGGGCCAAACACTGCATACACCCTTCTAGCTATGTTTTAAGACCATGTAGCCCCCCTGTCTGTCTGCTAAGGCAAGACCAAAGATAGACCTCTCCAAGCTGATCTATTTTGTTTCCTAAAATTATTAATGAGTCTTCAAGGACCTTCATACAGCTCACGCCTAAGCAATTGCACCCCTGGCACTTTGCTCTTCTGTTCTTGGGGGCCAAATTTTGAAGTAAACTATTGATTCACCAACTTTGCTTCAGTGATTCTGCTTTCCCTTGGGTGAGGATGTGCCCCACATTTCTACAAGGGAACAGAGAAACCCCAAGGCGAAGCAGTCTGTAACATCCACATCCATGCCAGCACACCCACCAAATCAGTGCAATTCTTCCTCCTCTCTCAGTGGCTGGGTCAAAGAGGAAAAGCTGTGGTCCAGGCTGAGCAGAAAAAGCACTTTTTGGTCTTTGTGGAGGCTTGAAAGAGATGCTTGTGCCAGGAACTTGGACGGGGGAGGATGGGGCAAGGTAGCTGGAAGTGATGCTCTCCATGTCCCTTGGAGGAGCAGAAAACATGACACTGGAAACACAGCAGTGAATGCGTTGGAAGGTTTTTTTCTTTTTTTATGGAACATTGCCCAACTTTGGGGCTCTTTTGGGTTGGAAAAGAATCAGAGCCTTTCTATAATAAAGGCAGTTGGAGATATCTCCAGCACCACTGCATATCCTAAAAGAAAAGGACAGATAGGTTTTTTTTTTTTCACAAGAGACAATCAACTCATGCCTCTTCTGGGCAGTTATCTGCTGCGGGAAGAAAGGGGAGTAGGGGGGCTGTTTATCCCCAGAGCCTCCATCAGCCCTTCTCCCGCAGGCACCCCCTTTGCCACAGCCCTTGGGACACAGGGGTGACTCTTTCCACCCAGCAAGAGGTCATGAGCCCCAGAGGCTTTGCGAGACATGACCCTTGAAAAACACATCTCAGGGCTAGATTAACCCTGTCCAACATGGAGATGCTTTATAAGCAGTTTTCATAAAGCAGGGAAGCTTTATAACTAGTCAAGAAGCTGATGGGACAGCTCTGGACAAAGCAAACAAATAGCATCATCAGGCAATTTTAAGTGATTTTGGCCAGACTCTTCTGGACAAAACCAGGTTGGCTTCGTTTGCTCCACTGCTGATTTTTATCCTTTTCAATGACAGGAGAAACAGAGGTTTCCGCTAAACCATTAAGAAAGCGGTGATTTCAAACAGGCAGGCAGATCTGACTGTACTCATTTGAACAGGCTTTTAGTAACCTTCAGAGACTGGCAATTCGGGTGATAAACCCATTTTATGATCTGTTATTACCTGTGCTCTGCTCAGAGGCAGCAAAACTCATTACGGGCGTAAATGGCTGGAGCGCCCCTGTGTACCCATGCAGGCAACCTTTTAATGCTCTCCCTTTTCCAGCTTCTCAGAGATAAAAATACATTATTGGTAAAAAACAAAAGCCACAGAGTTAGCTGCTGGTTTTCTTCGTGTTCAGGCTTCTGTGCTTGAGGTTTTATTTTGCTGCTGATGTCCCATGGATGACTGTAGAAAATGCACTTAGTTTTTAGGAAGTCAGCCAGTATGGTACGCTTTCTGGTTTTTATTTAACTGCACATTAAATGTTCCCCTTTGCCCCAAGTTTTATTAAGAAGAAATTAAAGGGAGCCTTGTTAAGCTGGAAACACGGAAGAAAAACAGTCTATCCTGCTGGGCCAGAGAAACAGCCTCAGGATCAACCCTACAACATTAGCCCAATTCTTCAGTCTTGATATAATTATGAGTATTGCTGTCTGCAAAGAGCACAGAAACTGCAGACATTCCTCTTGTATGAAACTGTGGAGAAACAAAGGCTGAAAGGGACCACAAAGTCCATCAAATGTCATAGCTGATACATGTTAGTGCAAGACGATCATGTTGGGCAATGGAGACCACTCAATGGCCCTGCGCAACCTCTCCCTGCTATTATGACATTTACCCTGAAATAGAAAATGTTTCATATCTTTAGCAAGCAGAAATACCAAAGTCCACCAATGTCCAAGCCAGCCTTCTTGACCACAGAGTATCATTCCAGAAAAGCTCAAGAAGCTGGTTCTGTGGAGGAGGCCTTCAAGAAACGATGCACCAGAGGGTTTCCAAGGGGCTCACAGGTCCATGGGCATGTGGTTCGTAGTCCTGAGTGTCAGGGTATGCTCACATTCCCCACCGACTTTGCTTTTCCCATCTGTCCCAGTGTTTTGGCTCAACAACCCAAGGGCCATACATTGCATTTGGTCTTGAAGGTGCATGCTAGCACCCATAACCCACCATCGCCTCCAGATGCTTCAAAAATATGTTTCTGGATTTTGGACAACATTATGCCTGGGACAAAGCCACGCAATCTGTCTGGTGCTCTAGGAAAGCACAGCAATCTGTTGCTCTTGGTGGTGTTTCTCCACACCCTACCTGTGCTGGAGTTTCTCAGTGGAAGGAAAAGGTGCAGATTAAGTCAGTATTAACTATAATACCAAGAGCACCATCTGGTGGGCTGCAGCGCTGGATAATGTGGGTGGGCAGAGCTGGGGATGGGCTTGGGGCCTGAAAGAAACCCAGAAGTTTATCTGGACAGGCCATCAAATGGTCATGGTCCACCTGGTCCAGCTTCCCACAGCCACCAGCTGGCAGCTTCAAGAAGAAGGTGGAAATAATCCCCACGGTGGCACTTAGCAAACAACGTAACTTCCTGCCTTTAAAGGGATGGAGCTTGATAAGCTCCTTGAAATGTGGAGAAATCCCTAACTGGGATGCTTTAGCTGCTACCATAAATATCTATCCTTTCTCTGAATATGGATAAAATCTTAACATCAGTTATATGGGTTCCATGAGGTTTTGATTTATATATATATATATATATATATGAATATGTGTATTTCTATTTTATATATATATATAAATATATATCCATTTAAAGTTGACTGATATTCAACATTATTCTCTGTAGCCTTTCCCTGTGACTTACCAGAGCCTGAGTTACTTGGACCTGCCACAATACTGCTGGTCCTCATGTTTTTTTTGTCTAGAGCCCTGTGACAGCCTATTAACTCTTGCAAAGACCCTTCATTTGCTGTGCTGAACAAAACCTAAAAAAAGTGACCTTTAAAACACAGACAAACCCCATGCAAATCATGCACCATCTTTAAAACCTCAGTCTTTTCATTCACCCTTCAGCATAACTCCCAAGTTCTGCATGCTTTGAGGTGGGAGACATCCTCCCAAGACGTTACATGGCTTTTGCCAGGCAGCTGATCCTCCTTCTACCAGAATGAAAGCAAGCCAAAGATAGTCCTTAGCTTTGGAGGTCCTTCGCCTGCCCCGTTCACTGCTGGCCATGGGTCTGACTGAGAGGTCGTCCAGCATCATTGATGCAGCACAATAAGGGATGAACTAACCCAGGCATTTTTTAAATTCCATTATCATATACATTTTGATCCATCAATGTGTTTCTTATATTCAAGCTGTCAGGGAACATGTCTTTCTATATGCATGTGCAATTTGGTGCAAATTAGGGGCCTCAGCTTGAGGGGAGCACTTGAGCAGGGCTGCAATATGAAGAATACAATAACAATAAAGATTTCGTGAGGTCTCGAGCTGTTGCCAGCCTCAGGGGGAGAAGCTCTTGCTTCTCTGAGTTGAACTTTTATCCCCAGACTCTGTCCATCTGATTTCCATTAAAATATCCTCTGAGCAAAGGTGAAAACAATCAGACTTATTAGGCAATTTTAGCTGAGCCTCAGCTTTCTGTTTCCCTTGCCCATGGGGTGCCTTGTTGGGTTGGCAGTGATGGGTGAATGATGGCAAGCTTTTTTAGAAAATAAACGAAGGTGTTTGCTGTGGTCTGCTCTGCTCCTGCACCTGCGAGAGGTGAAAGAGATGTTGCTATAAGTTTGACTGGAGACCTAAGTGAATATAACCCACAAATTTTTTATATGTTAATGGGATGGCATTGCTGAGTAAGTGTTGTGACTGTCTCTGGGGCTCTGCAGACAAGTCAGGTGATGTTCTGTAACATGCTTACACTGAATTTTATTGTCATTACTTGTGTTTCTATACAGCCATCAGATAATTTATAGAACCATAATTCATGTGAATTATTCAATAATGGGAGGTAGCTCAGGTACTTTATCCTCAACAGCAGTGCTGGTTTTTCTTGCAATGAACTTAGATCAAACATGAAGAGAAAGAGTAGTACCAAGGGAGTTTGCAGCCGTGCCCCTCTGGGACACTTTTTCACTGGTTCTCTGTGCTGGTTGGTTCCCAGGGCTTGCTGCTCCATCCTCTATTTGTGTCCTCAGTGCTTACCCTCTGTATGCCCTTCTCTCAGCTGAGGCAGCATGAGACCAGTTCCCACATCTTCTCAAAAGAAAAATCTCATAAGAAAACACATGAGAATTTTCTCATAGTTTTCATACGGTAGCAGGTGGAAATGTGCAAACCGTGTGGGAAAAAAGCCAGCTGGGTGGACCCAACTCTGTTGTCAAAGTGTCAAAATCTAGTTAATAGAAACTCCTACTGTTGCTCTTCTTGAGCAAACACTCCCAAGGGCTGTGCTGCCAATAGCAAACAAGTCACACTTGAGAAACACTTGCTAGTAGGAGCCTTGAGCAGATTTCCCAACCAGAAAGTAGATGTAGGTTTTCCCCTTCGTGTGGAAAGTCATAGGAAACACTAAAACTGCTTCATGGAGATTTTCAAGTCTTTGCCCTTTTGCAAGCAAGGTCTCGGTGGAGTCCCACCTCTGGGTTTGCTTTTCCAAGTGTGAGCAAACTTTTTCCTGGAGGTGCACCAAGGTCTTCCTTAGGACAGGGCCAAATTTCTACCTCTTCTCCTTTTCCCCAAACCCACACCAGTGTGCTTGGACTGCCATCGCTGTCATTATCACTCTGTCCTCAACAGCTATGCAAAATCTCCATGTGCATAGCGCCATCACCGTATTTTCCCAGCGCTAAGACCCTGTTAAGGTAACCCATCCCCATGCAGCCACACTGCTGCAGGTGCTGCTCACCAGCATTCAGGTGTGCTTGCTGCAGCAGGGTGTTAACTCCCTTGTATTTTGAAATGAATGGAAGAAATCAGAGTTGTGTTCCACACCAGTATCTCGGCCACAACCCCTTGTTTTCTTCCATGCCAACAGTTCGGTATCATCAGAGACATATGTGGGAAAATGGATGCTTTGGTTAAAATCGCTGCCTATTGATGCCAGTCTGATGCAGTTGAAGCAGGCTTTGACTTCTGGTGGTGTGCCCTTCCAGTGCTTCCCCAGCAGCTACTTGTCAACCTCACAGAGGAAACTAGGAGAGTGGACATAACACCGCTGTGCTGCAATTCAGTGAGCCAAAATAGTAAAAATCCCTCATGCAGATGAGTTCTTCCCTGTGATGTTCCCCTTCTCCCGGCTTCTGCCCTTTTCTGCAGGCTCTGAATTGCAGCACCTGCTTGCCTCAGCTGCTGTGATTAAAGCTGGAAAAGAAAATGATCAGTGAGGCTTGCTTTCTTCTCCCCAAACAATACCCAAAATCTCCTGAAACTGGCATGCTCTGTACAAAAACTTCTGCATTAATAAGCATGCCTTTGGACCCTAAGAAATGTCTTTTGTGTGGGGTTCTCCTTGCATTTTAATAAGCCTGGCTTTTTACAAAGACGCTCCCCCAAAAAAGAGAGAAACAGACACATGCACAAAGACAAATTTCATTAGGCTCTAATCTCCTTTCTGACGAATACGTTCCTGCCGATCTCTAAGCCCTTTCAGCCCAGCAATGTGTTTTGTTTTGGTTTTTTGTGGGGTTTTTTTGTTTGTTTGGTTTTTTAATCTTGTTGTTGTTTTGTTCCCCACCAAAATAAAACTTGTCCCAGGAGGGGACCCTGGTGCAAAACGCTGGATACCAGCATTAAACACAGGGATGCTGAAATGAATAGCACTACTTTTTTTTCCTTCTTAAAGGTGTGAAGTTGTTAATGAGGTGTCCCACGTGGTAGAAACCCAGAAAATCCTTTGATTAAAACCAGTCCAAGTGGCAAAGGCTGAATTATTTGTACTTGGTCCCTTTGAGGTATGGTAGTGGCAGTGGTTGGGGGGAGAGGAAAAGATGAGAAATAACATATGCTGGGCAGTGGGTTTGTTCAATTTGGCAGTGCAGTTTAAGATAATGTCTAGAAAAGGGAGGGCGTTGTTAAATGTCATCAGTGCTTGATACTGTATAAATAGAGATGCTGGCAGGAGGATTTTCTTTTAAATTAAGCATTTGGGGGGGGGGGAGAACTTAGCGTAAGGTCTTAGATCAATATTATGGCAGCAAGACTGTGATGCTCTCTGGCAGGGCAGATTTTCTGTCAGGATGGAGGGAGATCAGGGTGTTAGTCTCCACATCTGTATATTGCCTGAAGTGGTATCAGCTCCCTCGCTGCAGGGTGAGTTGTGCAGCAAGGACTCAGTCATATGCAGTGCCATGATGGTGCTGGTGTGAATTCCCTCAGGAAATTGTTCCCAGCGGTACTCAGGGTCCAATCCTTGAGCTCAGCCTCAGAACTAAGGGTTTGGTCTTCTCTTGTAATCTTCTATAGGTCCCCAAATCCCATGTTTTCCCAAGCTCTGAAGACTTTGGCTGTAAGGTCCCACACCTACAGTCACACCAAGGAGCAAAGGAGGGCTGAGCTTTCCCTTGCTCTCTGCTTTGCATTTACTCACCTGCACAGTACAAGCTCTTTAACTCTGTTTATTCTCACTTTGATCACTGGAAATATGAGTCCACCACGTGTATATAGGAAGTGCAAAGAAGAGATGAGCACGCTTGGACTGCTGAGGTGCAGAACTGATGTAAAACCAGTATGAAAAAGAAATTTCAGTGGAAGGAGCAAAACACCGAATTCAAACTATCTAGCACTGTGTTGCTGGAGGAGTTCACATTTTTGGCTGGCAGCCCACCGGAACATTCCTGGCATTGCTGCTCTGGCTCCAGGGGTGTTTAGTTGCTTTTGGGTCCAGAGATTTTGGCTGGCTGTGCCGGACTCCTCTGCTCGGAAAATCCAGGGCAGGGTGAGAAGCCAGGTCATGGGTGTCCGGGCACTTTTGAGGAAGGCACGATGCTGTGGCTTTGGGATCTTGAAGGCTGATGAAGAGTCAGTACCCTGACCTTAAGGAAATGCCCCCTGGGCACCCCGGAGAAGGCAGGGGACCACGTACCCTGGGGCAGCTGCCAGCCTCAGACATCCACAGGGATGGAGCCAGGGGAAGGAGCTAGTAATGACCAGCTGTCCAATGGGAGCAGCCAGGAAAGAAAAACAGCCCCTATTTTTCTCGCCTTTGGCTGTTGAGGCTCAAACACACTTAGCAAGTTTCCAAGCCTTAGCGGAGCTTCAGCGGGTGCTGGCAGCTGCCTGTGCTCGTGTGGGTCCCCTCCCCAGCCCCGCTGCATGTCAGGCTGACAAAAGCTTTCGTTGGGAGCAGGCAAGGGCACGCAGGCAGCTGGCTGGCAGGCAGCAACTCATCCGGCTGCTACAGTGCCGTCACTCCCGTGGGCATTTGGGTGTAGCTCCAGGGTCCCCCCAGCTCAATCCACAGCAGTTTAGCGTTGTGTGGATAATATGGCATGTAAAGGCTGTCACGTCAACTCTCTCTGGAGCCCAGCCATCAAAAAAGCAGCCCCTTGGCCAGGAAACATCGCAGCTCCAACCCCTGCCTTGCAGGGCTGGTGTCTGTGGTCCCCAGGGTTTGGTGGAAAATAGTTTTCATGCCCTGCAAAAATGTTGTAATTGCAGACAGTCTGTCCAGCCCGCAAGGAATTCCCAGTCTGAAAAATATCCAAAACCTCTCCCACCCGAAACGAGAGGAAAGGCGTGTCAAGGATGCATGACCCAGTGACTGAAACAGTGCTGGGCTGCACGCTGGCATGGCCACAAAGGGCCTGGGTGATGCCATGGATGGCAACTTTCTGCCTGAAAAGCTGGGCAGCCAAGGTGACAGCAGCATGAGTGGTCAAGGTCTTCTCTGTGGAGGTTAAAGCACATCTATAGCTCCACAGGGCCTTTAAATGGAGCCAAGAGCTGCACAGAGGTGGATACTGGTCACTCCCCACTCCGACAGCGGTGTTCTCCTGATTAGAGAGCTGAGGGGGCATAAAACCAACTAGACTTTGGCAATGCTTGGGAAAACAACCCTCATTAATTCACACACTGGAAAGAAAACCCCTGCACGAGAGGGAGCAGGATGGCCAAGCTCCCCACCACCCCACCAGCTCTCCTCTGCACTGCTGCTTTCCAGCCCTGATGGAAAGGTGCAGCAAGACTCTATCCGACCCCAAGTTCCTTTTAACATTGATTTATTTACATTAAAAAAAAAAAAAAAAAGAAATTAAAATCTCAGCTAGGACTGTGAGGTTCCCCTGTCCTTGGGGGACAAGTTTGGATCAGAAGTGGTGGGGTCCTGCGCCTCTTTGTGTCTCCTGGTCTGTGTCCAGAGGATCCTCCCGGCCATTCAGCAAGAGGGGAACACAGCTGCAATTCTGCAAGGTCTTCCCAGAGGAAACTTTCTGACTACTCATGCAGAGTAAAATCGGGAAAAAGTCTGATAATTTCAAGTATTTTTTGAGTGGAAACTTTTTTTGGGGAGTTTCACTGGCGCAGGAAGTATTTGGTCACCTAAGAGATTTCCTGCACATCATCTGTCTTTGGATTGAATACTCTGGCTCCATTCCATAGCTGTTAGTGGATGCAGCCAGTTTTTTCTTCTCGGTCAAAAAGGAATAAAACCAGTCATGCACCTTAATATTTCTATACCAGCTCAGAGGTGGACTTTTGCACAGGTGAAATAAAGCAGAGGATGCGGCAAGTAGGGAGGTCTTGAAATTTGCCACATTTGCTGTAGCAGAGACTCCTTCAAATGTGACAACCAACTGCTGCTAGCAAAAATCTTGTTTGAAATCACTTTATCACTGCAAGCAGTGTAAAGTTCAAAGGGGAAAATAAACCCAGTCAAAGCTTCTGGTGATCTTTGGGCAAACAGTCAGACAGAAGACTTGCAGGACTTTTACGCTTGAAAGCTCATCTGGTTATTTTATCCAGTGACATCGTTTGGGCTAATGAAAGATGTACCCCTCTCTGTAAATGCTCAGTGCTCGCCTATGCAGACTATAATAACACTGCTTTAAATGTGGAAGATAGAAAAGACTTCCAAGGAGATCATAGTGAATGCATTTGAAAAATTCCCCATCACTTACAAACACAAAAACTTTTTGTGAATCATCTCTAAAAAGAGGAGAAAAGCTGTTAGATACTTTCTTCACCTCCCTGCAACACGATAGCGTGCTCTCCTTCATGCTATGCATGGCAATAGTAAATCTGTAAAATGTGAATTAAACATCAGAGATATTTTGGGAGAAAAATCCCAGCACTAAACATCTGTTCCTGAGTTTCCTGTGGCCAGAAGGGATAGGTCAGGCTTAGCTGGAGTCAAAGTGACTTTTGCATCCTGCTCCTCCACGCAGCTCTGCACAAGCTCAGCATTGAGCGGGCAGATGGTCTGCGCTCTTCAAATTAAACACATTTAGGAGCTCTGCGAGGATCCCTTTTGAGCTAAAGCAAACAACAGGTTCTGGGCCAGACCTCAAAAAACTAATAAATAAGCTTCTGCCCCAATGGTTGCCTTTACATTTAAGGTGAAAACGGTGTACAGAAATGGCACATTGCTGTGCACAGCCATTGCTATCAGGAGAAAATAACTACCTGTCCTTACCCAGCTACCAGGCTAGGTTTTAATGGAGCCTCTGTGGGGAGGTCAAAGACTCCCCGTCGGAGAGATTATTACAGAATAAATCAGAGCAGCTCCAAGCAAAGCAGATTTTTTCCATTAGCTAGGGCACAGCAGAGAGATCAGGTATCACATGCTCTGTCCTGCCTTGCCTGCAAGGGAGGGTGGAGGAAGAGAACACCAAAACATGTGTCTTCTCTGGAAAACTGCGGTGGACACAGAGTTTAAAAAAAAAAAAAAAAGATTTTCAGCTAGGAATGATTTACTGGAAAATGGACATTGTATGTAAACTTCTCTTCCATCTGCCCTGTCTATAAAGTGATCTTTCACATGCTCATCTTTGGGAAGATTTTACAAGAGTATGTTGTAGTCAGGGCTTTGCTCACAAGTTCTTCACTGCTGGGCTAATCAGCATCCCTTTCTCTCCAAGAAATTTGGGGAGGGGCAGAGGGGAGGAGGGGAGGAAGAGGAACAACAATTCCTCAGTCCCTGGAGAAGCCAGGGTTGTGTCACACCTTGTCCCCAGCCCTGCAGCATCGGAGATGTTGGGAGCCCCTTTTTGGGAGGGGAGCAAGGGCAGGCTGGGGGATCCTGAAGTGGATAGGTGCATTTATCTCGGGGTGAATTGCCCACTTTAAGGGGTCATTTGGGCTGTGATTCAGGAAAGAGTGATTTGCCCCATCTCTGCCCAGCTGATCACCGGGGATAAAACTTCTACTGTGAGGATACACTTCACCTTAGGCAGGACTGAGGTGGTCTGGTTGGAGCCACAAAACCAGTCACTGCTGCCGAGAGGTACTGGTTTCCCTGGGAAGTCTGGGGTTATGCCACGGTCCTTGGGAAATGTAAGCTAAATTGGAAGAGGAATAAACTGGAAGAACAATAAAAGCGAGGGAATGGAGCGAAGGGTAAACAGAGCAAGAATCATGCATAATGTTTCCCTGAATCTGGCTCTGAAAGACATCTAAATATATCAAATATTGAAAACTTTAATTCATCCAGTATAAACAACAACAAAGTGTTGTGTTTATTTTTCCCTGCCTGGCAGAGAAATAGGAAAAAATTCCTTCCGGATCCCACAGGCAAATTAAGGACAGGATAAAACTCTGCCCCACGTGGTGGCATGGCCCTTCTTAACCTTTCAGGATGCTCAGGGCGGAGGCTGGATATGGCCCCGTTGGGCTCAGACTCCCAGTTCATGCTAGTTTGGCTGGGATGCTGCTGGGAATATCTGAGCATCTGCAGAGCTGCTTTTGCCTGCATGGCCTTAAAGGAGCACAGAACCAAACCCACCCTATATCTTTAGCAGACCCTTTTACGGCTGCAGCTCAAGCTAGAGTTTTCTCCTTAGCAAAGGAGTGTGGAGCTGAGCAAATTTGTGGCAATAACATCTGGCTTCTTCGACCAGCTGTAAGATTTCTAACTGTGTGTGGTTGTCTGTGAGAACTGGAAAGACCCTGCCCCAAACTGATCTGCTCAGAGTTATAATAAGGGTGAGTTTTTTCAGTATCTTGAGGAGGGCAGTGGAAGTACAGCAGCGACGAGGAAAGGCAGCTGAAACCATGGAGGGGATGGGGCTCTTCCAAGAGGGACTGAAATACTGGGGCTACCCAGTCTGGGGGGAATGATGGACGTTTGCAAAATTTTGACAGCAGTGGGAAAAGAAAATGGTGGAATACTGCTTCCTCGATGGATGGAGGCAGGAGATGGGGCTGCTGGAGGCATCTGAGGGGAACGGCAGTGGAGAGAAGCAGGGCTCATGGACCACCCAAACCAGCATCTCCTATTGACATTGGGAGACTGAGTGCTGGGCTATGTGGGCCCTTGGGCTGGCAGGGACCAGTAGGGTGTTCCCCATGTTGTTAAGTCCTCAAGCCTGAGATGGCCTCTATCTTTTTGAATGATGAAAGTCAGACATCTTAGCACTCATTTTCCAAACTTTGGTGATTCTTCGTGTTTCAAAAGCCCCCCCCGAAGGCCTGTAAGGTATTCATAGTACCATGCCATGGCCAGTTAATCTCCCAGTATTATATATGGGGAGACACAGATAGAGGCTTCCCTAGGCACTAATTCCCCAGAACAAGGCCTTTCTCTGCATATCCCCACTGACCCAGCTCATGAATTTTAGTCAGTCATTGGCTGGAAAAATGCCTCCCAGCCTTCATAGTCTTCCTCATCCTACCACCCCTGAGGTATTGAGCTGTTTAGTCCCAAACCCTCTGCTTTGGGGCTGGGCTCTGTAACCCAAATCAGCTCCTTATGCAGTCAATGACCGAGCACCGATGCTCAACATGTTGTCCATCTGCCTGGGCAGAACTCCAGGGCTGAGCCTGGTTGACTTGTGGTAAATGCAAAAGAAAGGGGCTGATTTTCAGGGAGGATTTCATCATACAGCTAGCCCACAGTAAACGTTAAACTCCTCATGCTGTGTGGTTAATAAAAACTCCCTTGATGGAGGCAGTGCTTAAGAAATGAATCGGATTAGATTGCAAAGACCAAGAGCTAATGTGATACAGCAGAAACATGGGGGTGGAGAAAAAACCCCTTAGCTGGTAAAAATGGGGGTGGAATAATAAGAGTTTACACCCAAAATCTTTTTCTCCCCTCAGCTGAAATGTTTTGGCTTTTGCAATAGCCTTCGTCCTCTAAAGCCAAGGGTATGTGAAAGCAGTTGCTGCCAGCAGAAGCCTGTGACCTACTGTGGATTCAGCTGGGTAAAGAAATCTCTAAAAGATGAATGAAAGAATTTGAAGGTCTTCTTATGTCAGCTATTTCTGATGTCCAAGAGCTGAGGGTGGGAACGCTACCTTGATATTTCCGGCATATCTAGAGTGGGGAGAAAAGTGTTTAGGAACAGAAGAACTGCTGCTGTAAAATACAGAACATCGTGTATAAATGATGTTTGCAGTAGTGCAGATGTTAGGGTGTTAAAAAAGTTGGAAGAAATGTATAATGCTTGTGAACTCCTCATGTGAGTAGGATGAATTCAGGCTTGGAATAAACTACAAGGTGCAGATAAACAGCAAACAGCCAAATGTAGGCTGATCTTTGCTGTGCAATGCAGTTAGGCTGCAGATTTGTCCTGCAGTGGGCTGAATTTCAGTAGTTGGTCGCTTAAAATAGATTTGGCTCCTTGGTAGGAGAGAGATTCCCACTTGCAAGCAAAAGCTGATAGCAAGCTCCTTAGCCATCAGAAAGAAATCTTCCTGTAAGAGTGAAGTAGATTGGTTTATACCACAAAAGTGCATGTCTGGGTCTGAAGGATCTGCTACTGGTGATGGTTAGAGCCAAGAGGTTTGCAGTGGCACAGGTTTTGGGGGACAAAAGAGCTGCAGATGGGTGGCAAAGTGGGACTCTTTCCAAATATGTGGCCAAGACACTAAGGATAAACAGTGCTAACAAAGTAGTGCCTAAACAAAGGATGCCAATATGACCTGATATTTATCAGTATGCACCAGTATTGAGTCAGTTCCCTGCCATGTGGCCGTGGTTTCCTGTTTATACACTGCTCGCAAGAGAGATAGTCACAACAAAAACCGTAGTAATTTATCTTATTTGTAGAGCAAAAACCAGTCCCCATTTCTGCAGACATGACAGAGTGGTGGAGCTCTTGCTGCTTCAAGCATGAGTGATCAGGCATCAGTTCTGATTCCCAGGTCCTGTCATCTAGCCACATCTTGTTAGGATCTGAAATAATTTATTTAATCTAAGCAAGGGAGAAAGTGTCATATGCTAGCAAGAAAAAAGACAAGAAATTAATTCTCTGTAATTTTTGTAGCTTCATGTTTGACATCCGATGACAAGCATCTCTGGAGTCAATCTTAGGAACATATGTACAAAGCTGTTTAAGGGGAAATTCTGCCTTATCATCTGTAATAATTTATACTCCCAAGGCTGCTTATCTTGTGCTGACTGGTGGGATCCCTGTGTGCAAGCTGAGCTTCTGTAATTAACCTTCTTCCAGAAGACGGATACGTTTGGTACCTCCTTTGGTGCTTTTGACAGGAAAAACCTAGATCAATCAGTCATCACTCTCCTCTCCTGGCATGGCTTGAGGGAATCTGCACAGGTCTTTGGATTTCCCTGCTGAAGGAAAGCAAAAACCTCATGTAGTTTTGGTGGACACTTAAAAGAAAGAAAGAAGAGAGTCTTTGGGGGATTATGGTGAAGTGAGGTGTCTTGGAAACACCCAGCCTCAGTCTATGCTACCCCTGTCAAGGTTGGTAGGGCTTGTGGGGATGACCATGAAGGAGTGTTGTTGCTTTTAATGCATTACCCCCCAAAAACATCTGCTCTGGGTCTGGTAGTTGCTCTGTAATTACTAAGCCTCAGCCGAGTCCTTATTGCATGAACCTGTCCAGACCTCACAGCGTGACCACCACAGGTTGGAAGGGTTTAGTCCTGAGAGGGGATGCCGAGATGCTCCCCAGACCCCTCCCAGCTCTGCAGCCAGGCTGTCTCCTCCATTTGCTCATGGGCCATTGTGATGTCCCTCCTGGCCGCACCATCCCAGGGCAGGAATCACCAGGAGAGGGTGGTTCCTCTTCATGGCTTTTACTTTTGCAAACTGAAAGATAAAGTTGATAAACCAAAGATGTCACTGAAAGGGAGTGGTCACAAAACTTCCTTTTAAAACAAAATAAGAAAAGATTGTCATATGGGTCCCTTTCTTGAAAAAGAGAACTGCCACAAACTTCGGAAAAGCTTTCACTGGAGCATGAAGGGCAAAATAAGGACAGATGAATCTATTTTACTTTTAAAGAAAATGAGTTATTTGGTGAGATCTGCAGTAATTTTTTTTTTAATATAGTCCATGTTTTGTTTACCTTTATGTCAATCTAGTGAGGATTTTGACTCTATTTTAGTGGCATATAAAGAATTTCCTGTTTGTTCATGTTTTAAGAAACTTGATGAGTATTTCCATATAAAGAAGAAGGTCTGAAAGAGAGGATTTAGCTCAGGAAGAAGAAGAGTTTCCATTTTCCAGGATGTCCTGAGATGATGCTATGCACTCAACCACAGAGACATTGGCTTGCAGAAGTGCTGGTGGCCAGATATAGAGGCAGGCAAAGTGATGCTCTTTCTGCTGAAGCATCCACACTGCTGTTCATCTGAACACAAAAAGTCAAATCTTATCCCTGCCAAGTGGCTTTAATACGGTATCATCAATCCATACCACAAACAATTAGTATTGTAGATTGTGAGGCAGAGCTTTGACAGGGTCATTTATGAAAGTCTAAATCTGGAAAGAAGAAAGCAGCAGAGCTGTCAAGTCATCCCAGTTCCTGTCTGTTCTACAAGAGCCAAAGCTGTGGCTTGAACAATGGATTAACTAATATATTGCAGACAGGGAAAAAGCCCTGGGAAAATAAGGGAGGAAGAGGTTTCCCTCCCACCTTAAGAACATATGAAGGATGTGGGTCTGCTGGGCAAGGCAAAAGATAGGCTGAAGTCACCTTCACCAAGGAAGGCTTTAAAAAATTGAGGAGAGCTTGTAGGAAGCCTCAAGGAGAGAAAAGAAGAGCCAGAGGGAAGATCATCATCAACCTCAGCTGCTTTGGGAGTCACCCGTCCTTGCAGTCAGTAGGTCAAACCAAGTTCAGCAGTTAATGCCTGAACTCTCCCCAAAGGTACTCCTTGTTCTTGTGTACGTGTTGGCTTACAATAATCCTTTCAGTTTGCTTTTATACATCATAATTACTTTGCTCTGCAGAAACATGCCTGAAACAACTGCAAAAGTGCTGGAGTGAAGGCGTTTCTGGAGTGAGGGTTTCTGAATCATCTCAGTAATCCCTGAATCCCAAGAGATGCGCTTAATTTTTGAGGCTCATTCTGCTTTTGGCCCCGGGTGAGGATAACACTCAGATCCATCCCTGGCCTCTCTCTCAGCCAACACCACTGCTACATTTCACCTCGCTGAGTCCAGATGCGATCATGGGGGCAAGGCTAAAAACCAGAGCACCGCTATGAGTTAAGTTTGGGCTCAGCATCCTTGCAGACACAAGGCTGAAGTTCAAAGGTCTCTTTATTTGGCATATGCTGTGTTAGTCAAGTTTTATCTATTTCTGCTACTCCAGCAGCTGCAGTGTGTGTAAAATACTCCCTGCTCTACCAGCCTTGTGCTGGAAAAGCAACAAAAGCAGAGGCCTGCAGCCTTTTTCATGTAAATGTTTGTTCGGGGTGTAATTGTCTCACAAACCCAACTGAAGGCACTTAAATTGGTTTAAAGGTTTGCAGTTACATGCCTTTGACAGCTCCAGCCATACCCAGCTTGTTCTGGCATTCGTGGGCTCGTCACATGGATTTTTACTGTCGAACTGAGCTTTTTTTTATCACTTAACATCAGTTAATAGGCACTTAAGATGAAGTAATTTCCTTTTTATTTTTTTTACTTGGTCTCTACTGATCAATGTGGGATGAGATCACCTGAATTTTATTTAGGGGGTCAAAGGAAAAATTGGCAACATCTACCTAGGGCTTTTTTTTTCTCCTTCTCCTTTGAACAGGGTGGGATTTCTGCAGAACAATTGACATTCATTTGATAAGTGGTTTTGCAAGCATGTTTACAAGAAATGCAAATATCCCAGGACTACACTGGTTTTGTTTTCTACCCTTCACCTAACTTTAGCCCCTGATCCTGCAGGATGTACACGTTTAAGTCTCAGGTCATTCTAAAGCAAGTGAAAGATTGTGTGCCTGAAGTTGAACATATCTGCAAACCTCTTTAAGGTGGTGGTGCTAAGATATATCAAATCTTAATAAGCTCTTTGAAAATGCTGTTGTATCACAGCTTAAAAATAGAGGCTACTTAGACTTCTCAAGGTGTCATACAAGGGAATTTCAGTTGTAGGCAAGGAGCTTGAAAATACCACCATCCCAGTGCATAAAGTGGGTCTCTGATGTTAGCCTTCCACTGAGATAACCCGAGGAAGCTGACGCCTCCAGGACTGTATTGGTTCACATCAAACCGTCTGCTGGCAGAGCAAAGGCGATAGCAGTGGTGTTGATTTATGAAGTGGTGGCTGAGTTCCCAACCAGAAGCAGCAGAAACGTTTTACATTTGAAATATGATGGCTTCGAGGCATGCAGTGTGCCTGCAGTCCGTACGTGTGTTGGGTTTCTCAAGTGTTGTGAAAGTCACCCACTGATTTGGGGACATCAAATGGGTTTCCCTTGCTTCTCCCCAGCTGCCTGTTTTCCATGTAGGCACAGCATAGCAACAAGACATCTCTCCTGTTGGGTTTTGTGTGAAGTTGGCCAATACATTCAGTATTGATTAAGGGAGGACAGGCAAATGCACATATGCTTTTCATAGGAAATGAGGCTAAAAAGGAATTACTCCTTCCCAACCAATTAATGGACGTCAAGGAACAGACCTGACTGAGGGCTTGAGCTGTGGAAAAGATTGGCAAAGGATGGTGAGAAGGGATAAATTTATCAGGCTGGGAGAAGCCAACCTGAAGATGCCCTCCCACATCATGAATATAGCCCCACGGGGGCATTCACTGGGAAAGTCTCTGCTTAATTACAGCCTAATTGCTGCTCTGGGTGCATTCTCATGCCTTTTGAAGCTGTTTTGAGACTGGTCAGTGGAAAACTGCTCTAAAACATGTTTTTTTAAGATAGTGGGCCAAGCCAAAGGAAATATACCAGGGAGTCATGGGTATGATTGGAGACTATCAAGATGCAGGGATGAGGAAATGCGTATCTTGTTCCCTCAAGTGGGAAGAATTAACTCCATGTGAACATGGGTATTGCGAATCCTGGAAGCAGTCGTGAGGACAGCAGCAGCAAGCACAGATATAATTGAACCCTTCTTCTTTTAGCCTTCATACTTCAGAGCAAAGGAACTTCTGCTGCGGGGGTCACCAAGTCAGAGGTGGATTACAGGGGTGGTTTAGGGATGATCTTTCATAATGCTAAAAAATATTGGTTGAAAATTAAATATTAGAAGAATAAGATTCAGAAATTAGGATTTAATACACAGTTTTAAACTTGATACAAATGGAAAACTCATCCAGGCAACCTGGAAGAAACGATATCTAATAATTAAATAAGAATTATGGTGGATAACTGCTTTAGTAAATCAATGTGTTCCAGAGGAACTTACAGGAGGTGGGCGAAGGCATCTTTACTCAGTGGTTGACTGTCTAGCTTGTGGAGAAAGAGATTCAAAGGGGAGGAATGGCCACCACTGCCCAAGGGTTGGGGCAAGAGGATCCCACCATGATTGCCCAGAGAACCATGCAGCACGCTGTGGATACCACAGCCACTGTGTGCAAGGCAGCAGCTTGGGCTCCAGAGTTGGTGCATTAATAAAATCACCCTTGTTCAAGGTTACGGTGTGAGTTGATTGCTTCTGATTAGGGATTTGTATTCAGTTGTGACATCCTGCAATTTTTATTACCTTTATGGTAATAATTGCAAATAATAAAATGACAAACTATTGTAATTAAACTTTAATTAATTACAAATCCATTACTTTTAAGTTTATTCATGGTAGGGACAATGATACTGAAAACAATTCATTAAAGCACTTGATATGTAAATTGTGAA
Organism: Athene cunicularia; assembly: GCF_003259725.1. Taxonomy (NCBI): domain Eukaryota; kingdom Metazoa; phylum Chordata; class Aves; order Strigiformes; family Strigidae; genus Athene; species Athene cunicularia. Next base: position 9,628,381 of record NW_020799107.1, on the reverse strand, counting down.
GTAAAGCATTAATATCAGGCAGCTCATGTATTCACTTTCTGCATAGCAGCAGAGAATTTGTTTAAGGAAAGGCAGCTCCCCTGGATAATTTTAACTGCTTACTTTAGGGAGCAGAAATACCGGATACTTTCAAGCTGAAATTATTCCCAAAGTCAGGTTCTGCATCCTCTAAAGCAAAATGCTAAGCAAGCAGAAAAGAGAGATCCCTGCCCAGGCTTGCTACTGTGCATGGCTAATCACTTTAACAGCCACAAGGAGACGTGGAAAACCTGCAGAGAGGTGGGGAGAAGGGCAGTCATCTTTTCCCAGTCCACATGTTTTACTCCTGATGGGTGACCCTGTGTACGCGGTGCTCAGGGAGAGAGGGTCAGCATTGCTCTTGTAACACCAGGCAAGTGATGCGCCCTTCACTTCAGCTATAAATACCTCCCCACTCCCCGCTAAAACGCTAACTTTCTATCCTGCTGACCCAGTGCTTCTCTGGCAGGGCAGCAAACCTCTTATCCTGCTCTCTAAACTGAAATAATCTCATTTGCGATGGTCTATTTGTCTTCAGTTTTTGCTGACTTAATTCAATGTAACGAGCTGAGCTGGACTCTGCTGCCCCTAGATAACCTGAGCACAGATCACTGCACATCACTGCAGTAAAAACCGGTCTGTGTTGGGTACAGGAAGCTAATAGTGCACCCGTATCATGCCATTCATGCTCAGAAAGCCCCATCCTTGGCCCTAGAGAAGCATCAGCTGCAGCAAAAGTGCCAGGTGCAACATCTTCAAGGTGGCTCTTTATCCCCAGGCAAATGGGAATGAGCCGTTGCTGCTGGGTCAAGCATGTGCCACAGTCAAACGATACACTGGTATTGTATTTACCTTCTCTACTCCATGGGAACGGGCTGCCGTCTTAACACGGAAAAGCAAAAAGATTGAGAAATGCACAGAAAAACGCCCAGGGAGGGTCAGCCCTGGAAAGTGCGGGCTGCATGATGCAAAGTGTGCTGGAGGCGTGTGTCTCTGCTGAGAGCACCCTTCCCTGGCAGTGCTTTTTTTCCACCATCTCTCACATTTAGTGGCTTTGACCGCCTCTGTCCAACAGCCCGGGGCACACTGGCCTGGTGGAAGTCTACACAAAGCTTTATTTTTATTTCCTCTAATTCTATTTTCAGGTGGAGGCATCAGTCCCATGTTGGGAAGTACAAGATAATATTTGCTTTTTGCTAAAGGGAGCCGTCATTTTACCGCAGCACCCTCTGTGCTCCCAGTTGTCTGCAGTCCATGTGTAATTTTATCTCACTTTTTTGAGCTAGTGAAAGAAGAAGCTTTTCTGTCAAGTGGAAAGGCACAAGTAAAGGGGAGACGTGATCAGACAGAAAGGCACCTCCAGCTCTGACGAGGAGAGCCTAAAGCAGGGAGGCACACCCAAGGTTAATAACATGTTGCTCCACTAGCTTCTATCTAATCTTGGAAAACGTCCTCTGCTGCAAAGAAAAATGGGAAAGTGATTATGTGACTTGAAATAAGGTCTTGCTCTACTGTCTAGACAGCTTTAAAAAACATCAAGCTAGGGTGTTCCTATTTATGAAAAATGCAGCTGTACTTCTGCCTTCCTCGAGCAAGAGAAGAAAGCAGTGCACTTGAGGTCATTTGGCTGCAATGCACTCACTGAGCCTGTCCATGGGAATTTATTCCTCTCTCTTTCTTTCTTTCTTTCTTTGTTTTATTCCTTGTGCTGCATGGCTTGTGCTTCCAACCTGCCATCTCCAGCCCTCTCGGCTGCTGGGCTTTGTCCTCAGAGGGGCCAAGGGAGGCTGCCTGCACCCTGCTGCCAGCCCAGCTGGGCTGCCTTCACCAGGACAGCCTGCTGAAGAAGCATCCCTGCAAGGCTTCACAAGCCAGAATGGCTGCTGGGTGCTAACATGGGTTTTTTTGTTACCATAATATTGCAGTAGGGATGACTGCCCAGAGCAAAACCACAGGCAGCCTCCAGGTCCTTAATAAAGTCTCTTACAGACTCTCTTAAATTGGAAGAATGTCATTTGCCCTAAATGCAATCTCAGCAATTCACTTTTTTTTTTTCCCTGTAGTAAATTATGTGCATAGGGTTTGAAATTATTTTTTCTGGTGGGATCTAAGCAGGTGGAATCTGATGCCCAAATTGGCTGGATAGGATTCTCAGTAGTGCCCAGCACCAGCAGGAGCCCCACTACTCAGCATCTTCTGCTAATGGAACCCAGCACCACATTGTTGCTAATATTCAACCTGGATGGTCTGAAAAAAACCCCTATTGATCATGGGGTTGTGTCCTACAAAAGGGAGAAATGGGTCAGCAGATATGTTAATCCCAGCTTGATCTAAAGTCTTCGGGACAGGTGGCAACCTTCATTTAATGGAACAATGAGATCATTAGGAATTTGTAATGAACTGTACTGCAGTCATGAAAGTAGGTCACCCTTACCCCAGGAACACTTCAAAATGAGTCTGTCCCCATTCATGTGCAGCAGCAGAGATGGCCAGGGGCAGACTGACAGCTCTATCTTGGGATTTGCTAACCAGACAATTTTAGGAAAAAAGGGGGCAAATGCTACAGATGTAAAATGAGTTATATTATCCCTAGTAATAAGATGACTTTAAAAATGGGCCGATTCAGTTCTAGGTGTCGAGTATCACTGGCCACAGGCTGTAGCCCTGCTGCTCTGGATGAGCTAGGAGGGTGGTCAGTTTGGGAAGAACCAGCCCCAGGCCAGGGACAGTAATCACCCATGAAGAAAAGGGAAGAGATCCTTCCCTGGTCCCCAAGGGAAGCTTTTTCCACCTCTGGGCATCACATAGGTAACCCTATTTCCACATCTTAAGAGCCTGCCAAAAGGTCTTGCCTCAGTGCAGAGCTCTCCAGATAGAGATGGTAACTTCATTGTTGAGCTTGAGCCTTTTGGATGGTTTCTGTGCTGCCGTCAGGGCTGAAGTTTGGGTGCTTCTGGAGTTGATGTGGTACTGCTCCCATGGTGGCTAGCCATGTGTAGCTAGCCCAGAGCCAAGAAAAAAAATAAATGACCCCTTGGCCCTTCTGTTATGATGTCCAGCCCACTGCCAACACAGAGCTGGCTGATAACTGACAGAGTTAGAGAAAACAGAGGTCTCCTGTGCCCAGGATATCCAGAGTAGCCCTTCAGTCCTGCCCAAGTTCCCAAGCCTTGCAAGTCAAATATTCTGCATGTAAAACATCTGTGAACTTTTTCTTTCTCCCATTGACTCCTGTGGGTGAAAACCAAGTGGTCATGATAGGACTGCAAATCTGAAAATCTTCTTTTCTTCCCTCCACCTTCTTTTGCTGCCAAATCTTGACATTCCTACAGTCCTATGTAACTTCATTAACCACCAAGCAAGCAGTCTGCTGCCCTGCAGGAGAACAGGCAGGCTGGGCTACAGGAAGGAGAGAGGTTTGCTCAGCTAGCAAAAGCCCCAGGGTTGAAGATAGAAAAGGTTAAGAAAATATTTTGCTAAAGACGCAATAAGAGGTAGTGGGTTTTGAAGGGTTATTTAATTCTATTATTTTTTTCAAGGGGTATTTGAAGCAAGCATTTTATAAATATTTATACACAAGAAACTGTGCTAAAAGAGCACCTGAGGGCTTGTTTGAACTACTCCAGGAAACTGAGGCTGTGCATGGTTGCCATGTGGACCTTGAGTGTTGCTACCAAGGATTCTTATGTTGCATTGCATTTCCAGGAACAGTGGTCAGCCACTGTCTGTATTAACTACAGCTTTTGCCATTGCACCGCCATGGTTGTATGATGCTAGGTGGTGATGGGTGATTGAGTGACCAGCCCCCCCAGCTCTGTCCAGTGTGCCCCAAGCTGGTGGGCTGCTCACCCTGACCTGCCCAACCCACCAGTGTTTCCCAGCATGGACCTTTATGCAAGGCTCTGTGCTGGGCCACCCTGAAAACACAGCAAAACTCCCTCTTCTCCATACACACCAGCACCAGAGTGAAGCAGGAAAAGTAGCTGGCAAGCACCTGTGCTAGCAAGCATTGCTTTCATAGGAGAGGGGAGCTAACGATCCTCACTCTCCCCCTGATTAAGGAAAGAGCAGCCCATTTCCCTTCCTAATTGTTTTTTCAGATTCACTGTTTCTGCTCCAGCTTGTCTACACCTGAGATGTTAGTCCTATAAATTTAGCAGAAGGCCCCATAGTCTTGACTCACAGCCCCACAAGAGGCTATTTAAAAGCCAGTCTGTACCACTGAAAACTGTCATCACTCCCCATGAGCACATCAGGGGACCAAGCATGCCATGACTGGCCACCAGGCCAAAAGAGCAGGTCTCCTTTCATTCCTGTCGACAGGAAAATACTCCACAAACCCTCCCTTCCCTCCACAGCTGGAGGTGGTTGCCCACATCCTTTCCCTCTGGATACAGGTGTCTGTAGTCTGCCAACACATAGAGCTTCAGCAATCAGGAGGGGAGGGCTCCTTCCTCTCCCTTCCTGGTTTTGCTGTTTTCACTTACATTTTCCATGCCTCTCCTCTTCCACACACAACTCCAGGCTTGCTTTCTTTCTGTATGTGCTCTGGCGTTGTCTGAGTGGCTTCATGAGGACTTTCTGTTTGTGCCCTGCCAGACAGAGTCTGGAGATCATTTGCTGGAGGAATGGAAAAGAAACTAGAAAATGCTTCAGGTCATCTACTCCCGCACCACCTCCCTGCATAAAAGGGCTCTAGAGGATGACCTTCTGGAGGACTGCAGATGTCTGTAGTCCTGGTGGAGTTTGGTGAGAAGGTAAGCACCAGACACACTCAGTGCAGCCAGTTAGGTTCCCTCATCTCAAGCAAGCTGGCTTTGGAGGGAAAAGGGGCACTGGCTGGTAAAATGTTTTGGGGAGACATATGGGGAATGAAAAGGAAAATGAGCTTGGGAGCTGTTAAAGAGAGGGGGATGCCTTTCCTCTTGTTAGAATGGTTGATTTCTTTGTATTACTCAGGAAAGGGAAGCCTAAATGGGTACCCAGTCCAGACATGGTTCCTGTGTGGCTGTTACTGAAAAAAAAGGTCTTTCTTTTGGGGAAGATTAGAGAAGCTCTCGTGTGTGTCCTTGGCTGTGACCAGGGCAGGAAGACTGCCCTGTGATAATGCCAGTCTCTTGGCCCCAGTCCACCCTCTCCACTCTCACAGTTTTGAGGACCTAAATAAAATGTAATTTCCATCTTGCTATGTAATGCAAACATTACACCATGCCAGGCAGCTGATAAGAAATCACCTCTTACTTTTAATGAGGAAACTTGACATAACCTTAAAGAGTATGTAGGAAAAAGGAAAACATTTCAAAGGGTGCCTGCAAGGGAACATTTCTGGTACTTGAAAAGGCACAAAGCAAACACAGTTTATGTCAGTAAACATTTTCAGCTTCTTTTTTTTTTTTTTTTTTAAAAAAAGTGTAGCAACTGTAAAAACTAAGGCAAAAGATAAAAACTTTCTATAAATGTGCAATGACTCAAAAAGCAACTTGTTCTTGAAAAAATTTTCATCTACTTTACCAGCAAAACAAGAGTGAAGTTTTGGGGTTTTTCCCTCATGGTTTAGCTTTAAATATCCTGAGTAATCAAAGCAGCATACCCTCAGCAGTGTTTCACCTGGTATGATGAGAGCTGGTGGTTCTTCTTTGCAGGGGTTCTTTGAGGCTCAGCCAGAAGTGCAGGTCCTGATGTTTGGTGGATTTCAGCTGAACAGTTGTCATGCCTCAAGTCAACCCTTGTATTCTTTCTCACTTTTCTCAACAAACTGCTCCCCACTGGGATGGCAGCATTGTTGGATTTTTTTTAGCGATCTCCTCTTGAAGTTCTGATGTCTAAATGGAGACTTTTGTTGAAAAGAGAACATTAAAATGCCAGCTCTGGCACCAGAGTACCAGGGTTTCGTGGGAGCTCTCCAAGGTCTGCCTGGAGACACCACGTCCATCACCTCTTAGAATCATAGAATGGTTTGGGTTGGAAGGGACCTTGAGGTTGAACTTGATCATGAGGCCTAAGACCCTCACTGGTGCCTCTTGAACACACGAAGAGCTTATAGCCAAAATCAGTAGAATTATGCCAGTGTGGTATTCTTAGCTATAAATTCTTTATTTAGAAAGGAAATAAAACTGGAGGACTTTTTTTTACAAATATGAAAAATATGCAGCATTAATTCCTTGTGCCTTCCTTTTTGTTAAGAGTCTTCAGAAGCATTGATTTTTGTCCTACCCTGGTACTGTAGTCTCTCTATAATAAACCTTACACTCCCAGGGAGACAAACACATTGCCATGGCCTTGGTGGTGGATCAGAAGGTCTGGATTAGAATCACACCCTGCTAAAAACTGTGGTCCTCAGGAGAAATCTCTTACCTTCATCTCCCTTTCTCCACCTGGACAGCCAAGTTGTTGTTGCTTCATTTTTTAGTGAGGGTCAGTGAGACACACAGAGGAGACAAGCTGTTGTTCCACAGCTTTGCTACTCATGGTGGTTGGAAAGATGATTAAAAAAACCCAGTCACACAAAGCTTGAGTAAGATGGGAAGAGTTTTATAACAGACAATGCTGATATGTGTAGTGTTAAAGCTACTTCCAAAACACACATACAGGAGGGTAACTCTGCTCATTTATCTCATGTGAAATTGGCAGGTTCTTAATATTGTTCCTGAAGTGTGTTTCCTCTTTGAATGCACATGGAGACTTTGAGCGATGCTATCTTACCTTCTTTTGTGTTCTGGCAGTCCTCCTGCTAACTCAGCCCCTTTATAAAGATAAAAATTGGCAGCAAATTCCAACAGCTAGTATGCTGGTGTGGTTCAGGGCTGTGTTTTCTCATTTCTGTTTGGTTGCCTCAGACTTAGTCTAACCCCCTGCAATCACTTGGACTCTCTCCTCTCACTTGGGAGGGTGTTGGGTTATGCCTGTTTTCCTTGATCTAAATGGTTTCCTATCGTTCATGTCAGTCATTTATTCTGATGTTAATCGTGAGTAAAACCCTCTCTTCATGTAAAGAATTGTAGGAGGTGTTGGCAGAGCTGAAGTTGGCCTTCACTGGAGAGATGGATGTAGTGGACCACGTGGGTAGGTGGCCAAGCCAACCTGAAAATTCCTTGGTTTCTTTGTAAGAAAAGGACAAAGACATCTTGCCTTGAAGTCACTCAAAATCTTGCCTTGAAGTCACTCAAAACTTTCTGTACAACCTAGAGTAAACCATTTTCCTTTGATGTTTGGGTTAGTCCTTTTAATTTTATTTTAATAGTGTGTCAGTTTGGGAAAAAAAGGCTTTTTAAAAAATGACCAACAGTGTTTCCACTTCCCCAAGAATGTGTTTCCCTTTATAACAAACAACTGGTTGACAGTGTCAACTCAAATGCATAAATAGATTCCATCTCCAAAGCAGACTTTTCCAGCACAGTTACCATCTTCTGAAAATTGCTTGCCTTTATGCCATATGTTTTTACATATGCTATATGTTTCAGGAGCCAGCTTCTCCAATAGCCTCTAGATTTCATCAGATATTGAGTAATGTACTATACATTCTAGTGGTAGAGCCTGGTTTTATTTCTCTGGTGAGATTTAACATAAATTCATAATATATTGGACAAAAAGATAGGACATTTTGTGATTCTTTTCAACACTTTTGATGTCAGTGGGAATTCTTCCTCCATGGGCATTCTGGATGACAACCTTAAAAAAATGCATTTAAAAAAAAAAAAGTATTATAAAACGTTTCCATCTGGGGACATGTAGACAAATTTATCTTAGATGTGCATTTTATTAATCAGATTGTAACATCTTATTTACATTTCCCATATAAAACCATCTGTGCTTGAACTGGGGAGATGCTGTCTCTTGCTACAGTTGGGAGTTTGGCTGCAGGGGGTGTCGCATTGCTTTTCTTAGCATCTAATTTTCCTCTCTTGTCAGAGCTGAATATGTAACACTAGTTTTATTTAACCTTATTTTAATTAGAGGGTTACAAAACTGCAGTTGGCTCTTTCTGCATCAGTTAACTGGCATGCTGGATTTTGCTGCCTTTAAACAAAACTGAAGTTACTTGCCTTGTTTTCCCTTGATATTGAACTTGAAGGCTGCCTTGTCTATTTTCATCCCATGGTTTCTGCATCTAGCCTTCTCCACCACTAAATAATTCCTCTTCCTCCTTGATGTGAAATCCTGACTCCACCGAAGTCAATGAAAATCAGCTTCAGCAAGGTCAGGATTTCTCCCTGGGTGTTTATTTTCTTTAAGCACTCATAGCCTGTTACTTTGTCCAAGCTTTCCTTGAGCCAAGTTCAACACCTCCATCTCCACCATCTTTGTCGTTTTACTATGAACTCCCTCCAATTTATAGTGTTGGGTGCTCAGAAAGGACCATGCTATTTCAGGTGTCGTCTAACCAGTAACCTCATGGAAATGCTATTTTTTTTGCCATTGGCTTCACTAGTTGTTGCTTTTTTTTTTTTTCCCCTCTTTTTTCCTTGTTTTACTGGCATATTGTGTTGCATTTTCATGTCATTAATACAGATGTAAAAAAATATCAGACCTAACACTGACCTCCCAATGGAATCCACCAGCTCTGCCAACAGTATACTCTATTGGTTGCCTTTTTGCTTTTTCTCCCATCTAGTTCTTAGCCTTCACGGACTGTTCCCATCCAAGCCAATTTGAATTAATCTTCTGTGATACGAAGAGACACCATACTGAAGGCTTCATCATGGTAAAAATCAAATACATGTGGGAACCAGATGTTGTCTTCTACGAAAATTTTCATAATTTGAAAAGGAATTTGAAGGAAAATTTGTTTCCATTCCATGTCAAAATGGACTATGAAATTTGCTCACAAAGTGTTTTTTTTAAGGAGAAAAAATCATTCACTGATAAAAATAGTCTGATTTACATTTTTTAATGTTAATTTGAATTATCTGAGCTTATGCAAAAGACAAAATATTCTGATAAAATCAAGGCCACAAACTGATAAAATCAAGCAGTACTGACACAATGCTCTCAAAAAGCAAGGTAGCTCCACAGAGTATCATTTCCCAGTGGAAAACTTTCTGATGAGAACAGTATTGACTAGCACTGATAGCTTATGATATGTAATTTCTTCCCCCAACCTAATGAGTACCTCTCATTTCCTGGAAAAAAGACATGTTTGCAGAGTTGTGTAGTGTTTCTCATCTTAAGGGTTTTGTTCTTTTCAAATCTTCTACAGAATATGTGAGTATCTTCAGAAAGGAGGGTGTACAAACCAGGCTACAACTGTCCAGTTTCAGCATGGAGCATGCTTTCTTGGGGTTCTCCCATCTCCTGGAATTTATTTGCATTTTGGGATAATTCAAGATTTGCCATATCTTGCTTGAAGAGGGTTGTGCTGGGAATCTCAGTCAAGGTCAAAACAGCCCGTTTGCTTTGGCAAGTGTGGTGTGAGTGTAGTTAGATGAGTGGCTGACCACCACCTTTGCTCTGCATATGGATGGTCCTGGCCATTTACCTTGGGCGATGGCCAGCAGTTCCTGCTAGACTCGTGTTACAGGGCCGTGTTTGAACTCATCTCTGTTATCCCAGGCATCCAGATGTGTGACAGACACACACACTCGCACCATGCTACAGATGCTGTATATTGTCTGCAGCTGAGATAAATATTATTCCTGTATCATGATGAGGATGAAATAATATCTCTGGAGGATTTGAAAGAGAGACAGAGGAGACTCAGTTTGTTGTAGTCTGCCCTTGGGCTCCATTTCTTTTTTCTTTCCTGAAAACAGGAGGAAAACCCAGCCTGCTAACAAAGGGGATTTCAACTCTCACTTGGACCCTGGTCAGGAAAACAGAGCACATTGTTTGTGATGGCAGTCTCCACCAAAATGGCTCAGGGGCCAAGTTAAGGCTAAGAAGGAAATTCAGCCTCTCCAAAGATGAAAGGTCTGCATGCTTTCTTCCCTTGTCTCTGCTGGTTCCCATGTATGCCTCATTCTGCTTGCTGTGGCCACATCATCTGCAAGGCAAGGAGAATCTCCAGGGCTGGTCACTGTCAGTGATTCAGTGCTGAGCTGTTCATCACAAATGACAAAATGTCCTTTAGCAGACACACAAGCTGGGTGCATGTTTGGGTGAGCATTCCTGACGATAGGACCCAACATGGGGTGTGACAAGCTGAGTGAGATGGGAGTCCAGAGAGATGTGAGGAAGCGAGTCAGTGGTGCAAGCAATCACAGAGCTGCTCTGAGGAGTGGTTTCCTGGCCGGGGTGGCATGGGGCAGATGGGTGGAGAGAGATAAAGAAAGAGAAGATAAATTGGAGCCACCAGAGTGGATCTCAGGAGAGCTGGGCTTGGGCTTGGCATTGCAGCCCAGGCATCTTTGTAGACCTTGAACCTTATTCAAAACAGCAAAGTGATAGCAGCACAACCGTGATTCAGCTAACATAGGGAGCCCCTACTTTAATGACCAAAAGCCTCTGATGTACGTGATGTAAACTCTTGTTCCGTCTGCTAGGCAGAGCACATCCCATGTTATAGTCACTTTTGCTGGCCAGGTGGGTAAATGCATGCCCTGCCTCTCTGCCCCTCTTTGCTGTGCTGGTCCCTTCAGGACAGCCTGGTCTCCAAACTGCTTAAGCTCTGGGAAAGAGGGAGGGAAGCAGACAGGGATGCTCCTTCTCAGTAGCTGGCTAAAGGCATGCTCCTTGAGCACTTGATGCCTGTATAGCCCAGCATCATCTTAAATCAATGATCCTGTGTATTACTTGAATTACCTGCCTCCTTAGCCTGAAACCTTTGAAAAACACCCCAGCATTATCCCCTCAGAGGGATGTGGGACTGCAGGCACCCCAGGTGCTTACAAGAGAGGCAAGTAACTACTTGGATTCTGAAGTTTGTTCTTGAATCCTACCCAGCTGCTAATCCCCCCCAGCTCCAAACTGGGATAACATTTCCCTTCTCTCACCCTTTACTTCCCTTCACTATTAGGACAGCTGCCTGCCCCCCTTTGCTGAGTTTACAGCCGTTCAGCCGCAGTTTACACAGAGCCTGACACCGGGGGTCCTCAGCCTGGAGGGGAGAGCAGGAAAATACAGACTAATTTAATTGTAAAACCCCTTCCATAAATTAAAAGTTCAGGCTCTCAGCTCATGTTTTTAAACTCTAAGCACATCTGTTTTTTCTGCTAAAGACTCTCGCTTTGGTAGAAGATCTATAATAATGTCAAAATCCTGTTTAATATGGAAAAAAAGAGAACACGTGGCAGGAGCATGAGGTGGGTTTTCATCGTATTTCTTGTCCCATACCTGGCGCCATGTGATATCAAACCATGCTGTGAGAAGGCAAGGCTGCTGGGCTCCCTGTGGCAGCTGTGTCCCGTTGCCGCCTAGGCTCTGCGTGCCCCCAGCTCTGCCACACGTGTGATGTGCACAGCTTGGGGCATCCCAGCCCCGTGGTCATGGGCAAGATGATGTGTCATAGTGCAGATGGTGAGGGATCAATATCCACTGCAACGACAATGTGCTGGCAGGCTCCCTTTCACTCCCCTTCCTTTGTGTAAGCATAATAAATTACGTGTGACATTGCACACCAGGTTTGTAAATAGGGTTTTCTGCAAAAGAGAGGGAGGTTACCATGCAGCAAAGGCAGCCAGAGTGGAGGGGTGAGTGTTTTGTGGTTCCTCCAGCCAGATGCACTCTTCTTTCCAGCACATCCCTTCCATGTTAAGTTACCTAGGGTGAGTCATGCTACTCCTCACCCATATCTTTTTTTTTTTTTCCTTTTTATTTTTTGGAAAGAAATCTCCATGCTTGCCCTTTAAATTAGGCAGGAGCAAGTCAAATCCCTGTACTTTGACTCTTTGCTCCTATTTACATCCATACTAGTGGAACTGGGATATTTAGAGTGAAAAGTCTCCCTCAGTCCGGGCAGTAAAGCATCCTTGGTTGCATCCTCTCTTTCCTAAACCTCTAATGCACAGGGGAGGCTTTTCCATACCATTTTCCAGGATGGACAGCTTTGTGCTTTGGGGAGGAAGCATTTCTTTGGAGACTTTCCCTTCCAGCAAGATAAGGTTTTTGTGATGAGCTGGCAAAGCTCAACACTCTGCGTAATCAATCAGGCAGACAAGCAAGGCTCAGTGTGAGCCCCTCCCAGCCCACAGTCTCCCAAGTTCCTCCATGGCTGGTGTAATTTTTTCAGTGGAAAATATTCTGATTTTCAATTATTTTATTTGAAAGTTTGCACAAGTTTTGAAAGAGCTCAAAAATCAATTTCAAAACTGAGTTGGAAAACCCCTTTTTGGGCAGATCTATTTCCCAGCCTGCTTACTGGTGTTAATATTTTGCACTTTGCTAGTCCTGATCCTCTTAAAATCTCAGGCAATTTCATATACCATGAATGCATGGTATATGAGTGGATGCAGCCAGGAACTTCCCATCAAAATGATTGTTGCTGGAAAATTCTCACTGTCATAATTTTTGGCTTGTAAATATTGCTTTTCCCTTTTTAGGTCCCATACCCCTTTCTGTCTCAAAGGAATTGGTAGTAGAAACAGTCTCTCATCCTTGAAGTGAACGTCTCAAGGGCTGAAAGACTGAAAAGCCCTTCCCTGAACTGTGAGGGCATCCTATCTAGCTTGGGAATTGCTCCCAGGCAAAGGGATTTTCACCACGGCCATCAGAGATTTTAATCTGAAAATCAAATGTAGAAAAGACGTCCTAAATGCTGCTTGGGGATGGGGATAAGGCAGCAACAGGCAGAAATCAGCTTTGGTGGGCAGGATTCTGGGAGGCTGCTGTGACGTCCTACTCTGGAGAAACCAGCAGAGCCACCCCTGTGAGGTCCCCCCCCAGCTCTGAGATCATCTATTTTGCTGGCGTCCAAAGCTGACTCAGTGCTAACACGTGCTGCTTCTTGGCCTTATTTATTACTATTACATGACATCCAAAATAAACAACGCCTGAGGTCCTTCTACCCCTCATGCTGTACAGTGCTTCAAATGGGAGCTGTGATTATGCTGCGGGGGGACCTGTGTTCCCCAGGCTCCACAGATGATGATAGATCACCTGGCATGGGCAATGTCTTTCAGCTGAGCCCTAACCTGTTTAGTCTAACGGGCAAAGCAAGCCGAAACAAAAGGCTGGTTGGCAGCTCTGGTTTAAACACTGTGAGTGAGGTGTCCCCATCCTCCTCCACAAATAAATCACAGTTCAAAGGAGCTGGCATTGTGGCAGCTGGGTTATTCAACTAGAGGACAGTATGTGTTTCCAACCTATTCCTCAGCTCTCTTAAAACAGGGAAGGGGAGTGGAGATACTGTCAGAAGTGGGTCTCAGCCCTGGGTGGGTGTAGGGCAGGGCTCACCTGGTGGCTGTGGGTGCAGGGGGATGGAGGGGAGGCAGCAATAGGAAAAGTGATGGGACTGTGACTCCAGTTGGCTGGGGTTTATGTTGCAAATCTATCACAAAGGGCAGCTTGATAGATTTCATTTATGGCTATTCCTGCCCTACATAATCTCTGAGAAGTGCCACTTTCAGTTTGTATATCTTTCACTGACATGTATATTTAGCACTCATTAACCACTTACCTTGGGCTAATAACTCAACTTTTGCTCCAAACTCCAAATTTCCTCATTTCCGCAAGTTCTTGCAGCTAAAGGCAACATTTCTGACAGATTCATTTCAACTTTGTCTGAAGGTTTGCTATAGCCTTTAGTTTATTTGAACAATGTTTTCCATGGTTTTTAAAAGACTAGTCATAGTGAAACCATCTCTTGGTTTAAACATGTAAATGATTCTTACCCATTTCAGGTAAAAGCAAATTCAGAACACTGGTTGCTTTTTACAAGGAAAAAAATAATTCATTAATTCTAGGTGCTTTAGCCAAGCTGACTGCAATTAGAATTGCTGTTTCTGTCCAAATTCTTTCCTGCTCTAATTTCTAGGTGCTTTTATTGTTTTGTTCTAGCTTCAATGGCCCAATGGCTAATTTTCCATCCATGAAATTCAACAAGGCCAAGTGCAATGTCCTGCACATGGGTCGGAGCAATCCCAAGCACAAATACAGGCTGGGGGATGAGTGAATCTATTATCTAGAGCAGCCCCAAGGAGAAGGACTTGGGGGTAACAGTGGATGGAAAACTGAGTATGAGCCAGCAATGTGTGCTCACAGCCCAGAAAGCCAACCGTGTGCTGGGCTGCATCAAGAGCAGTGTGGGCAGCAGGTTGAGGGAGGGGATTCTCCCCCTCTGCTCTGCTCTCATAAGACCCCACCTGCAGTGCTGTGTCCAGCTCAGGGGCCCCCAGTATAAGACAGACATGGACCTGCTGGAATGGGGCCAGAGGAAGCCACAAAGATGATCAGGGGTCTGGAGCATCTCCCCTGTGAGGACAGGCTGAGAGAGCTGGGGGTGTTCAGCCTGGAGAAGAGAAGGCTCCGGGGAGACCTTAGAGCAGCCTCCCAGTGCTGAAAGGGGCTACAGGAAAGATAGGAGGGACACTTGATCAGTGGGTGTAGGGATATGACAAGGGATAACAGTTTTAAACTGGCAGAGGGTAGATGGAGATTAGCAGTAAGGAAGAAATTCTTCCCTGTGAGGGTGGTGAGGCCCTGGCACAGGTTGCCCAGAGAAGCTGTGGCTGCCCCCTCCCTGGCAGTGTTCAAGGCCAGGTTGGACGGGGCTTTGGGCAACCTGGACTAGTGGAAGGTGTCCCTGCCCATGCATGTCAGGGGGGGTGGAACTAGATGATTTTTAAGGTCTCTTCCAACCCAAACCATTTTATGATTATATGAATCTATTTAACCTTTGTCAGCACATAAACTCTCAGGAATGACAGGACCTGGACTCCATAGTCCTTACACAGTATCCTTTTTTGTTGTTGCTTCAACTCAAGTACACTTAAGCACATGCTTAAACCTGATTTCAGTGAGATCTAAGCCCCTGTGACAAAAAAATGCGGCAGGATTAGGGCCATTTCCTGAGAAAGCACCTGAGACAGGAAAGCTTCTGAGCGTGACACAGTTGTGGTGGGGAATACCCAAGCATCCATGTTCTACTATGTTTCACCATGATTTCCTGCCTATGCAGAAACATTGATGCCACAAGACAAAGCAAATGCCGACTGAACCATTGGGGTTTTCCCCCCATAAATGGAAACTGAACTCAAAGAGGATCACAGCCAAACAACCCAGTTCACAGCTGAATCCACACCAGAACCAACATTTGAAGCACAGTAGTTAAAAACGAGTTTAAGTTGCTTCACAACGTCCAGATCTGGTGCAGTCCCCAGATCTCCTTGGATGAGGAGCCACATAGCTCGTGACATGTGGGGTCCCCAGGAGGGGAGCTGCCATCTCCCCTTCTTGGCTGCTGGGTGGGTGCCACCAGGCCATTTGGGCAGGAACCTGCCTGGGCCCCGTCAAAGTTTCATCACCCCACCTTGGGGGAATGTTTTCATTTCAGCAGATCAGCAAATTTCTCCAAGAAATGCTTCACTGCTGGATTTAGTGCTTTGGGTTTTTTATTATTATTTCCGCTGTTCAGCTGTAGAATGAGCGATGCTGCACAAGTACAAGAAATCCTCCATGGACTGAGGGGAAACAATAAGCAGCCTGGGCTGAGTAGGAAGTGGATGGAAACCCAACCCAGAAAAATGAGAAGTGAAGCATTCAGCCTTGGCTTTACTCTGTACCCAGTGATGCTGATAGCTGGGCTGTCGCTGATTGCAGCAGGCTTAGGCTAGTCCTGGGAGCTTCTGAGAAACCCAGTTCTACAGCAATGCAGGGATTAGTCAAGCCCTTTCCCTCACCTTTTTTTTTTTTTTTTTTTTCATTAAACCCCTTTTTTTTTTCCTGGCAAATTCTACTCACATATCACATAACTCCCATTTAGCTATTTAGCCATGCCAGTACCTCCAACCAAGGACTTCCCATTCAGTCCAAAGGTTTTGTCTTCCTTTCCTAGGAGCTCAGTAGTAGACAAGGACAACCTAAAGGCACAAGATGAAGATAATTTCAAGTCATCAGATGCAACAAATATATTGATTTAATTTTTTTTACTTGTCTATGCAGCAGCAGAACAAAACAGCACTAGAGCAAGTGAAGGTGGAGGGAAGATTCCTCCTTCTGGTTTAGGTTATTGTCTTGGGCAGAGCCAGCGTGGGGGAGGAGAAAAGCTGGAAGGAAAACTCCCTGACCTCTGGGTTGGGATTGGTGACACTCGAAATCAGCCCACTGGGCTGCTTCACTCCAGCTTCTGCTGCAAAGGTCACCCTCAGGCTGCATGAACATCGCTACCACTGGGATCCCATCTGCAGAGCGGGTTTTCAAGTTGTGTCCTGCTAATCTGTGGTTTTCAGGAGAAACTGTTGGAAAAGAGAGTAGCAGCATGAATCCTATCCAAACTTACTAATTTTGGCTGGTTTTCCCTTTTCTGGATTCCAATTGCTGTTACATTTTGGGTATTTTTACTTAAACACACAGAAACTCCTGAATAAGAAAAAAACCTGAATTAGATTATGAAGTTTTCCATTGACTACTGTGACTGAATATAATTCAGTTTTGTATAGCTCGGCAAGGACAGGATATCCCCCTCCTCCTTGCTTTTTTGCTGATACTGAATTATGTTTCATAGTGATTCTGGATTGAAGAGTAAAAATCAAACCTCAGTATTGGGCATCTCAAAATTTCAGTTTAGTCAAATTAAGCATAAGAGTAGTTTCACATTTTGCATGTTGAAAACCAACCTCTATTTGAGGTTGGCTGCCTCCTCAGAGGACAAATGCCAGAATTTTTAAACTCACTTAACATTGACACAAGACAGGAAAATATTCTTTGTGATTTTTGGTGCTGATACAGCCTCTATTAAATATAATAATGTCAAGCTTTGAGGTGTTTAGGAGAGCTGGAGAACTCATACTCAACCCATCCTTTTTTTTTTCTGGATATAAATTACAGATTTTGGCGCAGATTCAGTTGCAAAGCTTCCCCTGCCTGGAGCATGGACTGCTGGATGGATGTCCCAAGTGTGGGCACCTTGGCCAAGCTGGGGTGAGTAGACATCCGTGGTGTGGTGCACAGCAGTGCGGTGCAGGCACCGAGACACAAGCTCCACTGCAAAAGCACAGTGGCTGAGCACAGCGTTTGCTGGACTCAAGGTTAAGGCTGCATCTGCTCATTGAAAATTTAAGAAGCAGACGAAGGATGCAGTGAGATGGCAGGAATATCAAATCTGTTTGCTCAGGGAAGGGTCATTTTCCATAACACCTGCTTGTTATTGTCTTCTGCTCAGCATGGAGTCCTTTTACAACCTTGTGTTTAGGGAGCTTGGCTGGGCTGCCAAAAAAAACAGAGGGAATCACTCTTTTATGAGCCATCCCTTCCTCCCTTTTATGTTGTTAGGAATTTCCCCGTGTGTCTCTCTTTCACAAATTCCTTTTAATTATGTTGCATCCAAGCGAAAGTAATCCATCCCAGTTTGGCTTCTCTAACACTAGCAAATGGAGCTCTTGGTCTCCTCTTCTCTCTCGTCTTTTTTTTAGGGTTTCCAATACATCAGCCCAATGGACCGCAGAAGAAAAATTATCTCAGGCGAGAACCAATTATCACGGCTGCCTGTTCTGGCTGGAAGGAAATGTTTACCTTGAATTCCACTTAGTCGGGTTTCGATTAGGAAACAGCAGCACATCTGCTGAACACACGCATGAAAATGTGGGTGAAATGTTATTGCACCCAGCCTAGGTTAAAGACTGTCTTCACAGCTGGGTCAGCAGAGATGTAGGTCTACGGGTGAGATAAGGGGTCAACGCAGCAGTGACTTGAAAGTGTAATTCTGGCATCTCAGCACTGTGTTGCTGTTACATCCGAGATAGCAGAAAACACAGAACCGAGGAAAACAAGAAGTGGTTGAACATTTTCCAGGGGAATGATTTTTTTTCCCCTGTAGTAAACTCCCCTTTGTCAAAATGACAACTTTCCAGGAGAAAAATCAGCTTACAGAGATTTTGGTCAAGCCTTTCATTTGTTTGTTTCCAAATGTCCTTTTAATGAAGTTGTAGAGCCATATCAGATTTTGTAAAAGTCAGAATGAAAACAACATGTGTACATTTCACCATTAAAAACAGAGCTGGAAAGGAAGATTATACAGCCCATTCCCCTGACCCTACATGAGATTGAATATTTTTAGGATATGGATAAAACGCCAAGAAATTTTGACATTCCCTTTGCTTTGCTTTCATCCCCTTTCCCAAACTACAATCTCCCTTTTCACGTAGCTTTGCTACTGCATGTTACGCAGTCTCTGCTCCCTCTGGATTTTAGCTGATCTGAATTAGCACTCTTATAAATCTCCATTAGAGTATCCCATCCCAGCAGCCCCTTGCTCGAGATGCTGTCCTGTGGTGTTCCCCTGGTCCCTGCCCAGGCTTCTTCTCTGCTCTGGTCCTGATCCCACACAAAATCCTGCCACGACCTTTCTGTGTCATCTTTGTTACCGGTTGACCTGGGAAGTAATTTATAACAGTGCTGGAGAAACTCCTTTATATCTATTAAACATTTCAGCCGAACGCACACTGCTGCTACTATTGGATCTGGCATTTAATGAAATCCAAACATTTTGGGAGAATGTATCAATTTCACCTACAATTTCAACAGGAAATTATGGAAACATTTCCACCCCACATAGTCAAAATGTTTCCTTTTGACCATGGCATTGGCTGTTTTTCTACCAGGGCTATAACATGCAGAACAGTTGATGTTCAGATTGCTATCTAACTTTTTTTAGTGCAAAAGTAAACCCAAACCAACCATTGGTAATTTGCTTTCATTTGTGTTTGGAAACAAAGTCACATATTTGTATGCTTGCTTCTCCCAGGACAAATGATTTTGAGAGTGCTTTCTCCTAACTTTAATGCTCAAAAGTGTTAAGGAAATCTGAGTCACTTGCCTGCTTTGAATTGTAAAGAATAAATGGGCTTCTCAACCCCTTGGGCTGTTTTGAAATCTCAGCCAGAGGCCTCTGTTAGTAAGCCAGCGAGTTCTTGTGTGACACTTTCTTATCCTCATCTCGCAGAGGGGAACGCAGCATGGTAGTGATAGTCAAAGGTCACCCAACAGCAGAGTCACGGCCAGAACCCAGTCCTACTGCTGCCCATTGACCTACTTGAACCAGATCAAATGCATCATCTGCTTACACAACAGCTTTTCCATTCATGCACACCAGAAAACTAGGGATTTTCTCATGGAAATTTCCATGGGAACCCCCCACTTTCCTTGTCAGAAATGTCTGTCTTGGGAGATTCTGCTTTTTCTGTAAGGAAGCTTGAAAACTCAGGGAAGTGGGGGTTACCTTCCGGTTCACCTCCTCCCCCACATTTCACAGTTAGAGAGGAAATCTGTGTGAGCAGAGCTAACCATGCAGCTGCAGCGATTTGATAATAGATAGCTTCTGCAAATATATGAGCCAAGGCTACAAGACTGATTTGCATGCTGGCAGCACCGACTAATGCTAGCTGTGCCAAGGGAGTGCTAGTAAAATCTTCAGGCTACACCCAATTATCGGGTGTTGTTGCAAATGCCATGGCATGTCCTGCAAAACTTCATGGTGTGAGGATTACGAAAACCCCAATGAAGTCATCCTGTCAAACTCTCTTGCCTGACAAGTCTGGTGCATTAGCCTTCACAGACTCAGTTCCTAAAGTCTCAGAAGGATAACAAAGAAAACATCACCATCTTGCTCGAGGAACAAAATGCCCCAAACCCCTTTCTGGTCTATCACCATCAGGCAGAACTGATTTCTCTCTGTTGACTTTTGGAAGATGCAAATTTGAGAAGGTGGTGGTGAGTTCTACTTGACTCATAGGGAAGAATGGAGGAAGATGACTCTGCAGGGTTTCTGTTATTACTTTTTGAGCAGCTGCTTAGGGTGTGCTGTGTTGGAACGAGCAGCTGGGGTGGCAAATAAGCCCAGCCTGTTACTGAGCACTTTTGGTCACACTAACCCAACACAAGGGTAGTACCATCTCACAGCCTCTCTGCAGAACTGAGCGTGACCAATGCAAAGACCATGGGTCAAGAGAGCTGTATGGGAGGACAGGAATTGAGGGAAAATGTGGAGCTTGGTTAGAGAGCCAAAGGGAAAGACCAGCTTTTCAGAGTTCCAGGACAGCCTCGTGGTTGTTGAATTATTAGATATTAAAGGAACAAATATCATTCTTCCAATGTGTGCAGTGACAGTAGATGCAGGAAATCCAGTGGGTCAGTGACACTGGTGTGACCATGGCCTCTAAATGTGATGGGACCCCACAAACAGGGACATCCTTGCTTCTCTCCAGCTGGACAGTCTGTTGGTGTCCACAAAAGGACTTTGTTTCATGGAGCAGAAAGCAGTGGCAAAAGCACCAAAAAGACAGTTGTGAATGTGCTCAGGCATGAGACTGCCAGATGAGCCCCTGGGAAAATGGTGACAGCTGTCCTGTAGGCATACACTCCTAATGAAACTCTGGCCTGAACAAGGGCCTTAGGTGGAAGTCTGACTCTGCAAATCCTACTGCAGCAGCAAGAAAAGAGGTGGCTGCACCTCACCCAGATGCTCTGCATGAAGGCAGTGTTGTGCAGAGCCAGTTAGGCAGCAGCAGCTGCCTATGAAAGCCTGGCTGGACAGGCAGGCAGGCTGGCTTCTTGGACGAGCATTGAAGCAGGCAAGGACAGATGAACAGACAGTCAGGCAGATCTAAGTAGGTAGAGCAAGGTCTGTGCAGTAATATTCTACTGGATTTTTCTCCCATATGCTTTACCAAAAAATGCTAGGCAAAATGCTGTCCTGAGTGGGGCCTTTTCCCGATGAGGGTACATTTCGACTGGCAGAGTTTTTAGGGACCTTACAAAATATACTTAGTGTGGTAGAGCTCCTGGGGGTGGTTGGAGGCTACCATTCCTCATGGATCAGTATTGGGACTGGCACTATTTAACATCTTTGATGGCGACACAGACAGTGGGATCAAGTGCACCCTCAGCAGATTCACTGATGACACCGAGCTGTGTGGTGCGGTGACATGCTGGAGGAAAGGGACCCGGACAGGCTGAAGAGGTGGGACTGTGTGAACCTCATGGAGTTCAACAAGGCCAAGTGCAAGGTCCTGCATGTGGGTTGGGGCAGCCCCAAGCACAAATACAGGCTGGATGAGGAGTGGATTGAGAGCAGCCCCAAGGAGAAGAACTTGGGGGTATTGGTGGATGGAAAACTAACTATAAACCAGCAATGTGTGCTCACAGCCCAGAAAGCCAACTGTGTGCTGGGCTGCATCAAGAGCAGTGTGGCCAGCAGTCAAGGGAGGGAATTCTCCCTCTCTTCTCCACTCTCATGAGACCCCACCTGCAGTGATGTGTGCAGCTCAGGGGCCCCCATAAAAAGGACATGGACCTGCTGGAGCGGGGCCAGAGGAGGCCATGAAGATGCTCAGGGGTCTGGAGCATCTCCCCTGTGAGGACATGCTGAGACAGCTGGGGGTGTTCAGCTTGGAGAAGAGAAGGTTTTGGGGAGACCTTAGAGCAGCCTCCCAGTACTGAAAGGGGCTACAGGAAAGATGGAAGGGACGCTTGATCAGTGGGTGTAGGGATATGACAAGGGATAATGGTTTTAAACTGGCAGAGGGTAGATTGAGATTAGCTATAAGGAGGAAATTCTTCTCTGTGAGGGTGGTGAGGCCCTGGCACAGGTTGCCCAGAGCAGCTGTGGCTGCCCCCTCCCTGGCAGTGTTCAAGGCCAGGTTGGACGGGGCTTTGGGCAACCTGGGCTAGTGGAAGGTGTCCCTGCCCATGCATGGCAGGGGGTTTGGAACTAGATGATTTTTAAGGTCTCTTCCAACCCAAACCATTGTACGATTCTATTTAATGTATAGACTGCTTACTGCTGGTTAGTACTGAGCAGACCACCTGTGCTATGAGCTAGTAGTGAATGAGGTTTCTTCTGGTGTGGATGGAAAAGCCTTCTCTCAATGCAAACTGCTCTCTGATCGCTTCTTCAGCAAATGCTCTTAATGGAGCAGTTTTCTAGAGAGCACAACAGACTGCTGTCTCCTGTATTAGGGGTATAAAGTAGAAGGGAGAGCACTTTTTCTGTGTTTTAGAGTTAAACTTGAGTGACTGATAAGTCAGCTGCTGTATCATCCTTCACAGAGGATGATGCAAGCAGCAATTTAGAGTAGGAATCTTACTTATATTGGTGCTGTGCTTCTAGGCATGCTCACTGGGCTAGGAACCAGCATAACATATTTTCCTCACCACAAGTAGATCTCTCTTCTCTGTTATGCTGGTAGCTAACCCAGGATAATCATATGAGTGGAGTCCCACAGGGGAATGCTCATTCCAAGATAGGATTAGAGATTTATTTTTAACTCCTCCAAACTGAGATCATCTGCATGAAAATAGTTATTTGTTATACCAGGATAAAAGTGTCCACGTGGGAAGTTACACCAGTACATCCAGATGACCAAGAACTCACATCCTAGATCCATTTAGCTAATCCTTCTATACAAGTACACGGAGATGACATTCCGCACACTCTGTACAGCGAATGAGGCTACCTATGTTTAAAAAACAGTGTCTTATGGCTCCTCTTCTTACTGGTTGCTTATAACTTTTGAAATAACAGTAATGTCCTACATGGCAGCCTGTGGGACTAGTGTATGATTCTTACAGCATTGCCATCAACTGACCTACATAGTCTTCTCAAGGCTACAATAAAAGAGTCTCTGTCCCAGCACTCCCATGGTTTGTGACTCTGCAACACATCTTGTCATTCTGTATCATTTAGCAGTTAAGAAATTGGGACCCTCAGCACCACTGCTCAGGGTTTAACAGGCTCCTTTGTATCCCTAGTCTGTAGCAGTGAAGGGCTTGCAAACCTGACTAAATATCCCCTTATACCTCAGATTCCGGGAATATACTATGTTTATCTTATTTCACAAGCACCTCAGGTAAACAGGGCTATGGAAATTATCATGGGAAATGAACCAGCCTGAATAACAGCTCAGAAATGGCATCACAGCAAAATTTTTGCAGATTTGGTTAATGCTGTATGGATGAAACTTAGCATCTCAGTTCAACTTCACAAACTTCAGGGCTTTCATCCTAAGGAAACTGAACTGAAATTAAATATTAGTTGGCTTAGGGGTTATTTTGTTGTTTGCTACCAAGGGAAGATGGATTCTCCAAAATAGTTCCCCGCAGAAAATTTAAAGTTTGCAGAAATTATATTTGCCTGCCCGAAAGAACTATTTCAGTGGAGAACTCTCAGCCAGCATTGAAGCTCAGTTATTTAGGGACGAGCCTATGTAGAGATGTCAGCAGTGCAGCCAACTATTGGTTAGGTTAGCTCCAGAATTTGATCTCTTACATATTTCTCTTTAATAGAAACAGAGGCATTAACAGACATAGTGGTTATTTATGCTTCAGATAAATCCCTGCCCTCGGTTTGGGGAAAATCTTCATTATTCCCTATGCCCAAGGAATTATTTCTTTGAAGCAATAGTCTCTCCACCTGATAACTACCGTAAAATAATATGTCGAGGTGGCAGAGGCTGTATCTGTGTCTTACGATCTCTCTTCTTGCTGTGCTGTGGGACATGACTCTAAATCGTGGGTGTTTGGGCACAGCACGGGGCAGCACATGGACAGCCACTCACCCACCCACCCAGTCCAGGCTGCTCTCCTGCCCCCACACCGCCTCAAATTCCCCAGCCATGACCTTACTGCAGCTATTTCCATGCCTGTAAATCACCTTGCCCATGTGAGGCGATGCTGTTAATTATGTCATGCAAAGACAAATTTACAACTTGGAGCAACAGTAAAAAATACTCCTACTTGAAGTGACGTGAGATCTACACTCAGCGGGCTGCCTGTAAATCACAGCAAGCTCCATGCACTGGGCTGACGGGCTTTTCGCACCCGCTGGCAAAAGTTGTGATAATTGGCACTGACAGGGCAAAAGCAGTGAGTGCTCAGCACCTGCAAACCAGAGCCTGAAAACTAACTTACATCATTCCAAGAGGTTGAAAAAAACCTGTTTGTAGATACCCAAGTGTTGAGCAACCTATTTTTCTGTGTTGGTGGCACTGTAGTCTCTGGTGAAAAAAAAATAATCTTCTACTAGCATCTGAAAACATTACTTATCGGGGAGGGAATTTGCCCAGAATGCATTGGCTGGGGATAGAGTAATGACTTAGGTGCATGGTGGTGTCCAGCTCACTGTCCATGTCCCTCTGCTCCTCCAGGTTTTCATCTGCCTTTAGTCATCCCCCATCTGGAGAGGACCAGGACAAGTGATGGTGCCATGGCTTGGGCACCGGTGGGTCAGCCCATAGCCTGGGGCCAGAGCCCTCCCATTTTGGGGGTGACCTAGAAAGTTTTAAGGGGAAACAGGAGACATGTGATGCTGGCATTTGCTTAATGGAACCAGCAGCTATGGTCAGACCTGTAATTTTACGAAGATCAAAGGTGCAGTTGAAAGCGGCTATTTAACACCCAGCCAGAGTATTTCAGCATGCATTTCTTATACCAATCGTCTCTTTCCAAAGAAAAGGTGGACTGACTTGATTTATCTCCTAGGGCATCACCAGAGCTAGGCTGGATTATCACTGTTGCCAACTGATGGCTTTCCCCTCCCTGTTTCTACCATTGTTGACATTTGCAGTTCAGCTAGAAGAAAAGCCAAAACAGTTTCCAGCTGAGGGTATGTCAGCCAAATGCAGGGGCATCCTGGTGGGGCATGCCCAATAGCTGGGCTATCCTTACCCCAAGCAGCAAGTCCAAGTTCAGCTGTCCAGGAGCTTCTTATGTCTAAGAGACACTCCATGTGGTCTTCCATGGTGAAATTTGGGAACAGCTTCAGCCCTTTCTGTAAAAATCTTTTGCAATCCCATGCACTCAGTAAGCAGTAAGTCTGGGTTGAGTGCCAGGGAAGTGCTGCTAAAGGAAAACCACCAGTTCATGAAAGATCAGTTTAAACAACAAATAAGAGAAATGCCCACCCTGGCATACCGTCATTTTTCCATTTCCTGGCTTTCCAGTCATTTCCAAGGCTGTTGCTGTGTAAATCCACTGAGCAAACATCTCATGTTACCGCCCACTTGTTCACTGCATGGCGTCCCAGAGTCTGGACATCCATCCAGGCGCCTCTGTCTCCCTTTCAGGTCCAGCTCTGCTGGCTAACCTACCTATACGGGTTTTCAGTGCAAAGTAAGAATCCCTCACGAAAATTCATGGCAATTCATCTCTTGGCTGTATTCAATGTAGGCCTATGTTTTTCTCAGAACAGGAAAGAGCATCCATGACACCCACCAGTGGGCAAAAGGCATGCCAGAAAGGGCTGATACTCTTTTTCTCCTCCTTCATCTCACTGAGAAATGGTGGCAGTGCTCAGTAATGTGGGCCTCCTTCCACCGCTCTCTTACTAAAACTGTGTTTCTAGCTGACTCAGTTGACATTCAGCACAAGAATTTCACTGCTTTTTCCAGCTCACCAAAAAAAGCTGGATCTGCTTCAACAGGGTTATCTACCTTACTGTACAGTGCTGCTGGGTGGGCACTTTTTCAGCAAAGCACTGTGACCTTCGTGCAGAGCGAGGACAGGTTTTGTGGCCATGGGGTGGTGGGTACAGGTGGGGGAGCGCTGCTTCCAGGTAAGAGGAGATGAAAGGACTTGCCTGGATGCAGGTATTACTCCTAGAGCCACTTTGTAGGTGGAAACCTTTGGCTTTGGAGGGCTCCCACAGCTTACCCAAGGCAGAGCAAGTAGTTGCAGCCCTCATCACCATGATAAAACCTGCCCCGACAGCCCCAGGGCAGCCAGGAAAATGCCTGAAGCCATGTTTGGTAGTAGCTGTTGAATATGCAGGTTCCAAAACCCTCTGGGTTTTGACAGCACCCCCTCTTTGCTGTGGACATACACAATGCCCCCAAGCACGGTCCCACAGCAGTGGGAGGACCTGGTGTGTCCTGAGTCCCCACACACACCCCATCTCACTGCTTTGCCAGGGCACAGCATCCCTGAAATCGGAGCTGCTGGACATCAGCTTGGTCGTGGTGACTGTTGTGTGGCTGGTATGACTGTCTCCCTTCTCGTGCTCCTTCGCATGCCTGACAAGACAGCCCCAGTTAAAATTACCCTGGTATAATGCCTCAGGGCTTTTATTTTTTTGACACTGCATATGGAAGGCAGCTGTCAATTAGCAGCTGAAAAAATAGCCTGCAGTGCTAATGAGAGCAAATCTAATAGAGACCTCTTCCAAATTGTTTCCATCCATTTTTCAGGGCTTTTAATTGCTGTCATATTAGAAGGATGCCAGAAGGAAAACACAAGGGAAAAGCCCCTTTCAGAGGCAGATTCCCCTCTGCCAGGACTGACTCAGACACAGGCCTCTTCTCTGAATTTCATTTACAGGAGTTTCTTAAGATGTTTCCAAAGTTACATTCAGAGCTGGGCCCTGGCCAGCTCTTGCAGCCCCATTTTCTCCTCAGCAAGATGGGACCGGGATGTTATACCAGCCACCATAGCCGGATCGAAGGCTGGGGACAGATCCTGTCTCCCACCCACCTGCAGTGCTTGATTTTGACTGGGTTGTTGTGGTTTTTTTAAGGAATGTAGTCAAAAAGGGAATATTATGTACTGAAACAGCAATGGGTAGAATACTTAATATTTCTAAATTCTTACTAAAGAAAAGGCTTCCTAATTATTATGTTGGTAAAGGCAGCACTGGAGCCTCACTGTAGGTGCTGCAAGCAGAAAGTGAGAGGAAAACAAGGTAATGAATGAAATGTGGAGAGGGCAGCCAGAACAAGAAAACAAAGTGATTTATGAAACTATTATATATAGACAGAGAGATTTACCTTTAATCCCAGCATGCATTTACACGTATTCAGCTATCCATTTCTGGCAGTGGATATATTTACCTGAGGGGCTTTTCTTAGGCTCACCTTTTGAAATGAGGGGTGAATGGCTGCTGTCTCATGGTTACAGCTGCTTTTTGTTCAGTGGAATTTGCGCTCCTTGCATAATGTGGGCAGCCTAGGATGTATTATGTCACCCAGCATTCATTTTCTTCCTCTCAAAAGCTTGTGGCTCCATAAATATTATTATCTGCTTCTCTGACTGCATCACCATCCTGGTTCAAAGGTATTTGTCATCTGAAGATCTGCTCCTGCAGTGTCTGGTGTTGTATGGCTGTTTGCTCTGATTCCAAGCCGTGGTGTTTTAAACATCCTTGGATGCGCTTTGTCCAGCCCTTAGCTAATACAAAAGCTACAGGACTGCGGAGGGCAGGAGAACCCTTGCACTTGAAGATACTCGAGAAATAAGGTTTAAAAGCCTGTGTTACATGGAGGTAAGGGGTTGTACTCACTCCTGGTGTGACCCCAGGGTAGGCTGTAGGAGCTGCTTGACTTGGTAAATAGGCAGACCAAAACACAAATAATACAGGGGTTATCAGAGAAGGCATCTGGCTGGGCTTTTGCACCGATACCTGCTCTTTGCTATTAATCTTTTTAACAGTTAATAAGGTGCCCAAGGGTTTGTACAAGCATATTAGAGGAGGGAAACAACAGTTCCACTGGATACAGGCAGCATCAATCTTATGCACAGGGTTTATAAATATACACCACTAATAAAATCTGGAATCAAAAAGGTAGATTTTGCAAGAAGTCGTGTTAAGGGTGAGCCAGTTCACCATGTACCTAACATAGTCATTAAAAGCACATAAAAAATTACCAAGGAGGCTTGTGACAGCAGCCACAAGACCATGCACTGTGGTGGCCTCAGCACTGGGAGCTTCCTGCTGCCAACTGCAGATAAGGAAGCCCCAAGAAAATCAATTCCTCTTCTTGCCACGACTGCAACGCCTCTGCAAGGTCTCAGCTGCGAGCCCCAAGGGATACTGCAATTGGTAAAGGGGTTTCTCAGGGTGTATCGTGTTTTGCTCAGCCCCACTGTAAATCATGCATCAGGAAGGGGACGGAAAGGGAGGGGATGCTGTTTCCCGATGCACTGAAGCCTGCTGGGATCAAGTTACATTAATTAAAACCTGGTGCGTGATTTTAATCTGTAGGCCAGTGCGTGCTGGTGCCAGGGGCTGAAATCCCACCCGGGGAAGCTGCTAACCATGATTTTCCCAGTGCAGCACTCGTGGGGCTGCTCCTCCCTGGGCACGTGGGGCCAAGCCATCCACACAGTGGGGCACAGCCCCCACATCAGCTGCTCGGGGTGCTGGGATTGGGGCCAGTGGCAAGGATGTGAGTGCTGGGTCCAAGATGCAGCAGCTCGTGGGGCAAAGGGGCAGCGCATCTCTTTGAGGCTAGATTAGCCAAAAAAAAAAAAAAAAAAAAAAAAAAAAAAAAAAAAAGGCATTTCTTCCTGTCTTCACCATGATGCTTGGCCCATCCTGCATTTCACCAGCATGGCTTAAATAGGGGCTAATGCACCAAGCGTGCCTTTAATAACCTTGGGACAGTAGCAGCTTAGCAAAATAAACTTTCCCCAGCTGCACCGGTCTGGAATCAAGCCTGCTCAGCTGCTTCCCCTGGTGGCCCCCCTTTCTGAACCTGCCTCGGAAATCTGGGCCAGAGTGGGACAAACCAGGGATGACCCTGACCCAGGGAACATGCTGTTCAGGGAACACCGGGTCCTGCCTGCCAGGGCCTGGGGGGATTGCAGGCAGGGTGTAGGGTTAGTGGTTCTGTTTTAGCACATCTGCCCTGCAGCCAGCTTGGAGAGCTGCTTGGCACAGCTAAGGGTTGGGCTGGGAAGCCCCTGGACATCTGGACTGAGGATGGATCCTTGCCTGCCTGCAGTCAGATGTGCTTGCTACAGGAGAACAAGCTCAACAGCAAAATGAAAATGGAAGAGAAAAACAGAAGAGATACCCAGCGTGAACCTGATGCTCTCCAGGACTACCGTAAGTACCTTCACCTCCTCATCTGCCTTCTCCGAAGATTCTTCCAGTGTTTGGACACTGATGACTTTCAGTACAGCTGTGAAACATTCCAGCTGAAACACTTGCCTTCATGAAAAATAAAGCTGCAGCATGGTGGCTGGATGCTTCACCTATAAGTCCTTGTGAGATGAAGACCTTTTTTCCCCCCAGATTCATGAAGTACTGAATGCTTGACTACCACATGCAAGGCAGGAGGACCTGGAGCATTTACCCCATCCATTCACCCATCCATATCCATCCATCCATCCCTCCTTCCCTCCCTCCTGCTTTCCTGGACTGTGTTTACCCAGACCATCTGCGAGGTCATGAACCCCCAACACTGCTGCAAGCCCACATGCGGGGGTGGGATGGTGGGGACGGAGTGGTCTGAGCGCCGAGCCAGCCATCTGTTTCATTAAATACCGTGTGTGCTCTCTGTTTTTAAAAGGGAACAAGGCAAAACAAGCCCTCATGAGATAACGGCCTGCAAAGTCCTATAGAGTCAGCTCCTTCCTTGCAGGGTGACTGATGGCTGGGGCTGAAAATCAGCTCTTCACAGCTGAGGAGAACTAGACACACAGAATGAAGCTCCATTTGCCTTTCCAGGCTAGGCATGGCTCTGGATGAGAAGGGAAATGGTGGGAGGGGGTTCCAGGCTTTATATATGTTCAGTAAGTGCCAAGGAGAAGCAAGGAACAGAAACCCAGGGATGGGGTTGGTTCAGGTAGGCAGCACTCAGGGACAGGGAGACAAGACTCAGAGAAACCTCAGGAGACAAGTGGAGAAAGGTTTCAGGTGTACACTGATGTTCTGAGGTTTTTTGCATATGGTTGTGAGGGGTTTTTTGCAACTGTATTTCCGATTCTGTGTTCAACCATCTCTGAAGTTTTTTACCTATATCTGGTCAGTGTTTTAAGGTGGATTCAGGTAGTATTAATGAGCTAGAGGAGGTGAAACATTGTCCCTTGGCACCAGTAAGCAGCAGCACAGGTCTTGGGGCAGCAGGACCCCTCCCCGGTGCAAAGAGGGTACAGCCAGGACACTGCAATCCCCTCACGGGAACTTGAGCACTCTGTGGATACACTCAGTGGTGCCCACATTTGCATGGAGAGCCAAAACTAGCAGGAGGATGCACCGCAGGTGATTAGGATCCATCCATCCATCCATCCATCCATCCATCCATGCCTCCCTCCCTCCCCAAAAGGAGCTGTGGTATCAGCCCTGTTAAGGACTCACCATGATACTACATTTTCTCCCTCTTCCCTAATGAAGGTGCTACGTACTGAACACAGAGTCTAAATCCCTTGTTTTCTCCAAATGAAATGAAACATTTTCTCCTTTCCTGGGGGCAGCTGGTCAGAGGCATTGTCAGCCCTCAGATTCCTCCTTTGCATGCAGTCCCCTCACCTGCAGAGCTGGAAAACAAGGCAATTATTTCCTTCACATGGCTGCCTTGCCTTCGGTTGATGGGATGCAAGTGAGCTCAGACCCCCTGGCCATGCTCTGGCTTTACACTGGGACTGACATCAGGGTCAAAACATCTCATGGTTGGTGCAAGCCAAGGCATGTCTGTGATGCTTTTAGCATGATGCAATCTGGAGGGGACCAGGACTCACAGCTATGTGGAAAGGCAGCATCAGTGACAAGTTTTTCATTGATATGTAAGCACATACCCACCTTCCTTCCATCTTGGGGATTTCTGACCCATGTCTAAATCAGCCTCAGGCTTGGACTAAACCTAACCCAGCACTCATATGCAGGCTGAGCTCCCAAAGACTTAATAAACCTTAAACCTTGCTGGCAAATGTGGAGGAACAGGCAACCACACCAACCCCATGAGGAGTCAACAGAGGCACCGCTCATCCCCTGCAAAAAGAAGCACCTTGGTGGGCTTGTTTGAAGCAAACGATGTTTTGGTGTGTGGGGAACATGGGCTGGATGAGCTGCCCCTCAGATTTGCATCATGCTGCTGGTCCAATTGGAGCAGCCCCTGGTCTCCATGATTGCCACTACCCACAAGAGTAGTCTTCTCCAGAAGTGCTGGAGGAGGCATCTGACCAGTTTTTATTCTTTTATTTGGACAGACATCACCTGGGAGGTAATGATCATCCCATCTTCTGAGAGACCTTCCTCTGCCTTTTATGATTATTCTCTGCTCAATATCAGCCTCAGGTATTATAGTTTTAGAAGTGATGGAGAAGACTCTAAAAAGACTTGCTGGGGGCTAATGCCCATGGCAAAAATTACAATGTGTTGGAGAGATGCCTGCATGGGGAGAAAGACTTGTTGGGAGATGGCTGTGCCATGATATCAGTCATGCTCCATCCTCCCCTCCACCCAGAAATGGCACAAGGTGTTCATCCCTCCACCTACCCTCCAGGCAGAAGCCTCTGCAGGTGCTAAAGATATCAACTGACTGCCTTCCTGCTGGTGTTTTTCCATCTGCCTGTGCTCAACAGCTCATATCGAGCTGAAGGGTGGATGCAAAGAGTAGTGAGGTGTTGCTGGGGCTCCCGGAGATCTGAATAACCTGTGGGTGGGATGGAACTGAGTTTGGGACTGTGCAGCACTGGGATCTTCCAAGGCATGGGCTTGGAAGTGACAATTCCAATGATGTTAAGTAGGAGGAAAGAAAGCAGCAAGCCCTCCAGGCTTATGTCAGTGGAGCAGCAGGAGAAAAAGTGATTTCTTCCAAGAATCCTCCCTTAAACCTCCAGTCCAAAATACTTTTTGTGCCTTTGTTGCTCAACAGCGGACCAGCATTCTCCAGGGGAAATGGTTTTCTTCCCAAATAATGCAGTGGTTTCACAGGGAAGGGAGAGGTGTGGGTGAGAGCCAGGTTTTGGGGGTGTTTGTTAAGGGGCGGGGGTCTTTATCCCAGCCTGAAGTCTAGAAATCGCTTTACCATATCCCACATAAAATAGCCTCCCATTGCTTAGCCCAGTGTCAGGGAGATGACAGTTTCTTGCACCATCTCCATGCTCCTGGGCACCCCCACCTCAATCCTACTCATGCGGCAAGTGCCTTTACAACTCTTCTGAGCCCAGAACCAGGCTTGCACAGGTGCACCTGTATTCAAAAAGCGCATGGACACAGGTCTAAATCCCCTGCACTTCATTAAGAGTTAGGCACGAGCTTAAAGCCAGGTGGTGCTGGATGTTGTCCACCTCCTGCTGTGCCCTTTCCCTGCAGGAGAAGGGTCCTTGCGTCAACGACACCTTCTGGAAATGTGTTGGGGTTATGTCATCTCCCTCGCCTACTCTGTGGGTGTAACTGGCACAACCTCATTGACTTCAAGGGAGCCCTTGGCTCTGGATGCACTCCGATAATCAGCTCTATAAATAAAAGAATAGGGAAAATGATAAATGGCAGTCAAAGTTATCCAGCCAGTCAGGGTAGATTACTCACAGGCACTGTGCATAAGTGACCTTGAAAATAAATTCCAGCTAAATTCTTTAAAAAACTTTAAGGGGTAGGGAGGGAGGGGATGGGGAGCTGGAATAAACTGATCTTAAAATTAACACTCTCAGAGCTTCCAGCTCCTATCCACCAGAAGAAGGATTAATTGATCCCATGTGTCCCCTGGGAAAGAGCAGGACATGATGTCAATAATCAATGTATATCACCTGCAAGAGCTTCCAAAAGCAATCGGTACTTACCAGCCCTCTGAGGGTATTTTCCAGCCATTTGGAGGGAAGCTGGAACAGACTCAAGGGCTTTGAAAATCCAGCTCTAGAAATGTGCTTCATCAGGATAAAGCAGAACTTAATTAGGGCCGGCTGGAAGGTTTTTTTCTCTGTAAAACTCCTTTCGTGCAAAAGAGATCTTTGGTCAAAATGGGCAGATTATTAGGAATTTTAGGAACGGGGCAGACACTGTCATCTAAAATGTGTTCTTCAAGAAAAATCCTCCTTTGGGGGCTTTGAAATGATTTGGTTATTTATTCACTTGACTGTCAATGAAACATTTTGTTACAGAAAACTTCTCCAGAAATGGACCCTTTCCAGGCGTGGGGGGGTGATGGATGGATGGATATTTTGTATGAAAATCAGTTAAAATTTTTCAGCCTCCCAGGAAAATGGGAGACTTCAATTGCTGGCACAGCAGTTGATCAATTCACCCTCATGCCTTAAACCTCAACTAACCTAATAAAGATATATTTTAAATATATATTACTAGTTATATGTAATTTAACAAATATATTCCTCCTGCTCCTTTGCCTTACTTTCCACAGAAGACATTTTAACAGCTTGAGTGATGTTACTTTTATGATTCACGAGTCATTTTACTAAACAGCATGATAAAAGTTTGTTCAGGCAGGAATTTCATTAACTTCAGGGTCCTTGTTGCACTTAGCGGCATCAGGCTTGGCATGCAGAAATAATGGGTTCCAGGGCCTGAAATTTCCATTATTTTCAATCCAGTTTATTTAAAAATCATTGAAAAGATTATAAAAGGCTGCTAAACAATGCACATACTGTTGTTTCTTATTATTTGTTACTGTGCCCAGATGTTTGGTGTTTCAGGGTTCCCTAAGAGCGCTTTGGGGTGCCACAGAGGGAAACGCATCCTGTAAAACAATTCCCAAATCTTAGTTTTGTCCTCATAAAGCATAATGAGTATCTGCAAGTGGGATAAAACAAGAGCAAGTTTCTGCTGGAGACAATGGTGCTGCGGAGTGTTTGGTGAGCATTTGCATCATGTCTTTTTGTCTATGGGGCTTTGTGCAAAGCAGGACCATCCTGCTTCACAGAGGGGGAAATAGAGGCACAGCGAGGAAACCTGACTTCCCATGGTGAAAAATAAATATGAACATCGGATTGACCCTTCTTTTCCATCCCCAAGCCAGTGCTTTCCATGTGCCTGCGACTGGATCCCTCCCGAGGGATGTTCATCACTGAGATGTGCCTGCATTTCTTCTCCCCCATCTTTGCACATCGTGTGGGAAGAAGGGGATGGTGACTGGTGGTGTGGGGTCACTGGCTCTATGCCTCTCAGGTAGTTCCCACCTGTGGGACGTACATTAAAAAAAGACCCACGTAAATCAGATTTGCTCCCAGGCCACATCTGTCTGGGCCATCCAGAGTGCACGTTTACGGGGTAGGGATGCATAAGACCTTATAATAGCAGTGTTGTCAGAGCCCACAGACTGGCTCTGCTCTGCTCGCCAGTCTTTTTATGGGTTCTTGCTCAGTGGTTAATGTAAATTGGACAAGGCTCCAAAATAAATAAGCTTCTCCTATGCTCGTCAGCAGGTCATGCACGTGGGGAATGCCATGTACTGTAAATAAATGGCTCATAAAAGCACAGTGTTCTTACAGAATAAACAGCTCCTTGGCTTAAATTAAACAGTTAAGTGAATTATGGAAATGCTGGGTACATCCCAAAATACCTACCCTGAGAAGGGCTCCCAGAGGGTCCCATCCTAAGCAGTGGTGGGGCTGGTCATCCCTGCCATGTCTCTCCCCAGCCCTCTCGAAAAGATGGATGTGCTTGTAGGGCAGTTTCAGTTTAGTTTTGAATACCTTTTTGATGAAGAAATTCCCCATTAAAAGCATTTAAGTGCCAATAACTGTGAAGGGAAGGGTGTGAAGAGGGAGGAGAGCTGGATGGGAGGTGAAGAAAGCAGTCCTCACCAGGGGAGTGCTTCCGTCTTTAACGGTGGCAGCTTCATTGCCATCTCCAAACAGGCTTAATCAGAATTAAGGTATCATGAGTATGACATTGCTAGGCTAAACCACATCAGAGTGACAAAACACAGACTAACACAAAGGTAGCTTTTCCCAGTAATAGCGACATTCAAAGAATCTGGAGATGTGGGGAATTAACAATAATTTTCTAAGATTATACAAAGGAGTGGAAAGAGAGCAACTTTCTGTTTCATTTTGAGTGGCTCTTTTTCCTCTGGCATTACTCTCCGGAAGCTCTTACATGCTGGAAAAAGCCCCAGAGCATCAGCAGAAATGCTTGCATTGAAAGGTAATCCTGCTTGCAACGTCTGGCAGGTGAAGAAAGGATTTCATTTCTCAGCTGTCCTTTCTGATGACTGGGAGACATCTCCCATGACAAAGCGGAGGCTTGGATGGAGTTAGTTGTTTTTTCCAAGGGCAGATGAACTTTTGCATTGAGTTTTTCTGGAGGTTAGGCCTTCCGCAGGGCTTGTGATGTTATGTGCCAGTTCAGAGGCAGAAGTGAAAGCTGAATTTAGGGATCTTGTTTATTGGTCTCCTGCTCCAACCATTAGTCTGGAAACCATTCGAGGAAAATCTATCAAACAATTGTATTTTTGTTATTGTCATAAATTCTTTCAGTTCCTCATTTATAGAGCGTGCATGTTTCTTTTTTTAGAAAATTATTTCAATGCTTACTGATATTGCTTCAGTCTTTTAAACAACTGACTTTCCTTCATTGATTGTTATATTCCTCTTAAATTTGATGGCCCAACCTGTGCTAAAAGCCCATCTACCTACACTGCTGTCACATTACGGATGTAAAAGGGGATGTTTCCAGTAAGAAGCAGAGAGCAGGGCTGGGGCTGGTATTCCCAAAGTCCTGTACACACATCTGCCCACCAGGATGATTAGGAAATTAAGAAAAGCAAAGTCCTGGCTTCAGACCAAGCTGAGCCAGCAACTGTGCCTCAGTTTCCCTTCCATCAAAGGGTTGTTATAGCAGCAGCCCATTTTGTTCCAAGGTAGTGCCATGCATACAGACTGGACTGCATCAGTGTGGATGATGTGTACAAGTGATGCTAATAGCCTGGTGAGATTCTATTCAATGCTCTGGGGACTTTTTTTCCAGCTGGCTATGTCTAGTCTTATCCTTTCTGACGTGGAGATGGAGGCAGATATACAAGGGGGTTTACACGAGCTGCAGCTCACTGACTCCCTTGCCAGCTCTCTGCAAATGGCTCCTGCAGGGTGTTCTGCAGCACTAGTGGGCTCACGTCTGTCTAGTGATGAGAAACCCACACTTAAAGACCTATATTTAGCTCATTTTTAATCCCTTTCCTCCTTATCCACATCTTAGTAGACGTGGATGCTTAGTCCATAGATGCATCTGATGATGCTTAGCCCATGTATGAATTGCACTTATTCTGGCTCAACCTCCTCTTTAAGGCTCAGATTTTATGCTCCTCGGGTGACTTGTTTTAGAGATGGCTTTTGCCTGCTTTGGAGCCCTGCACTGCACTGGCCAGAGATGGGGAGCAGCAGCAGCAAGCAGTAGCAGTTGCTTCGCCCCAGCAGAGGCTGTGGGCATGATCCTCTGCCTCACCAGACTTCTCTCTCACATCCCACTGCAC
Source organism: Athene cunicularia (assembly GCF_003259725.1). Taxonomy (NCBI): domain Eukaryota; kingdom Metazoa; phylum Chordata; class Aves; order Strigiformes; family Strigidae; genus Athene; species Athene cunicularia. The sequence continues at coordinate 9,592,139 of NW_020799107.1, read as the reverse complement.
CCAGGATGGGGCGTCTGCATGGGTCACCTTGGCAGCAACATTATTCTGGGACATGGGTAATTTGCTCAGAAACTGGTGCCCACTGTCATAGCAGAGCAGAATGGGTGGGCTCTGGAGATGTCCATCTTGGTCAGGTTTCCCTTGATTTTTATTTTTTTTTGCACATCCAGTGCCACGATGAAAATCCTTCAAAAGCCTAAGAGCTTGAGAAGATGTCAGGAGGAGGGATGGTCCTGTGTTGCCAGCATCATGGATGCTCCCACATCAAGGAATGCTCCTTCAGCACCAGCAGCGACTTACAGAGCAGCATCTCCAGCCCTTCTGAGGTGGTTTTGGTCCTGGTGCATTTCCCCCCCCCCGCCCCCGGCACAGGGTCTGCCCAGCTTGTGCTCTCTGTGTCTACGCCTTTTCCTTTCACTCTCCTTTGTATTTTTTTTCCCAAGAAAATGTCATTTTACACAAAATCATGATCTCAGCCAGGACTAACTGGCTGGCCTGTCATTCCCAGGAGAAATTAATAAAGAATAAAACCCTATTATTGTTCTGCAGATAAGGGTACGTCCACAGCCTTTTCAGGAGGGGAGATTTGCACTTGCCCAAGATGTTGCAGAGGGCAAGAAAAATTCCCAGCTCAACACACAAAACACAGCCCCAAACAGCAGGGAGGCTTGGAGATATTTTTGGCTCACACCTCATATCACTCATAATGGGCAAAGATCCCCTGTGGTTGACGGAAGACTTGTTTTTCAGATAAACAAAGCTTCTCCTGGGCAGTGTTTGCCTTCCTTGAGATAAAAAATATTTATAAAAATGTGTGAAGTTTGTTAAATTCGAAGCTTCTCTAACAAAAACCTTTCAGTCTCATCCTGCAGCCAGCAAGGAGCATCACCCCAGGTAAGTGTGGGCAGCTGGGATGTATGGGGAGGAGATCCTACCCTTTTACATTGGGTGTGTAGTGAAAATCATGTTGGATCATGGTAAGAAATATAGGGTTTTTTCCCATGAGTGGAGGTGTCTTTGTCTCTCCTTCTTGGATTCCCTTTCTTCTGGGCTTTTCCATGAAAATAAAATAAATAAAGAAAGAAAGGGGGTGGGTTTTTTTACCTGGGAAGCACTGCCTGAAGCAAACTTGAGGGACAATCGGAGCAAACATGAGCCATATGAGAGACTGGTAGTAGGCTGCAAGGGTCTGGTGGCCACAACTCTTCCCCTGTCCCTTTGGAGACTTGCAGTGTGGCAGGTCTGATCCCTGATCTCCACCCCATGGAGCTGACAGATCCCCATGACAGGACCCTTTTCAGACTGGCACAGTTGGTGGGGAACAGAAGGAGGACATCCCACCACACACATTCAGACTTGAAGTAAAGATGCTGCAAAATTATGGTTTTTGAGGCATGTGGGCTTTTCAAGACCTTGCCATTGCAGAGTGCAGGGATGTGTCCCATGCGAGACAGGAAGGGAGCTCTGAGGACATCCTCTCCTCCCAGTGCAGGAAGTCACCAAGTGATGGGAAGTGACCTCTTCATCACAGGGGCTCAGACCAAAAGCCTGGGGTGTGCCTGTCTGAGCCATAAAATATTTATTCCATGTGGCATGCTTGATTTCTTTTCCAAGTAGTTTTTTCCCCCCTCTTGTTTTATATCCATGTCTCTTCCTTTTCAGACCTGTCTCATTCCAGTATTTATAGGAAATAAATTGTAAAAGACCAGAAGTTTTTTTTCCCCTCCCTATCCTTGTTTTAAGAAGTACTTCCCCTTGCCATCTTGCCAACAAAGACCCATGGAAATTAGGGATGGAAAGGACCTACAAGGTTGGGGTTTGTGCTCCTGCCAAGGTGAGACTTTCTGGAGCGATGAAATCTCTAGCGCTTTGGTTATCTGAGATTTAACAGACCCAGGTGTATTGCTGATGCAGAGACAAAAGCTCAGGCTTTCCAGGACAGGCACAGGGAGATACAAGCATGTCTTCTCCTAAAGGCAGTCTGGTGGCCTGGGCTTGCCTTTGGGCTGCAGTTCTCTGGCTCCTTGGGGAGCACAGTGGCCACCAACAGGGCTGGCTAAGACTGAAAGTCAGCATGGGGAGCCACAACCTTCCCCCAAAGCTAAATTCTGATTTTCTGATGCTGATGTAAAGCCAGAAAAAGTCTCTTTGGATGAAAAGTCAAATATCTTGTCCTGCTGTGTCCCCCTCCAGCTCTCAGCTTGCAGAACAGAAGTTGGACCACCAGTGCCCCAACTCTGCTGCTAAACATGCTAAATGTGACTTTAATTTTTGCTCTGCTTTCTTACCACAGGCTTTGAAAGAGCAGCTGCTTGCAGCCCAGGACAGCACATCCTTCGATGCAGAGATGGAATAGTTAATAGGGGAATAATAAGTCTTTGGCATAAGGCATGGTCCTCATAGTGGCCCAGCTGCAAGGCAGGGTTTGCCTCCGGACCCTGTGGTGACAGCCTGGGGTGTTTGGGGGCAGGTTAAGAGCCCAGGGGGCTGCAATTATAACTATATAAACTTGGAAAGGCTTAAAGAGAAAAGGTAACACTGAAAATCGACAGCAAACTGCTGGGTGCAGCAAAGTATCAGCATCTCACTCTTGTTCCTTCCATACCCAGAGATACCCAGGGTCTGATCTAATGATTTCTATGGCCCCTGAAAGTCATGGTACCATTTTCTGACTTTTTGATCCTGCTAATAGGAAGCAGATTTGAGCTGATCCTTGGAAATCAAAGAGCAAACAAGCAACACATTTCCTCTTCCAGTCTCACAAAAGCATCTCATCAGAAGAAGCTTTAATCCTTGATCTCTTCTGGACCAGCTCTTTAGCTGACAGCATCCTTGTATGAGATGCAGATCGGATGGAGCACGGGCTATTCTCCCTGTACAGAATGGGAAATGTGCCTCCCTCGGGGTCCCCAGGGATACGAACAGGGGATCCTGTGCAACAACCTGCATCCCCGCTCCCTCGCCTGCATCCCGACACAGCTGGATGGAGAACCCAGCTGTTGGCAGGCAGTGCTGCAGGAACAAAGGGGCCATTGCAGCGCAGACTTTGAGTAATCAAGAGCAAAGCCCGGCAGCTCTCAGCAAGCGTCTAGGCCATGAAATCCAATTCGTGCCCCTCCGCTAGCAGTGACGGGGAAGGAACCCCGAAGGCAGCGTGCTTTGGCGGCGGGGAAGGACAGGTGGCCATGGGCTGGGAAGAAGGGTCGTAACAAGGCGTCGCGGATACAAGATCTTCTTTGTTAGGATGTTACCAAAGTAGAAGAGTGACTGCTGGAGAGGTTTCAGCACAGCTGCCTGAACTCCTTACCTCCTGGAGATCAAAGACTGCCTTTCTAATTGCATCTTTTATTACACTCACCCAAACCTTTGCCTGGTATCCTGGTGGCTTTTTGGGAGGAACAGGTGCTTTTAAACACGCGTGCGATTACAGGAGATTAGCAAATTTAAAAGCATGCACCAGGAGACATGGCAATGCATCATGCTCCTGTTAGGATGGGGGAAGCTGAGCTGGACAGAGCAGTTTCTTCAGGAGTATCTCCCTCCCTGGCATGGGAGGCTCATCCCACCTCGCAGGCAGACGATGCTGTGGGGCAGCTCAGGGCAGAGGTGTGCGCCCAGCCAACCCCAGCACAAGCTGGGACTAAAAGAGGCCACGAGGCTCTGAGGAAGCCCCTGGGCTCACAGTGTGAGCAGCACCCCTGGGATGCCTTGTGCATTGGTTAGAGAGGGGCTGCAGCCTGCTGTGGGGCTCCTGCACAGGCATGCTCCATCCCTCAAATGCCTCAGCTGGACCAGGGACCCCCCACTCCATCCTCCAAATGCTCCCTACTGCACCAGGGACCCTCCATAATTCATACCCCCAAATACCCCATGTTGGACCAGGGTGTGCTGCTCCATCCCCCAAATGCCCTGTATTGGACCAGGAACCCTCCATTCCATCCCCTAAACACCCTGTGCTTAACTTGGGATCTTCCCACTCCACGTCCCATGCTTAATGGTTGATACACCCGAACACCCCACACTGGACCCCCCCTTTATACTCCCAAATTTGCAAGGATTTCAGGGATTTCCAAGCAAGGGACCAGCGTGGTAGCAGATGCAGCAAGAAGAGCTGTTACGTTGCTCAAAGATAGTGAAGGTCTTTGCCATAGAGGATTAAAATATGCAGAGAATAAGAACCACTGGCCCAGGAGCTAGGGAGGGGACAGAAACTTGGCTGAGGATCCTGCAGAACAAAGCGAAAACAGGAAAATGCACAGACATGCCTAGAAAGTCATAAAAACAAAGTTTAGGTTAAATACACACAGGGTCTCTTTTTCCCTTGGCAGGTTAAGAAAGGGCAATCTTTGCCTCCAGAGCTGCTGGCAGAAGCCATCACTCTTGCTTACTCCTGGGGAAAACAAGAGGAGGTGGATGGAAGTGTTCAGGGTGGGCAGAAAGGGGCTCAGCCGACTCCCAGATCTCAGCCTGGGGTGGGGAGATTTGCTCTGGAGCAGCAGCAGAAGGACGCACAGCCCAAGGCAAGGACAGCTGTGTGGACAACCCTCAGCACCTCATAGCACACCGGTCACTTTGCCATGGCCTCTGTGGTCTCCAAGCTCCCCAGTTTCCCTGATTTAGTGATTTTTCTGTAATTATACCACCATGCTGTAATAAAAACCTTTACAACCAAGACCAAGGTCTGAGTTGATAACACAAGGGTGAGGAAGGGAAAAAAAAAAAAATCCCAGAGAGCTTCTTGTTTATTGGAGTTAAAACCAACACCCTTATCAAAATGAAACGATAAAAAAAAATATTTGGAAAAAATAAATTACAATTTCCCATCTGCTGCTCTCTGTTTCCTTTCTGTTGGGTGCAACTCCTAAAAACGAGGCATTTGTAAAACAAGCTTTGATGTCATGGAAGGAAATAATGTATTTAGACACAGCCTTTGCTCCAATCAGGCAGACCTAATAAGAATCAGGGTACTGAGGGGACTGGGAAGGGTGTGGAGAGGTTTGACTTGACCCTTTACTGCCGTTTTCTTTAACTTTCACGTTAAATTAACTTTCCTATTGTTCCATATCACTGTGTTACATCTTATGTTCCCTATCATGATTCTTTTGTTCCCCTGCAAATCTTTTGAAGCAGATGAGAAAGGGAAACTTCTTGTAATCATCTTTCCAGCGGCTACCTCCAGATCACAGGCGGCACATGGAAATGACTAGGAAAATAAAACCTTGTCACAACATTTCTGCTAATCTTTCTTGGAAGTGCCTTGTTATTACTTTGAAAACAACCGATGGCTCATTGGGACTGTCCAAGACATCAGAACTGGCATCCATTTCTGTCACCGCATTAAAATTCATACAAGGCACAAGTTGTTGAGATTTTCATGCAATTGCTGCTGGGACCTGAGTAAAAATCACATTAAATTTACTTTACACTTCTGTGGCAGCTGGTAGACATGTCTTCAAGTGATTTTTCAAGCCTGTGGGCCAAAGAAAAATCAGGATCCTTTCAAGTCGAGTTTTCCCCTTAATTTAACATGGCTGGCTTTGCCACTGGGAGAGATTTTCCAATGTGCTCAGCTTTTTTCCAAGTCTGGAGTCTTCTTTTGGTGCTTGAATTGAAGAGAACCTCCCGAATAAAATAAATGACTGCATGATATCCCTGGATGATAGCCCAGGCAGTCTCGGTCACTGTCCAGAGGTGCTGGATGATGCCACTATACAGGGGCCAAGCTCATCCTGTACTGACTCTGGACAACCCCAGGAGCAGCATCCAAACCTTCCAGATTTATAATAAACCTGGAAATATGACGCATTTTGCTGTATCTGATTTTGGTGACGCAAAAAGGGTAAAGCATGCAAAAAGAAGCATATTCCCTTTTAGCGTGTTTCCTCCGTGAAAGTGTTATCACAGCCTTAGAGAGATTTGGAAAAGGAGAAGGAAGAAAGGGAGGATGCAGCACATGCATGCAAAAGGGCAGGTTCAGTCTGAATTCATAATTTTTCAAGAAACTTTTCACTTCAACAGAAGCTGTTCTCCATGGGATAAAAAAGGTGCTGGCAGGGCAATAGGGCATCAGCCTGAACCACATGGATTGATGGTTTCTGCCTGAGAAGGATTGTACTCTTATCTGCAGGAAAATTACTCCGAAGGGGGTGATGCAATGATGTCAGCATGCTGGTGTAGTGGTTTTATATACACTTTCTGGTCCTGAAGCCTGTTGTGCTCCAGGCTTTGCAAATCCATGTGACGGGGTCTGCAGATGGGATGGATGGAGAGGCTCTTTGGGATGGGATAGGGAGCTGGTTTCTGCGGGAGCAAGCAACCACGGTTCACCCAGGAATTTCCTTGTTTGCAAAGGGCTGGGGTTTTTGTAAGTTAAGTCTTTGCTCTTCTAATTTGTCAGAATTAAAATACACTCAGACTTCTTGGCCCATGACCAAAATGCAAACCTCCATGGTGAAATTTGTCTTAATTAAATCAGCTCCTCACACTGTAACCAACCTGCTGGTCACCCCTCTCCAGGTATGGCTGTGCCACCTCACCTTGGGCTGGCTGGGGATCTGGGGCAGTGCTCCCTTATTAACTAGCCCCAACCCCCTCTGAAGCAAATATTTTGGCTCTTTGGACATCCCTGGCCCACCGCCGAGACACCAGTTAAAGCCCTCTGCAAACCAGCCTCTGCCCCTGGGCTGAGTGAAGCTGTTGTTGGTGATGGTGTGGAAATAACTCTTACTCAAGACAGGAAGGCAAGAGAGGCCGTTAGAGCATTTTGCTCATAGCATTGACTAACTCATATGAGCCATGGTGCTTGGTTTCCTTTTTGCTTATGGATCAAGGAAGGGGTCTGAAGACCCTATCTAGCTGCTCTGTCAGCATCCACAGCTCTCACAATCACAAGGTTTGCAGTTCATGCACATGAAGGAAAGAAAATAAATAAAATATCATGGTAAGCCAGTGCAGGGCACTGAAGTTGGTGGCACAGAGCAAGTTTCCATCAGTGGTGGTATTTTTTGGCTAGGTAGGAGATGTCATGGAGAAGCACATCCCCCTCAGCAACTGAATGTGGCTTGGCTGGGAGAATCATGCTGGCTGAGCCAGAGATTGCACAGAGCATGGTGAGCACAGCACCTTGGGTCTCGCAGAGATACATCCTGGGTTGTTACAGAAAGGCAAGCAGAGAGAGATAGTAAAAAAAAAATTAAAAAAAGAGAGAGGGAACATCTTTTCTGGCTGCTCCCAAAGCAAGGCATTGCTTCCAAAGAGGTCCTGGTGGCTTTGCGAGGCTCAGTTAACCGAACTGGAACGCAATGCTTCCTTTGTTGTCCAAGAAGCTTAATGAAATCCTGCAAAAAGAAATATAAAAAGAAACCTAACTTCCCCCAAATTGAGTTTCCTGCATGGAAGGGACAGTGGGATGTTTGGAAGTGGCCACAGCCCCACTCATTTCCTTGGACTTTTTAGGCAGTTTCTCTTGCAGCTAGTGCCCTCTCGTGGAAATCTCTCAACCGCTCAATTTTTACTGTTTGTTTTATTTTTTTTAAAACGAAATGATTGCCCCGCAGAGAGAAGGAGCACGCACAGAGGCTGTGGTTCTGCCCAGGCCTAGCATGGGAGCAGCTCGTGCAAGGGACCAGCTCATGTCTTCCCACCCTGCACTGGGAAGGAGGATCACATTGGGATGGAGGATGGCAACACCATGACATCCCACAACAAGATGAAGTCTTCCCATGGTGGCAATCCAGGATGCTCTGACCCCAGCCCCACCGGTGCTAAGGGAACACCTCCCAAAGGCACCATCACAAGCTGTTGCCCACTTTTCTCCCCTGCCTCACCTCCTGAAAAGGATGGGATAATTGCGAATGGGAGCAAAAAAGTGAGGACAATGTTCCTCTCAGATGTCCAAATGTCAAAGCAACGCCAGCATGGAGCTGGAGGCAACAAAGAGCCGTCGGGATCGATGCGGCCAACGGGGCTAGGAGCGAGATGTGAGGTCGGTTGTTGGAAAAGGCAATGCCTCAGCCAGCGGAACAGCAGTGCCATCGCCTGGAGCACTATGCCAAGATGCTCTCCTCCAGGCAAATCCCAAAGCGAATGCAGACACATAATTTTTACTTTTCCATAGCCAAGACCTTTCCCAGGGCATGGAGACTCCCCAGCAAAGGCACCAAGATTTATGCCAGCCTTCCCTTATGCCAAAATGTTGAGATGCTAAACATCCCTATTATTTCCTTTTTTCAACCCAAAAGCATGTGGAACTCCTCCATACCACCGTGCCACAGTTGGATCAGGCTTGCACATGGCACCCTAATTTTGCAAGGAGGTGGTGCAGCTCTTACGCACAGCTGGAGGTAACTCTCTTGTAAAGGGCTGGAGGGGTCCTTGACCAAATATGAAGAATAAATGGTTTTGGGGATGGTGTTTGGGGAAGTGCTGGGAATGAAAGATGGTGGTGGGGTAATGTGGTCAGGTTTTGTTCAAGGGATATGGGGCTGCAGATGATGATGGAAAGCAAATTCGTCCTATTAGAAAACAAGGGTTTGATAAAATGAGGCTCCCAGGTTAATTTTACCCTAAAAAATAAAAGTTTCCATCTGTGGCTCTGGTAATCACAAAGATCTGCTGACAATCCTGCCATTTTTCACTGATTCCTGTGCCTCAAACCAGGGCTGTGCTTTGTTCAGTAAACATGTTCAGACTCCTTCCAGGTCACAAATAGGGCTCCATGGGTCCAATTCTGGGGAAAGATGGGAAGAAGGAGGGGTCCTTGTACGGCCTCAGATGGGACTTCACCGAGGATGGGAACCAGAGGCACTGGAAAGCCACAGCAGAGCGGTGGTCCTACCTGTATGTAGCCTGTTATATGCCATGTTAGTATAGCGCGTGCAATTTTGGCATATGTGCTATTTTATAGGAGATATATGTACACGTATAGATTATATTTATATCATAGATTATATTATACGGTATATGTAACATGTAACAAAGGATGTGGGGTGTGTATGTGAGAGATACAAATAAAAATTAAGCATAATCTGTTTACTGCACACAAACACACCGAAATGAGTAAAAAAAACCCTATTATCTACCTGTTCCTGAAAAAATGTGGGTCTGACACACGTGCTGCCCAACCCCGCTCCTAACCCCGCCCCCTGGCCCCCTTGGCCACGCCCTCAGGGATTGGCCACACCCCTCCTGGTCAGGCCGCCATGCAGTCCTCCAGAGCATCAAAAAGCGCCTCTAGAGCGGCGTCACCGCTTTAGGCCCGGGGAGACGGAAATACGTCCTGCCCGCGCCGGAAGTAACGTCAAGGCGCGGCCGCCTCCTGAGGGGGGGCAGTTCTGGCTGTCGGCGGCGGGGCGCTGTGAGAGGAAGATGCCCGTGGCGGTGATGGCAGAGAACTCCTTCAGCTTCAAGAAGCTCCTGGAGCAGTGTGAGACGCAGGAGTTGGAGGTACCGCGGGGTGGGGGCTGCACTGCTGGCGGAGGCCCCGTGCGCCCCAGCGAGGCTTGGAGGCTCGGCGCCGCTCCGTAGCGTTGGTGGTTGTGGGCACAAGCGTTTCTGGCGGTGTGGGCTAGAGATAACAGTAACGGCGGTCTCGGTAAATGCGAGGTTTTGCCTGAAAATGCTCTTTTCAGAGTCTAACCTGGTCCCGCAAGGAAGGACGTTCGTGGTTCTCTGCCTCTCTTTTGTGTTCGTGAAGTTGGTTAGGGTTCAGTATGTAAACTTGCCTCTTGTGCAAAAGCCTGCCAAAAAGCATTTCAGAAACTCGCAAGCTGCAGACAAACGAGTGCGTTTTAGTAGCATTATTAGGGTCTTTTTTGGCGGGGGTGTGCTGTGAGAGAGAAGTTCATGTCTCTGTTTCACGTGGTTGAGAAACATAGATATTAAAAGGGGGAGTGGAGCACTGAACGAGGCTTGCAGGATTGCTCTTGGACTGATGGTGCACATATGGGAGCTCACGCTGGAAGTTTCCTCTGTGCTGTTTTAAATTCTATTGCTTGATGAGGTTTCGACTGCACACAGCTAGTCTGTCAGACTGCAGCCTGTGGTAAGTCCAGGTGGCACCATGTTAATGCTAAAGGCTCTTCATGGGTGATATCCATAGATCCTTTCTCGCTTTGCAGAGTTGCCAGTGCTTTTCTAAATGTGAAGCCCTTGCATCCCCCGGTAGCTGTTTGAAAGAAGGGGAACTTCACCATTTTTCCCTTTCATGCACTTCTTAGTGACTGATTTATAGATGTTGCTACCCTAGTAATTGAAGGGAGAGAGTTGATACAGTATGTGATTGTTTGCCACAGCAGAGCTTTGGTATTGACAAACCACACAGCTTTGCAGTGGAAGATATCCTTAAATGGAAGGGGTCCCTACTTACTGATGTGTGCCATCAAGCTTCAGCTGATGTTACTGTGTGCTGGTTTTTTTGCGGAGCCCAGGTGCCTCTCGTGCTCAGCATGGTGCTGCAGCTTTTTGGTAGCCTTGAGTTCCATAGAAGAGTTATGGAGCTGGAGGGAGGTGGTTGTGCTGAAAATACCAGCTCCCTGCTTCCTCAGGTGATGGATGTGGGAGCAGAGAGAAGCAGAAAACTGGCTTTGTACCATGTGGGAGAGTTGAGTGTGGCCACCCCTTCCTGCTGGGCAGTCCATCTGAACCCGACTTGTGATGGCTTTGTCTGCCTCTTTGGCCTCTGTGGAGTGCTGGCAGGGTTGTGCCAGGCTGAGTTCTGAGTGTTGGGGACTTGTGTCAGACCCCAGCAGGCTTTGGGCTTTGCTTCTCCAACCATCTGGAGAAGTTCAGCGTGTCCTCCTCACTTACTGCTGCAGAGTGTGTGATGTTGGATCTTGATGAGTCCCTGAGAGCTGTTTTAAAGCCACTGAAATTAGACTGTGCTCTGCTCAAGGTTTTTGCTGTGTTTGTCAGTAGAATCTCCTAGAGTAAATGGCAACAGATGCACCTCTGGCACACTGTTTCCAAATGCTTTGATAAAACCAGTAAGTTATTTGCTGTCTCTGCATCAAGATTCTTGTGGGCATGCTAATATCTGCTGACAACCTTTGTGTTTCAGATCATGAGTTCTTATGTAAGCCGATTTTTTTTTTTTTTTTTGAGGGATAGATGCAGCCACAGAGCTTTCTTCAGTAAAACTGTAGATTGCAAATCTAGTTGTTTTGGTGGTAGTTAGCTTTCCCTTCTGTTCCACTAGTCTTCTGGCAGAGAAACTAATGAATTTTCTTTTTAGTACAGAGATACACCAAAGGTGAACTTACACACTTCAAACAGGTGGCATTAATTGAATTGGCTTTGTTTTACTGGGTGTAATCCAAGGGACAGTTGCAGAAACTGTTGCATTTTTATGTAGTTGATGAGCCCTGAGAACAGTGTAAGAATTCCTGGGGATGATGATATCTGGTCCACGACACAGCTAATCACCTGGTTTTGGCTTAGAGGAGCCTATAAATCACACATGTAATTAAATCAAATAGCTGTATAATTGGCTTCCTGTGAGTGCTTGCTGCACTACCTTTGAACAAATTGCTAAAACCTTACTGGAAAACTTTTAAATGTTTAAAGCTTTTAAATGACTATAGACTTTCAAAATTTTATAACTTTATTATAACTCCTTTTTTTCTGCTTGTATGATTTGTGAGGTCTCCTGAAGTGTGTCAAGTGTCAAAACTTAGTTTGGATTTTTAAGAAGGGCAGCTCAAGTGAGCAAAAAAGCATTACTCTGATGGGGTGCCCTGAATTGAACTGAAGTTCAGCTCAAGATAATGGAAGTTGTGAGTGCCTAAAAACAGGTGTTTGTGAGGAGCTGTAAAGTGAGATGGTTACCATTTCCATGCAATGAAAAATGTAACTATGCTTTATTCATGCAGCAGAACAAAGTAAGCTTTCTAAGTAAAACTTCTGGCATGTGCAAATTAACTCTTCCTCATAAGGTACAGCTGCTTTGTTTTAGCAACTCTGACAATTTGTCCACACCTATTGTGTGTGTGTGTGTGTGTGTGGGGAAATCAGTTGTCTCAGAATGTTCAGTTTTCGTTAAACTTGGCTTCCTGCTGTGTTTTGTAAGATATTGCTCTTGAAATATGTAACCAAATTATTTGTACTTGTTTTTTTAGGCCCCTGGAGGAATTGCTACACCCCTAGTTTATGGCCAGCTTCTAGCTTTATACCTGTTGCATAATGACATGTAAGTGGCTTGTCCTAGATCTTTAACTTCAGATACTGAATTTGTGACTATTAACTTGAGCTGCAGTTGCCAGAATATTAGTAATTGGTTGTGTGACTAACAAAATGCACGTAGGCAGTGCTGTGGTTTTTTAAAAAATAATTCACAGAATTAAGTCTCTTTCACTCCTTGCTCTGTCAGGAAAATTCTTTTGCTTTGTTTGCTCTTGCCCACCCTTTTGACCTGTAGGGGAGCAGATTTGCTTTAGTAAGAAAGTTCCTTAAATAGTGAAATAGGCTCCCTTGGAAAATGGTGACCACTTTGGTATTTTGATTTGTAGCTTTACAAGGCTGCATTTGTTTTGAGTAAGCTTGCATGCTGCTCCTTGTGTTTATATTAAAGCAGGATAACTCTAAACTGTCCATGTTAAAAATGAGGGATACTATTGGCTTGAATGAGCGAAATCCTCATGAAGCAGTAATTCTTTGAATTTGGTTTGGTGGATTATTACTATGTCCCCGTGTGAACTTGATTTGCTGTGTTTAGGGTTTTATTGAGAAATTGCTGATTATTTGTTCAGGCAGAATAAATGATGTTTGATTATCAAAGCCAAAGTAAGCATTGGTGTGGGGATTTGAAGATTTGAGTTTTTTCTTACACTGCAGATGTATATTCTTTCAGGGCACATTCCCTGAACGCTGATACTGAGTATTAGGTTTAAGACATAACCTTGGATCAAATGAATTTGAAGTTACAGAATTAGAGAGTTTTAGAATTGTGCTTTAATGAAAAGCAGTGAGTCTCTTTCTCCATTTTACGTTTTAAATCTTTCTGAGCATTTGTAGCCATTTCAGTTTAACTTCTGTGCTCTAAAGATCAATGACTAAATATCTCAATATGTCAAAATCTCCAGAATGTATGTGACAAAGGTGGGTTGGGTAGAACATGCACAAAACAGTCTAAATTTTTGGTATGCAAAGTGGGGTGTGGGCACATGAAGAAAGTATTTTAATTAATAGTAAAGAATATAAAATATCTTTAAGTGGTGTTTATTTCATCTTTTTAAATTTCTGTATTTCTATGCTTTATAAGGTACATAATATATCAATACAGTAGTGCCTGTATATAATTTATGAATACATATGTGTATACTGGGGGTGCATGTTCAAAAATGTTTTTGTGCTAGAAGTTCATGATCAGAGTTTGGAGAACACAGATCTAAGTGACTAATGACACTATGAAAAGTTACTATCTGTACTTGAGTTCATCGAAGATGCAGCTATTCCAAAAACAAAACTGCAAAACTGACTTCTGTGAAATGCTGCCTAGGGTAGATAAATGAAAAACCTTTTCTAAACTGGTGTTAAATGAGGCAGTTAATGAGCTATTTGTTGTGTTGTGACAGTCATGTTGTCAACTTGAGAGTAACTCGGATTTTCTACTTCAGTAGACACAGAAGGAATATTTTAAAGCACTGAGACTGTGTTAATTACAGCATCTGAACAAACCTTTTGGTGTATCCTAATAGCAAACATTTGGTTACTGAAGTACTTTTAACCTAATTTTTTTTTTTAGGAATAACGCACGATATCTTTGGAAAAGAATCCCTCCTGCCATCAAATCTGTAAGTACTTCAGAAAGTGCCATTTGATACTAAACCAGTTTTATATAAGCTTGCAAATAATGACTTTTTTTTTTTCCAAGGAATTGTTCGGTGAGAGTAACTCTGGGCTCAGTTCTGTGCTGTGACCTGCTTGCCCAGCAGATGGCATATTGGTCTTTAAGATCTCCTATTGCTCATCTGTTACCCCTTTTCCTTCACAAATAATCTGGTGCAATAGAATTCATTAAATCTGTGGACTTTTTAGTAGAAAGCCGTATGTTAAAGGGAAGTCAGGTGGAGGAGAGCAGTGGATCTGATGCTGGGATGGGGCACATTCCACATGAAGGGGCAGAGTAAATGCGGTGAAAAGTGACTTCAGATAAGATGCATCTTCGGATTGATTAACTTTCTGAAGGCACTTGTTTTGCACTGGATTTGGATCAAAGATGCATTTTGAGGATTCAGCTAAATGTAATACCAGAAATGCTTCCAGACATTACTGTTAGGTGTTCAGTTTGAGATCATACAGTTTACAAGGAAACAGGTGTTCTCTAGTCTTGTATTAAGAAACCTCATGGTCAAGATGGGACCTGTAAGATGGTTCTGAAATATTTTTCTCTTGAAAGAGAAAATTTATGTCAGTTGAGTCAGTAGTTATCTGGAACAAATTTTACTTGTCCTTTCCCTGAAACTTGATGTATTTGTTGCACAGCAATATTCTGTGAATAATCTGGCTTTTTTGGTGTGACTTGCATTTCACGTGAAGCATCATTCTTGGTGGGGTAAACTCATTACATGAATTATTTTGCAAAGGTTACACCTCAAAGCATAGTATTTTCTTGTGTGTGTTGGTGAATCTTCTAATTAAACCAAGTAATAATTAGTACGAGTCAACTTCAAAAGCAAATAGATTCTCCTTTACAATAGAAAATATTACTTCATTATCCCGTTTGGTGTTTGGTTGCTGTTCTGACAGGGTATTATGGAATCTCGTTGACCAAATGGCAATGTTTAACACCGTAAAAGCCTTTTACAACCAGTAGTGGGAGAGCAGCTATAGTGAGTATGGCACTATATTAAGTGTCACCTATTGTCAAGGTTGCAAGGCTTTCAAGTTGAAAATTGCCTTTACTGTGCAAACAACTTCTGCACTTTATAAAGCGTCTACTGAAGAGGCAAGCATCTCTCTAAGCAGGAAATAAACTGTGCCTGTCTTTTTGCAACTCCAGTTAGCAGCAGCCTGAGTGCAGATTATCATCCATGATTGTTTTAGCTGGTATGTCAGCCTGAATTGGTATAACTGACATGTGAGCAGACTTTGCTTATGTGGGTGATAAAGTTTTGGCAGAGGATAGATCAGGGAGCTTGCAACTGTAATACTGCTTAGACCAAGATTACCTAAGTCTGTTGTTCTTCACAGGTGTTGTGATATACCCTTGCAATAGGAGAGGGAAGGGAGTGAACATGGGTTTATACAGTATGGTTGCTGTAGAGAATACACTGTGCTGTATTAACTGTTGTTTGGGTTTTTTGTCACAACAGGCAAATGCTGAACTTGGTGCAGTTTGGTCAGTAGGACAAAGAATCTGGCAGAGAGATTTTCCAGGAATCTATACAACAATCAGTGCTCATCAGTGGTCTGAGACTATTCAACCAATCATGGAAGCACTTAGAGGTACAAATTGAACTTCTGTAGGTAGCATGGAATTATATGTTGCCTTAAATTATTTCTGTGTGCTCAAACAGAGATGGACAAGTAGACAAATGACTACTTGTGAAAAATCAGAAGTGATCAGGAAGATTGTTGCCAAGTTTTTGTAGGTTTTACTTAAAGGATTTTAGGTATCAGGTGTAAATAAAAAGCTCATTACAAAAACTTGTAAAAACAAACTAAATTGTTTTTATTAGGATTGTGTTTGTGACTGTATGTTCTTTCATATTAGAATTTCATACACTGTATGTTTTGTTCTGTAATAGCAATATAGACTGCTAGTTGTCCAGTTTTATCAGACTTTTAACTAGTAATCTAGGGAACTTGGCTTGGCATTTCAGAATCCTGTGACACTAATGAAAAGGTTTTTCTTTTAAATGTGACTTCAGACAAATTTATAGTGTTTAACAGTAACATGCAAAGTCTTCCTACTAGAGGGCAGTAGACTGCTAAAAAGACTTCTGAGGTATTTTGCAATAACAAATTCTCTGTAGTAGTAGAAACAACAGATTTTTAGATGCTTTGGTATCAAAGCACATGTGGTGAAAAAGGCATGAATAGTTTAAGTAATTGTTTTTTCATTTTTTTTCTGATTCTGAACTATTTAACATACAAGTCTATTGCAATTGGAGAATTCCGTCAGAAGCAGAGTTTCCTAAACTGGTTTATGTACCAGCTGTAGTACCCAAGATGCTGCAAACTGCCTTTGGAGGTTAAACGTGGTCTCTGAGGTGCTTTGTCCTGGCATAGTGCAAGCTGTTGTTTCTGACTACTGACTGTGGTACTTCAGTGAACTGTGGGAAGGGGGAAACTTCTAAAGTGCTAACTTTAAGGGTGGTAGGGTTTTTCCAAATGTGTTAGAATTGGAAAAATTTTCTCAGACTTCCTAGTTACAGAGAACAGTCTACTGTCATCTTACTGTGTTTATCTCTTAGATGCAACTAGAAGACGAGCCTTTGGACTGGTTTCTCAGGCATATACCTCAATAGTTGCAGATGATTTTGCAGCCTTTGTGGGGCTTCCTGTAGAAGAAGCTGTGAAAGGTACTTTGGGTTTATTCACTGAATAGCTTTTCTACAGATGATTGAGATCAGCGACCTGTAAGTGATAGTAAATAAACATATATAAATTCTGAGACTGTTAAAGTGATGGAGCAGTGAATAAAGAAAAGTATCTTAGTTCTGGATAGGTTTTTTTTTTATTATTATTTGCCACTAGTTACCATTGGTTATTCTCCCTTTCTATATGTGGAAATATTGAAGCAATTCAGTGGTGAGGGAAGAGTGAAGGTAGTGGATTAGTCTAGTTCCATGTATAATACTATTGCTTTCTTGATGTTTGTTGAACTACACGTCTAAATATAAGCATTTTTATAAGAAATATGTCTTGGAGTTATGGCATACAATCTTTGAAATGAGATACTTTTCTGCTGGTCTTAATGTGCACTATTATTTTTCATTTTAGCAACCATGTAAGATATTTGTTCTTAAAAATGTAAAAATGTCTTTTCAGGTGTGTTAGAACAGGGCTGGCAAGCAGACTTTTCAACTCGTATGGTAATGCCTAAAAAGCCAGGTAGGTGGAGCTGTTATTTCATTAGACCTTGAGTTTAGCATTTACTAGTAATTAGGCGTTAGTTTTTAATTAAAATTTTTCACAATACTCTTTCAGATATTGGGGGGGGCTTAATGCCGCTAATAAACATGGAATGTTTATAAAATGTGGGAAGTACAAAGTAGTGGGTTTGGTTTGGGTTACAAGTAGTTTGGATTAAGCTACATCCTCAGATTAACTTTTTTAAACAAAAGCAGACAGGATATGCTATGATTTCTCCTGTTCCTCCTCTGCTGCTGGCTCAGAGTGGAACATAAGTTGGATGACCTCAAATGACATGTCTTAATCTAATAAAGATGAGCAAAAAAATATATCATTTTGCATCTGAGATTTTTTTCAGGAGAAGCAGAACTTCTTTGGGCAGGGATCTAGTGGATGATAGTGTTCTGAGGAACTCCAGTTGTTGTTATAATTTCCTTTGCTTTATAAAATTTATTCTACCGGATCTTTTCTTTACTGTCATAGTGCTGATAACAGAGTATCTGTTCCTGCAAAGCTTAGCCTGCAGAAATACCTGGCGCTTTTTTTTTCCTAAAGTTGTATCTATTGCTGGCTGAGGCAAAAATAAATGTTAAGCTATGGAAGCAGGATGAAATGACTGCTCTTAAACTTCACAGGGCAGCTCTGGAAGAAGGAGCCAAGTTACAGCATATCTAAAAGAGCAACATCTATCAGGCTAAGAAAATACACTGTATGGGCGGAATTTTCAGGTGTTTGAGAGCCCAAACTTTAGAATAAATGTGTGCCAGGCGAGATACTGAAATTTATCCCTGGGGACACATAACGAACCAGAGCCCTGAGCTTTTGCATGTGAACAGGTTTGTTTTTTTTTTTAACTGGTTGCAAAATACACAGTGCTTACAAATACTGGTAACTAGCTACATGTGTTTTTTTTCCAAAAGTGAGTGTAGGAACTACTATTGAGGCAAAAGAAAGAGGCAGGAAATTGTAATCTGTTTTGAAGCTGCTTGTCTAACCAGTTAAACCTTGCTATTCTGCTTTTTAGCTATGAAATAAAATGTCATAAATGAACAGGTTTAACTTTACCTTTTCATCCAGTTTTGGCTTTCTCTATAGCATTGTTTAAAACTGGTCCACTGGGCTAACTTCTGTGTGTTTTTCTTCAGGTGTGCTGGAAGCTTCATTTAACAGATTTATTCCTTCATCAGGTACTTTCTGTTTATATATAATCTACTTGCAGATATCTAAACTTGCATGATTAATATAAACACAGTTTCACCAGCACCACAAAAAAGGAATTGGGTCCTAGAGAAGTGAATGTCGTCATTCCTCCCTCAGAAAAACCCACCCTAGTCAACTGCTATGTAAACACATTTCTCCTGTCTTCTTCCCCTCACATTTTAAGGAGTGCCTGAGATTCCCACTTCCATAGCTGAAGTAGGGAGCAGATTCCAAAGCGGGGTAGATAACCCTTGTAAAACAAAATTATTTTGCCTAAAACTTCTGAATTAGAGACAATAGCTTTATAAAGCAACTCTGAGTAGGTTTCATTGCTTTTGGATGATGTGGGGCTTCTGAAGTCTTCCTTGAAGAAAGCAATCTTCTGGTTTTCCTCAGAGCTCAACTATAAATTGAGGTGGTATATGTTATGCTTATTCTCAAAACACTGATGTTTTTATTGTTCACAAGGTAGTGACAGCGGATCTGAATTGGTGGCTTGCTGTGTCTAACAGTTGCCAAAAGTGTCCTAAATATACAGGTTTAATTCCAAGCCAATTTCAAGAGTTGGGATCTTGCTTTTTGAAAATGTTCTTTTGATTGTCAGCTGCCTCTATCGCATACCTGCAGCCCTAAGCAGTATGTCTACTTTAGCTATATCCTTAATGCTAGTCTGTTTTCTCTTCAGGAATAGTCAGATTTTCCTGCTATTTTTTTAATTCCTAACTTATCTCCCTGGCTTTGGTCACTTGTCTTCCAACCTATTGTTAAACTGTAATCTGAGGTTAGCTGGCATTTGTATAAGGATCTGCATGTGCACTGCATTCTCTGGCAACCCATGCAGTACGTTGTTGTGTTTTATTAGTCAGATAACCCAGTAGATTTATTTGGTATTG
The DNA here is from genome assembly GCF_003259725.1 of Athene cunicularia. NCBI lineage: Eukaryota > Metazoa > Chordata > Aves > Strigiformes > Strigidae > Athene > Athene cunicularia. The sequence goes on along the minus strand of NW_020799107.1, from coordinate 9,572,973 downwards.
TAAGTATGGCAACTTGGAAGGAAAGGAGCAACTGAAGAGCTCCAGGAGCACTTTTGTCCAGCAGAAATAGTGTCAGTCTTCATTATTCAGACTCCAGTATATGCAAAAAAAGTTCTGGAGACTGCTGACAAGTCGAACTTGTAACAGCTATCTTTGCTGTTAGTTACTCTTGATCTGCTTAATCACAGCCATGCCAGAAAAGTAATGTCAGCTAAAGCTGTGTAGGTAGGAGAGATACCCCCATAAGACTGTTATAGAGGCTCTTGCATTTAGCTTTTTCCTTACTGTTGTGATGTATGGAATTGCAGATGGATTTGCTTTCTTAATTTCATTAATGCATTTGTTTTATCTTTGTAGAACCTGCTCCAGTTCCACCAATTCCAAATGAACAGCAGTTGGCCAGATTGACTGACTATGTGGCTTTCCTTGAAAATTGATTACCCTGCTCCTGTATTCAGAACAACTTGGGAATCCTGTGTACTGACAGTTTTAGAAATCTAAGATTTATTTTCTTTTGTTAAACATTGCAGCACCCCCTACTCAAATGTGTGAAGTATACAGTGTATGTTAGCCCAATTTGTGTTTTGCCAAAGCCAAGCTAGCAATTGAAACAATCTTTAACTCCTGTAATATTTATTCAGTAAGTACACAGCAGTATTACATAGTCAGGGGTTTTTATTGACTTATAACAGAGAGGCAGAACTTTTCTCAAATATATTAGAAATGGTGAAGAAGGTAAAGAAGCAGGTTAACTGTGAGGAATTTACACCAGTATGTTATGTGCTTCTGTGGTGAGAACTGCAGTGCTTTTCACAAGTCAGTTGCATGTTGAACAGAGTAAGAGACTGCCCTACCCATGTCTGCAGAGAGAAAATATTTTGATGCAACAGTAACTTACAGAAAAAAACCAATTTACAGTAACACTTTTGCAGATATATATATATATATATATATATGGCATATTTATAATTGATCTTTTTTTCTTGGTCTTTCTGGATTGCTAAATCTTCCTGTTTTGATATGAGAAATTTCACATTGGACATTTTTACAGCATAATAATTGGAGTAATTTAAGAAAGGCAAATTTTCACTTTGAGGAAGAATTTTTCCTTTTGGAAGGTTTTGAGTGAGGTAGGACACTAGATATTTTGCTGGCCTGTCATGTCTTGGTTCATTTCAGTACACTGAGCCAGGATCTACAAGAAACAACTCTTACCTGTCTTAAACTTTCTGGATTGCCTCTGCAGTTATTGGAGAAGAATTTAAAAATTAGAGTAGGTGTCCCTAAGTAGAGACCAATTCGGATGGGGATGATATGTTATGCTGCAATGTCAGTTTGAAGAATACATTTTCTGTATCAGAGCACTGCTGTGTTAATCTCTGAGTTGAGAGTGGATTTTAGAAGCAGAAAGATGACTTGTATTCCCAGGCTTGTTGCTAGTATGATCCTGGTAAAAAGGCTATGGGAAAATAGTGGTTCTTTAAAGGGCTGTGCATGCCTTCATTTGCTTCTCCCCCCTTTTCAACATCATGTTCAGTGGTTTCATCAAAGATGGCAAGTGTGCCATATGTTGTGATTGTTTTTTTCCAGTGTGCACTACCTACTGTACATTCTCTTGTTGGGGATGTGTTAGCAGGGAGGAATTATAAACTGTGCACTGCTGCTTTGAGAGCTCCCTTTATATGTAAACACTTACTCAAAATGATTTATTTATTTGAAACCCACCTAAGACTTGGATTTCTAAATTTATCTTCAGTGATATTAAAGAACATGTTTACACTGACCTTGTGTACTTGATTTTTAAATTTTTCTTAGAGTACAGTTGTTCTGGTTTGGCTAGTTTTTAAATGAATTCTTACTGGCCTGATTTAGATATGGCTAGTTAAAGATTAGTGCAATACCTTATGCTTAGGTATTTTGAACAGCTTTGTGTGCAGCAATGATCTGATTTTGTATAAAAAAACCCTTCAGGTGCCTTTTGAAATATTCAAAGGTGTATAGTGCTTGAGCTATGTGAATATTTCCCTGTCTGCGTATATATTGTACAACTTTACAGTTGTTTATAGCAGACAAGGACATCCCTGCCTGCAGCAATGAACATTAGACATTAAAGGATTACTAACTACTTGCACTTGATAAATGGTAATAGGAGAGGAGCAACGTGGACACTGGTAATCTGTGTCTATCTAAAATCTAATATCGAATATATATCAAAAATAGTAAGTTTGACTCTTCATCCAGTTCTAACAAGTTCATAATTTTAAGATCTCTGGTCTGTTGTAAAATTTAAGCTGGTTTTTAGCTTTGGGTATGGAATTAACTCATAACTCACCTCAAGTGCAGTGTTCCCAGCCACACCTTTTTGTTTGTACCTCTTTGGAATCCAAGCTATTTCAGATCTTTTTCATCCTTATTGCCCATTATCGTGGTTTCTCGTTCACAAATATCCTTTTTTTTTCAGATGGGCTGCTTGTTGCCACTCTTACTAGTCATGTAGTGGACGTAGCATGGCTTGTAACAACAGCAGAATATTTTCTGGTTGTTCCTGATCCTTTCTAAGATTGCCTCTGTTCTAACATCTCTTGAGCACTGCCCTGTTCTCAGTGTAGTAATGATAATGACTTGAGTACCGTTCATCAGTAGTGATACCTAGGTTGGTGTGCATCCTTGCATGTCCTTATTCAGGGTTTTTGCCTCTGGGTAGTGCTGTGAATGCACAGATAACAAATGGGCAGTGAAACAGCAGGTGAAACTTGAGTATTGTAACACAATTCTAGTCTTTATAATCAGACTTGACTTGCTTTTGACTTCTTGAATAATTTTATGATCTTGGCATTGTTGCTTTGCTAACCTGAAGAAATATGTCAGTGTTGAACATAGCAGGTATTACAGTAATTTATGGTAGCCTCCACCACTCTGAAAACTGACTACCTGCTACTTACCCTTAGCCAGTCCTTTCCCCTTTAGTATTTCGCGTAGTTTTGGAAAAATCTGTCCTATATGAAGTAGACCACTTAATCCACATTTGTTGATTCTGTGTAGAAAAAGTTGGTAGATTTCAACTACTACCTTTAAAACCAAACCACACTTCCTCAAATACTCTATGTATTTTTAATATTTCTCCTTTTTAGTAATGAAAGTGCTGCCTGATGCCCCTGTCTAGACATTTATCTTTGGTTTTTTAGGTTTTAAATGAGCAGGTGAGGAGCAGGCTGAATTTAAGACTTTTTAAAGGAGCTAGAGGTGTTAAATGTTGGAGGAGTATTACAGCCAAATGGAATGCTGTGCAATTTGCCTGGGAAAGGCAAATGGGACAAGTTGCTTTATTGATGTTAATTTAAAGTAACACTGGAATAGGTCTTAATCTACTGCAAGTGATAGAGTTTAATACAGGTGGCTTTGAGGGATGTTGATAACTGTCATAAGACCTTTAATGGACTTGTTTGTCATGTATTGAGCTAATACAGTGAAATTTTCACTTTTCCAACATGTTCTTAAAATCAGCGAATGATTTTATCCTACAGCAGGCTATCAGCTGGTTCACAATACCTATAAATAGGAAATTTACATCCAGTGGCAAGTTTATTGTAGTTCTTTGTGGAGATTGTGTAATACATTGTCATCATTGATTTGGTTCCTGAACTGTACTGTGCCATGGATCCTCAAAATGGGAATAAGAGCCGTCTCAAAGCACTATGAAATCCTGGGCTTCTGTTTAAAAACATTGGATTGAAAAGTTTGGAGTTACAGTAGGTCAATAATGAAATTCACAATTGGATTTAATGGCTGAAGATGAATGCAGCTTTTCCACATCTGCAGAGGGTCACTAGGTAGAAAGACAAATGTAATTGTATAGCATAGTTTGTTTAACTAGATGAAGAAGACTTAACCAGTCTCTGAAGTGTAGAGAGAAAAATCTGTCCATGGAGGTGTTGCTAACCTAACAAGCAAAGATGTAAAATGAGCTTGATAGAAAAGGTAGGAGAGTTCAATTCTCCTAAAGGCAGTGAGTAGTCTTAGTACGGTAGCTATTTTTAGGCTTGCCCTAACTCATGGTCTTGGGTTGAGTGTACTTTGATGCTATGTAAAAGTGTAAACAATGTTGTGACACATGGCTTTACAAAAGCCAAAATCATACATATTTGTAGACAAGTTTTTTCTCTTTTGGTTTGGGCCTATCTTGTGCTAAAATGTTGCAGTCTCAAAGGGGTTAATAACTCTGCTGAGTAGAAATGTTAGTTCATTTTTTTTAGATGTGATCTGTGTTAAAGGATTTCAGTTTACACTTTGCTCTGGCAAGCCTAGCATAGCTGTGTGCTTCCTTGTCCAGAGTCATCTTGGTAAACAGTTTGTGTAAGTTATTTCCTAAAGTGAAATATTTAAGCATTTGAATACTTACCTGGGCTGCTTTAACCCTGTGCTTTCAACTCAACAAAGAGGGAGTACTTTTGTGATCATATTTGCTTTTTTAATTGAAGCAACTGGTGTGGGTTTTGGAGTTATTCTAAATGCTTTTCTGTCCGCAGTGCTGGAACAGTGCTGGAGTGGGAGGACCTTTGGGTTAAGAAACCATTAAGAATTCAGTTGGGAACAGAGGTTCATAAAGGATTTGAAAAAAAAAAAAAAAAAAATTCCATTTCAGTTTCGTGTTTTCCATTTTAATCTGCATCCCACATGTAACTGAACATCGTTTCTTTGCATTTTATTAGCCTTTCCTATATAGGTCAGTGATGCTCATTTACCTACAGTTTCAGTCTCTGTAGAGAAAGCTCTTTCTGCTCAAAGAGGGTTAAAAAAGGAGAAACTGGGCATGGAGGCAGAACAGTGGAGTATGCCTCCCTGCTGAAGGTCCTCATGGAAACTGTCCGTAGGCTTTAATAACAAAGCCTGGCAGATTTTCCAAGATCTGAGCAGACCTGTCAGTAACGCGGTTAAGAAAATGAAAGCAGAATGCAACATAGAAAAATGTGTCTCACCAGGCATTGCAGGAGAATGGTACTGATGCTGCTGTAATGTGTTATGATCAATTCTGCTGCAGATACCATGCTTAGATAATATTCCTCCTTGTTTTAGTAATCTGGATTCATTCTGCACTCCAACGGCAGTTAATCTGTGTGGTGGCCAGTCCAGTTTGTGAGTATTTGAGAAGCTCCTTTTACGGGTGAAAAGGGCATCAGCTCAGCCTGGTGCTAATTATTATTCTGGTGGCCTGAGTTTATTTAGGCAGCTGACTACGGTAGTAGTAGGCACAAGATATAAACCACTGTACTTTGTACATCTCATTAGCTTCTCCCCCCCTCAAAAAAAAAAAAATCTTCCAGAGATACTAAAATTTGCAGATTTATGCAAGTCAGTTTTAAGAGTTCTCTAGTCCAGCAACCTGGTGTATGTGCAATAAACCCCTGTGTAAGACAGTAAGGGAAATCTAGAAAAAGATCTTGGGTGTGTGGTTTGTTCTGCTTGGGTCCTGCCCTGCTGGAATTGGCTGGGCCATCATCCAGACAGCACATTGGTGTTTTCTTCTAGGAAGGACTGACTGGACTGGCTGGCTTGGCCCTTCCAGTTCCAGAGCCACAAGCAATTCAAAGCACCTGGTGCCCAGAGCCTGGCTTCCTGCACAGAGAGAAGCAGTCCTGAAGTCTTTATGAGGTGTCTGAAAGTATTAATATGTGTTTGATCATGTACAGGAGTGACTAAATAGTGAAAAGAAAGGTCTCACTAGATTGTACTCTGAATAGGTTTAGATTTGTGAAGACTAGGGCTGGTAAGACATTGTGCCCAGTCTACAGTGAAGCTTTCTTCTTCAAGTCCCAGCTGATGTCGCAAATCTGCTCCCATTAAATGCTCATCTTCTAGCATGTAATCTCTTGGAATTTTTTTGTAGTGTAGTAAATGATTGGTAAGCTTCCTGCAAACTATGAAAGCTAAAATCAAAAACTAGTTTTATTTATGGTTGGTATAACTTGTTACATGCAGTGGAAATAAAGTAAATGGTTATTCTACCAAGATACCTCAAAGTACCTAAATATTGAAGTGATAGCCTACTGTGGCACAAGCTATCTTAGATCTGAGGAGTGCTACTGGGTGCTGATGGGCCTGATGCATTTTGGAGCTGGTGCACTGGGAAGTGATCTAAGTTATCATTAGCCACCTTGATTCTTTGTCAGTTGAGTGCACTGAGGTTTTGTAGTTTCTTGTGGTAAGCTGAGGACACTTAAAACAAAAAGAAACAACCCCTTGCCTCTGTCAGGTGTCAAAAATACATTTTTGCAGTCAACTGCCAATGGACTCTGACAAGCAGAAGGCAAATAAGTTGCTGGTTTGTGATGGGAAGCAAACTTACAAATATCTTACATTCTCAGATCATACTGATTGGCATGGAAAGTTTGCTACTTTCTTAAATCTACTTGTGCTGAGCAATGGGAAGTAATGTGTGTTCCTGGTTTCCTGTTTTTTAGGGTTGATATTAAATGTTAAAGTCATCTGTGCTTTCACAGCAAAGATCTCCAGGTGGGATACTAGGGCTGTGTGGCACAACTCAATGTAAATAAAGTGAGAGAACATGTTACTGAACATTAGTAATCAGGATGCTTGCAATCAGTTCCAAAGCATTTCTGTAAATGCTTGCTTTCCCTTGAGTGTGTTCTCAGGCTGGGTAAAAGAGACTGGAAAGAAACTAAACTACTTAGAAGTAGGAACCCAATTTTTCTTCCATGTGAGCCTTCTGTTTTGTTAGGATAAGTGATAGAGCAACCAGTGCTGAATCACAGCTATTATCTTACTTTATGTGTTATAACAGCCCCTCAAAGCTGAGATTGGTGTAAAAGTATGTGATGAAAATCCATCCATCTCAAGTCCTGTTCTCAGTGCAGTCAGTGATCTACCAGTCACCTCAGATGGATGGATTTTCATAGTTGGAAGTCCTGTACTGCATTTTATCACCAGTACATTACAGTAGTATCCTTCTCCAGATCATAAGGGTATGTGATTTGAACACTGGAGTAGTAACAATGGGAGATTTTAGGTATCTCATGTAGACAGACCCCAAAGCCTGACTTGGGTGAGATGTAGAGAGAACTTGAATGCAGTGACAGTCACTGTGTAGAATGACTAGTGGCAGACAAGAGAAGACTCCTGATTTACTTTTGAGTACTGCTTGAGACAGACGTTAGCTGGAGAACTACTCTAGCTGTCACGATATGATTAGGTTTTACATGTGGTTGGAGAGAGGAGGCCAAATTGTCTATATGGAAATTCTATTTTAGGAGAGGGGTCAAGGTAAAAAAAGAGGCACTTTAAAACCAAAAAACTGCAAAAGGAACAATCAAAGCAAGATGCCTACAATGCCCCATGTACAGCCTGAAGACTTAAACCTTCCATTTGAGAAGCCCAGGTAAAACATGCCTCACTGTGGGTAGAAGCCAACGCCCCTGCAGTGGCTCCATAGCAAAGCTGAAGAGGTGTTCTGGGGAAACAGTTGTTACTTAAAGCAGAAAGCTTGTGCAAACAAGCCTGTAAAATATGTAAGATTAAATGTAAACTGGAAAGGAAAAATGTGAAACCATAATCAAGCAGTATTTTGCAAAGGGTGCTCAAACTGATGGGTCATGGTTACTTAAATGTATAGCAAGTAGAAAGCAAGTGAATTTGTAGAAATTTTCCTTGACAATGGGGAAAATGGCAGATGCTGCATGATTTTACATCAGTCTTTGCTGCAGATTCCCACCCCGGTATGTTCTTTGCTGTGGGAAGCTCAGGGTTCCTAGATCAGTTTACAGTAAATATACAGGAAACATTAGACTGTATATGACTATATGCAAGTAAGACACCAGAAAGCTGCCAGGACCACAGTGTTTATTGGAGTCCTGAAGGAACGCTGATATTAAGACTGTTGCAGGCAAATGGTATCTAACTTTCTGTTGCAGTTACTGTGCTGGAGACCTGATGAGTTGTCAGTGTAACCCTTGCAAGTAAAGGTCTGTAGGGAGAGCCTGGGAACTACAAACTGTCAGACATCTTGGTAGGAATAAATATTAGTGGTAAAGATGATGAACCACTGAACATATAGATAGAACAGTCTGGGGAAAAAAACACTGTAGCTCTGGTGTAAAAAAAAAAAAAAACCCACAAAAAACCAAAAAACAAAACGCCTCATTGGCTGAAACTATATCAGTGTGTCTTCATATGGGTAAAAAGGAATCTAGTGAATGTAACAGATTTTGTGATGTCCCACACTGAGCACTGAGGAAATAATATTGCTGCAGGACCACAGGAAAGCTCCTTTAAGGCCTGAAAGCTGGTTAAAGGGTAGGAAGCAATAGGTAGGGCTTACTGGCTATTCTTGCAGTAAATATAAACCAGCTTTGGGGTCCAAGGAGTAAATGCTGGGACCAATGCATTGAATATTTTTACTGATATTCCAGAGGAGTGCATGCAACAACAATCTCCCAGTTTGTTGACGGTAGGAAGCTCTTTCAGATAGTTGTTGGAGTGCTGATGGCAAGGAAAACTGGAAGAATGTCCCAAAACTGACTGGGTAGACAAAGTGGTAGCGGGTGAGTTTCAGTGCACTGTAGGTAAAAGTAGGACAGTGCATCCGGGTGCAAAATAATCTGCAGGTTTGTTTATATGATGCTGAACTTGAAACTGGCATTTACAGCTCTAGGAGAACAGACAGTCTTTACCAAAATCATTATCAATGTGAGAGAATGAAAGAAGCCGATAGCAATAAGCATCATCAAAGAGGGTAATGACAGCAAGAGTAATTTTTTTTGTTATATAAAACTTTACACTTGGACAAAAATTCTCTTGATTATTATAGTTCTGACTTCAACCTCAAGAATGAGAACAGGGTTAGAGAAGATGCAGAAAAGTACCTGTAAAATGACAAAAGGGATAGAGCAACTGACTTCTAGGTAGAGAATGAAAATGCTGGGATCCTCTAGTTTAGAAAAAGTGTATAGTGGAGATATATGTCTGAGGCTTATGAAATGAGGAGCAGCTGAGGGAACTGGGGTTGTTTAGTCTGGAGAAGAGGAGGCTGAGGGAAAGCCCTCATCACCCTCTACAACTCCCTGAAAGGAGATTGCAGAGAGGGGGGATGAGTCTCTTGAACCAAGGAACCAGCACCAGGACAAGAGGGAATGGCCTCAAGCTGCACCAGGGCAGGGTCAGACTGGCTCTTAGGAAGCATTTCTTTCCAGAAGGGGTTGTTGGGGGTTGGAATGGGCTGCCCAGGGCAGGGGGGGAGTCCCCATCCCTGGAGGGGTTGAAGAGTCGGGTTGACCCAGCGCTGAGGGATCTGGTGGAGTTGAGAACGATCATTGTGAGGCTTATGGTTGGACTGGAGGATCTTCAAGGTCTTTTCCAACCGAGATGATTCTGTGAAATCCTGAAGGCAGTGGATAAGATGAATACAAAGCTTATTTGGTAAATCCCACAATTCTAGAGTTAGCAGACACTTGGACACTGGTTTAGAGCAGACTAAGGAGCATACTTCTGTATAGAATATAGTGAGCTTCTGGAACTTGTTATTGCAGGAGGACGTAGAGGCTGAGTGTATATGTATACTCACAGAGGGATTACAGATTCACAGGTAACAGGTCTGTAAATAGATAATAAAAAGGATAGGCAGAGATGTGCCTTCTAATATCCTTGTTCTAGTGGATGCTGGAGGAGTCTGAAGGAAAGAAAGGATTATTGAGAAGAGCCAGACCTAAGTATCATCTCTAGCAATGCCAGCTGGGCAGGCTATTGGCCTACATTGACCTTTGTTCTGACCCACTGAAGTATTCCCTATGTTCCTCACTTTGAGTCACTTTCTCACAGGTGGTATGTTCATTTTTCTCATCTTTTACTGTCATCCAAGAGTTGACATTTTACTTGGATGACATGGGTAAGGGCCTGTGAATTTTTCGGTATAATTATGAAAGAACTGGTATTGAAATATGATTTATGGATTTCTAATGTCCTTGGGGATATTGTATACAATGAAGTGTGCACTTACATTCTGTCAGATCTGAAAGCCTTCTTTGTTTTCTAAGAAGAATGGAGATTATTTTCTAAATTTTAGGCAAAATGCATCATCTTGCTATATGTCCAAGTAGTCAGTGGATGAAAAGCTTAGTTTAGAACATTCAGACCCAGAGAACCTGAATGCTTCCTGATCTGCGTGGCATATCTTAGCTCAGCATTTTGTTTGCCTCCCATGGTCCTCTAACATCTGGTGAGTAAAGCTCAGGATTAGTAAATTCTCCCATGAGGTTCTAAAGAGCAAATTCCTCTTTCATGTTAAAATACTGATTTGATTGTAAGATTAAAGGAAGATCCTACTTCTATTAATGGTTTGGATCCATGTTGAAGGTCTTGTCTTGGTTTAAATTTGCAGTCCAGTCTCATTACTGCAGACTACTTTGTGTAGCTTCAGTTACAGTCAGTGTGAGAACCTTTTGTATGCTCCTTTGGATATTTGGAGAGGTCAAAGGGAACTGCTCGGATACCATCCAAAGGTTTAGAGAGTTAAGTCCTAGCATTGGGGAAAACTCTCTGTGACCACAGGAAAGTATTTAACCTTTTAACACACAAGTTTTTGGGGCTGTTTGTTAGGGGTTACCAGTTTCTCCTTTCTCTTGCTTTCTCCCACTCCTCTTTTTTTTACCATATGTCTCCTGGGAATGGGCCATCTTATATGTACAGTGTCTAACATGATGTAATTGATTCCTGGGCTGCTTAGGTTCCAATTAACATTTTATAAAAAGGGAGGAAGCATGTGGGAGTGGAAATGAGAGTGGGAAGAATTGTCTGATATGCCAAAAAATTTTTTTTTTTTCCCCTGCTGCTCAGTGACTCATCCGAGCCACGTGTTACGTGTCCAGTTGTTACTTGATTTTGCAATAGCTGATTTCCATGGGACAGCCGCCTTAACCCCCCTCATATGATTAGCATTTATCTAGACTCATTCTTTCATGTTTTTTGGCTGCCTGTCCAGGTCTCAGCCGGTTTAAGAATTTAAAAGAGCACAGCTGAGCTGTTAATTGACTGTGATGAGATTTCTTTGGATGCTGGAGGTGAGCACACCTCTGGGAACAGAAAAAAGAAGAGTTACTTTTTTTTAATGTACAAAGGCTAGCTTGGAGATGATTGGATAGATGATGCGTAGCTTTGAAACTAAACTGTCAACTGGTTGATGGTCTGAGGTTGCCTGAAGTAGGACAAAGTGGGGAGGTAGGCAGGTAATTTTGTGCTCTTTCAGAACTTTGAGGGGAAACTTGTTTCTCATTAAACAAGGATGGGATTTGTTTTACTGCCTTTAGGTATGTGCCAGAAAAGCTGCTAAGACCACCAGCAGTACTAGAACTGAGTGAAGGTTTTAGGTCTCTGATCTAAAGACTAAATCTTGGAGGGTTATTGACATGGATTAGCTTGTTGTCAGGTATTTTTTTATCTTTCAGTTAAGATACATCCTTCCTGCCTAGAGAGGGAGAGATGCATTCACCTTTTGTGGTTACTGGATGGTTTAATTTTCTCCAAAGTTTAGTCACAGTGCTGTTTGTCCACCATAAGACGCATGTATCATTGATGTAGTATCTCCTGACTAGCACCTTGGCCTCAACTTGGTGTTCAGAAGTCACTGAAATCAGCCAACCAGCAGGGAAGAGAAGGATGACAGTAAAGATAGCTTGCTACTGTGAGCTCTTGAGCAGTTTGTAGGAAGCCTCTGGCCTGGGAAGGGAGATTTGCTTTCCTGATCAGTGGAAAGTGAAAGGCCTAGGATGAAATTTGATTGTTGGCTTTGCACATCTTTGCTTATAGAGTGCAGAAAGAATATCTATGACTTTTCTTGTTCTGTTAGCAGTATCAATTCCCAGACAGGGAAGAAAAGCAGAGAGCTGTGCTTTATTGACCAGTCAGATATCTTTGTACCAGAGGGAGGATAAATGTTTTTGCAATATAGTTATTTCAGTTTGGGGTGCTTTTGTAATACTGAACTTTCATCCCTTGAGAGCTTTTCCCCTTAATAGAATTTGTGATTGAAAACAGTTTGCAAACCAAACACTGCCAAGTTTTGCCTGATTTATAGGTTAAAGTAATGCAAAACAGGTAGCTCTTCCTATCTTCACGACCTGCCCAAGTACTATAATTCAAGTAGATTCTTGGTATAAACCAAGGCTTTCAAAACTCAGCAAACTACAGTCTGAAATTGTGAATCTAGAAGTCATGATCTTTGACAATTGTTGCAAAAGACTGAAAAAGCTCAAGTTCTTCTTGGCTGACAAGTAAACCTGGTAGGTTTGCACTTAATGGTGTCCTTTCAATTTGCCCTGTGGAAGGGTCAGTGCCTGTGATTGCAAAGCCTGGGGAAAGGAAAAAATTACTACTCTTCTAGTAGCTTGTGAGCCTGTATGGTCTTCAAATAAATCTACAGGCCCCAGAGAAGTGACAGGTGATGTTACCAACAGCTTTCTGAGTATACCCTCTTGAGGCTTTCACCCTTGTCCATTTTTTCAGATGTTCAGAACATGCTATTTCCTCCTCATGCAAGGGCTAGCTGTAGAGTGGTTAACCACCTGCCTTCGTGGATCACTCCCAGATGGTCTTGAGAGTCTGGCTATGTGCATGAAGCAAATGGATATTGAGTTATGTGCCTTAACTGCTCTCCCATGTCTTTCTGTAGCATGCTACTGTTTTGCCAATTATTAAGCCTAGCATAAAGGACACAGCCAGCATAAAAATGAACCAATAACCAAATTGTATTTGATACAAAAGGGTCAGTACATGGGTGAGCGCTGGGGGTACAAACAAGTCAATCAGATTATACATAATCAGCATCAATCCCACTGACCCCAACAACAACACCGCACAACCAACAATGGGTGGAATAAATGGTGACATGCAGTTTCCCATAGAAGGGACCAGAAACAACCGAGTCAACAAACCAAATACATAAGACCAAGGAAGCCACATACTGAATCTCTACACAGCCCGCTTTTACAACAGCCAGACCTGACTGGAGCCCAGTCCCAGGGAGGCAGGAGGTCCTTCCCCAACAGGGAACTCTGCACAGGGCATCCACCTCACAGACAGACACTGCCCCTGCCTGCAAGGGGTCCCAGCTTTTATCCCCAAGTGGGACACCTGACCTTTGCTGACTTAATGTGGGACACCTGGGGCTCATTTACCCAATGGCTCTGTCTGCAAGGCCGGCCGCACCCTGGAGGGAAGCCTAAAGGTAAACTCACCCTGCTTTGGGAAGGGCTGTGGGAATCACCCATATGTCAGCCTTAATTTGGGGCTTGGGGTTGAAACCCCAGCATTTCAGCTACCCCTTGTGCAGAGGGTTTCCCCTTCCTTGATTTGTGGGAGGTTGCAGACAAGTGCTATAAATAATATCACCTAGTCTGCTGCCCTTCTGAGGGAACTTCAGGCTTTCTCTTGAATCAACGTCACTTTTAAGTAGCACTTCCTTGAATTTGCTGAGTATATATGCAGATATGTGAAAGTGGGATGGGTTATTTTTAAGCTATGATGAGGCAAGGTGTGCACAGCATGGTGTGGCAGAATCATGTAAACTATGCCTTGCAAAGTTTATTTATTACCACCCACTTCCTTTTCAAAGGAGTAAGACCTGAAGGGAGAGGTGGAATAAGTTTAGGTTCTTTGCAGTTGATGAACTGTTGATCTCGTGATGGGACAGAAGGTCCTGCCCTGCTGAGTGTTAGAGGTGCTGTTGTATGCTCTTTCTGAGGCAACAGAATAAAGGAAGAGTAACTTGGGCTACAGAAGTACTTCTGTTAGAGGGCATCTGGTAACCTGAAGATGCAACCTCACTAAATTTGATGTACTTAGATGGTTTGTGAGTAAGTTGGCTTTTAAAACAAAACCAAAAACTGTGGTGTTTGAGTGTTTACCTGACGATGAGCTCGGTGAATATTTGGCTTAGCCTAGTAGCCAAGGGAACAACCAGGTCTAATTGCTGGAAGCAGCCTAGAGAGGAACTGAGGTTTATGGAGCTTTTTCCCCTTAGGCAATGAAGTCTATTGAGAACTTATTTTAGCGGTAGAGCTGTAACTGTGTGTTGTTCTGTAGATGTCCTGTGACACAGCCAGTGCTGTTGGACTTGGTGTGGAAAGTGGTACGTACCATAAGGAGAGAGGCTCTTTGCTGTGTGGTTGGGGTTTTTTTTTGTCTTTTTTTTTTTTTGATCTTGAGTAGTTTATACCTCCTCAGGATGCAGCATCACTATTTTCTTACCTTTCAGGTCTGAGTGTAGGTTCTTGCATAATCAGAAACCACAGATGACTGGCAAGTGCCATGGTATAATCTCTGTAAATAAGTATTACTCCAATATCAAGAAAAGTGTTTTTGGGTGATAATGTGATCACACAACTGTATCACTAAAACTATTGTTCAGAAAGTCATACTGTAAGTTTGGTTTCCTCAAGTACTGACTTATTCTGGAGGTTTCTGAATGTAGTCTTAGCAGATGTTTATCCATGTGCTTATGGAAGTAAGAATGTACATTTACTACTCATTTTCACCTTCCTGGTAATGATCAAAGTTGGGATTTTTGACTGTTGCAGTCAATAGTTTCATAGTTAAGGCTCCATTTTTTGCCGTCAAGTCTAGTGCTTATTCCTGCCTGATGTACAAGCAGGACAGAAGTTTCTCTGGTGGCTCTGTCACACAAGCAGTGATTTTTGTGTAGACTGAGAGGATTGCTATCAGCAGCTAAGATCTCTCTTGCTAAATATCTGTGAAGACAAGCTGTCAGGGAGTATTGTTCACCGTTTTTGGACTTTTTCCTGGCAGAACATGCTGGATGATCATGATGAGAGTAGAAACACCACAGCAGATTAGTTTTTCTAATCTTGTTAGTCTGGATGTGAAGACTTGGATAGAAAGGATGTGCAGACAAGGCACGCGTGGAAGTTGCAAGCTGACAAGACTTTTTCTGGAGTAGCTCCAGTGTAAAAGAGCCAAGAGAGCAAAACTAGAATCAGAAGAAGAAATTTCATGGTGGTAAAGAGTACATTGTTTCCCTCTGAATGCTTCTAAAGGAGAAAAGTCATGGTACCACTGGTGGACCTGAGAAGGAAAAACATGACAAGAGAGTCTGCATACTCATGGACAGGGAGGGAGTGAATTTAATCTATTGTCTTGTTCAAAAATCTGCGTGTTCCCACAAGCAGTCCTTTTTGTAGTTGTGTTCAGCTCCGTAGTCAACAGGTACCCAGATATTTGTCTAGGCAAGAAGTCAGTTCTAAACGCTCAGCCGGATGATGGCAAGTTTGCCACAAGGACCTGACTAACTCTTCCCTATGAGAAATCTTAGGGGCAGTCAGATCTTTTGAGTCTTCATGCATCCTGCAGCCTGTGCGAGTAGAAAAATACTGGGTAGAAAATCAGTGGATTATGTTGTGATTCTGGGAATGCAGAAAATTTATAGAAACAAGGCCTAGCTTGGCTACATTCAGAGTAACCTAGTTCCACATAGAGATTTTTCTTCTCTGTTAGCATAGGGAAATGTCTTTTGCTCTGATTCTTGCTGTTCCTGTGTAGGTAAGAAGGCAGGGTACTATGAGAATTTATTACAGGCTTTGTGAGATTCAGATCAGTAGAGTTAACATGCAATCTTTCTGGACTTCTTTGAAGAGCAGCTTCATATGTTTGCCTTGTTTGGAGTTAACATTTTGAACACTTGCTTTTCTTGAGAAATGGGAAGGATTTGTATTCTCACATCTGCATGCTCACGTGGCTTTTACTTTCCTCTTGAGAGATCCCTTAATATTAATTGGACATTTTGTTGCCACTGTGTTGATGGAAACCCTCCGTTTTTTGTTCTCGTAAGATTACCAGTCTTTCAGTTTTTCCGATAATTCCCCACAATGTAGTGCAAGTGCTGAGTGGATGTTTGAGAGGTTTGAAACCCTTTCTGTGAATAACTTTCACACGGAACACTAGGGATTTAATTGCCAGACATGCTGTGAAATACAAGTTTTTGTTTCTTCTGTATTCTGTACTATTAGCTGGAAGTACACTGCAGTGATAGCAAAAAGACAGTAGGATATTTCAACGGAGCTAATGTCTGGGGGAGGAATGGAAGCATTTTTCTTTGCTGTGTTAGATCCATGTTTGTTTTAAATCCTTTGGCTTCAGCAAAAGGCTGAAAAATAACAATGTGTTTCTGTAGTTTCCTAGGACTGTCTCGCCTTGGGGGCAAGAGGTCTCTCTTTAAAAACCATTTCCCATTCAGTTTATTTCTTAAGGGTTTCATCCAGTTCCCACTCTAGTCAGTTACAAATCTTCTGACTTCAGTTCAAGTTGATTTGGATCAAGATATGCAGTTTTAGCAATGTGGAGGAGTTTAGTAGTATTGACTAATTAACACTTCAAAACAAGGGCCATGTGGGCTCTACTGTGGCAAGTAAAATGGATTTTTCTTCTTCCAGCTGCTGCAAAGATGAACAGTAATATTGACTATGAACTTCAGTGTTTTACTGTTGACATTTACTCGACACTAGAAGTGACAGATAATCAGATTCTCAACATTTGGTTTAGTCCACTGGAAAATTAATGATTTCCCTTTTTTCCCATATAATGGTATAAGTTATTACCACAATGATCTTTTTTTATAAGCAACTTCACTGCTTTGCTTTTAGGGAAAAACGTTTCAGCGTGAGTTGATGTTGAGTCCCCCATTATGAGTTTCTGCACCAGAGCTGACAAGCTAGGAAGAAAGTGGGACTCCGGTCAAGCTGAGAGAGAATTTTTTTCCCTTTTAGAAAATTCTTAATGTAACTTGCACTTATCCAGTTTTCATGTCTTTGTATCTGAAGAGCTTCTAATGAAGCCACAACTGATTCTTCACTAGAACAAGACCATAGCATTTGCAAAAATATTCTTACAGTCTCAAGAAAAAGCCATTTAGAAAGACTTTCTGGTTTATTTTTAAATGTATCCATGTTCCACAGTTAGTACCTAGAATACCTGGCTGTAGGAAAGTCACTGCAGTAGCTGATCTATATGAAAAATGTGGGAAAGCCTTGGGTAGTATTGCAGGATGCTTGGCGAATCCCTTTGAGGGCAAGATGTTTCCCTGTTAGTATCTTCAAAGAAGGTCTCAAAGGTCAGCTAATGATGTACATGTCGGCATTTGTCTGCTTCTCTGTATCCATCAGCACTGAAGAATATCCCTTCTCATTTCCAGCATTCACCTATAAGCTTTAATTTGGATGTCACTAAGAGGTAAAGTTTGTGAAGCTGCCAGATGCCTGTTTTGCAGGGTGGTTGTGGATTCACAAGGGGGTAGCTGGATGATACATAGCTCTCAAGTCAATGTGCTCTGGGTAGATGGCTCCTGTATCTGGCTCCAATGTCCTGCTCTTCAGGTGCTCCACAGGTTGCTATGCCTCTGTCTTGAGGCCAGAATGACACAATTATGTCAGGAGTGCACTACATAGAGCAAGAGGTTGTGTTTGAAAGAATTCAGACAGAAAGGCCTGCTTGTAAGCTGTGACCCCACATGTGCCCTAGTGCGTTTCCTGGAAGGAATGCACTGAGGTACCTTGGTTGCAGTGCCTGTAGTAGATGGGTGGCCATTCCCCACCTCCCCAGGTGACCCAAGGCTGCTTTGATTTCACCCTGGTAAAGAAAAGGAATGACAGTGGCACCAGTCCTAGCTATGCAGCCTGTCTATAAGCAGAGAAGCGCACTTACATGTATGCTGAGGTCTTCAGAAAGTGAGGCAGTGCAGATGGGAATCTACAAAAGAGGGGGAAAGTATGGTAAAGTGACTACTCTTTGTTACCCAGTTTCTTCCAACATCTTTGCAAATATTGACGATGAGTCATCCTGAAGCCTTGTCATTTTTCCTGTGGTTAAGAGTTCCCAGACTTTTGTAAGATGTGTCCTGTTAGAAGCATGGATCTACTCCAGACTCTCTTACAGTGATCTAGGCTATTATAAACAAAAGTCAAAAAACCTTAGCTCAAAGCTTTTGTTAAAAAAAGATAAGTGTAAGGGGCAATGTCCTGTTTTATACATGAATATAAACCAAATCCCATTGTTCTAGACAAGAATTAAGGAATATATACTTAGCTGTTTGGATAACCAGCATCACCACTTTAGAAAAGTGATCCAATGTTTACTTATGCTATGATGTTTGTAATAGATGTGCTTTGTAATGCCCCTCTTTTTGGGAAGAGAATAGGAATTGGGAGTTGGCTTTACCATTTATATTTTGAGACCCAACCAGATAGTAGGAGTAGTACATCTCTGAGAGCATGTGAGGCAAAAAATGGAGTCCTGTTCCCACTGAAGCCCATGAGAAATCTCCCACTGACTTCAGAGAGGAAAAGGATCCCACCTCAAGTCTAGCACAAAATCTAGAGAACGCATCTGGCCAGATGGCACGAGGAGAGTGGTGGTAAGGAACTTTGCAAGCTCTGTTTGGAAGCTGATGAGAACCAGAATGCCTAAAGCATAGAAAACAGCACAGAGGGGGAAGGAAAAACAAACAGATGTGGACATGTTTAACCTTTTATTCAAATTTATTTATCTTTTTTTCAGTATCTTTCATATGAGGGGGAAGGTGGTGCTGCTTTCCCCTTTGCCTCTAAATTTCATGCTGTCTTTAGGCACCTAGTACAGAACTTATTCTACTGAATGAGTAAATGTCCCAGATATAGGCACCAGAAATATTAAGTGGGGGAGAAATACTGACGTATCTAGACTCTGATCAATTTAATAGCACACTACAGGACCACTTTCTTCCCTGTTGTATTGTATCCAACACAGTGGCAAATGATGTTTTTCCCAGTAATAGCTTTCTTGGGCAGCAGTCATGCAGTGGGAGGGGTGACTTAAAAAAAATAAGCTCTTGACTCCAGGAAAAGTCTTCCTACTCAGAATTATTGGAGGACTCTCCTTTTATGTCACAGATGCAGTTGGCAAACCCTAAACAACTCTTAGCTTCTTGTCCCTGTAGCATTTGTAATAGAATTTGACATGCTGCTCTGACATCCTTCAACATGCATGTTTTGAAAGCTAATGGTTTTTTAGCTGTTTGTATTCTGTGTTTGTTGGTGGAGCTTGCCACTGCAGTGTTTGTGGTGTGTGGAGTGGTCATCTCTATAGTAGCAAAACCAGTCAGTAGGAGGAATAACTGGGGAAAGTCCAAGTCATCACATTTAAAAACATTATAGTTCTAATATTTTTGCCTGGCAAATTGCTTATTCAAGTAGCCCAAATTAAAATTCATGAAAAGTAATAATAGTTGCAGACAAAGGCAAAGAGATCAGGCCTTTAAGGGTGAGCTATGATATTTAGTGTGTATTTACAACATAAGTGTGTGATCAGGGGAAAGAAGAGGCAGAAAGGGAAGTGTCAAGAAATCTCATAGTTTGGAGCACTTCCCCCACATTTCCTCTCCCTGCTTTTTTTAATGTGATATGTCATATTTTCATGTGCCTCATTGCTCTGGACCCTGTGGAAGGATGCACCTGAGATGATAGGTGAGATGAATTTAGACTAAAATTCTCTGTGAGAGAAGCTTAGAACTGGAGAGACGATAAGACAGTATGGACCCGAAAATCTCTTGGCAAGGTTATTAACACAGCAAAGGCTTGCATTAAGTTTGTGATGTGGTTTAGAGCTAGTTCCTTTTGATTTTTTTCTTTTTAACTAGGTCTTGAGGATCTTTGCAGTTTTGCACCCCTCCCAGGTGCACATTGTGGACCAAGTAGCAAGCCTTGCAGTTTAGCAGCTCAGGGATACTTTGCCATGTTTGCAACACACAAAGAAACATGAAAGACAACCTTCTGTTTAAACCTCTAGATCACACTTGTGTTCAGGTAGAGAGAAGTCTGGCTGTAGCTTGCATGCTGAGTTTGTTTGATCACCTGTGGCATCCTGGTGTCTGTGTAGCCCAGTATTGCATAGGGGAATGGATCAGTGGTGAGAACTGTAATAGGTTATGGTAGACAATTTTTACCCAATGCAAAACTGAATACCTTTTTCAACTATTTTGGAGCTGTTGACTCATGCCAGGAGGAGACCTTTCTCTGGTTTCCTCTGTCTCTTGGACTTGTTTGTTTTTGTTACAGTGGTGGCTTATGCTGTAGGTACTGCAAGTAGAGAGCAGTCTTCCTCTGACACATCTCTGCCTTGCACCCCTCCTGTTCCTGGAGACTGCCACTGGTACAAACCCCTCCTTGAAGAGGTTAAGGAAACGGCTGTATTGGAGGCATTGCAGGATGGTTTTTGTAGGAAATTGAGTGCTGTGCAGTGCCAAACCCATGATGCTTGTGCTCTTTCCATTGGGAACACTGAGTCATAAAACGAAATAAAAAGCTGTTACATTTCTGCATGATGAAAAAAACGGGCCCCAGTCTAGCCTCTGTTATGTACTCGCACAATCCCTGTCCAGTGAACGCTTTCCCTATTATAGGTTATGAAACCTGGCTCCCCTTGGTAGAAATTAAATTTATTTCAGCTGAAAAGAATTGGGCGTCACCTTGGATGGGCCTTCTCCCTCACCCCCAGTCAGGGCCAAGCACTAGTCTTGTGACTTTGTAAATACAATCCATGTTACTTATTTGCTGTTATTTCAGTTCAGCTGAGAAAAACTTGGCAATGTCTCCATTTAGTTGTGTTGTCAGCTGGTTGCACTGCTGGTCAGTTGTCCAAGGTATGCTTGGTAGGAACTAGAGAAGGAAGCCTTTCTAATAGCTGTGGTTCCCACTTCCAATTCCTGTTTCAGGTGCAGAGCAAGAGTATAACATATCAACAGAAGTAGTATCAGATAATTAGAAGCAAGGAAGCTTAAGAGAGGATGTGAGCATTCTCACTTTGTGTCGTGCCAGTTGAGGTCTTATTGCATGGTCAGTTACAAAATTATTTCAGTGCGGTTTTAGGTCTGTAGTTTTCTTCATAAGTAAAGCTTAGGCAAAAAAACCCACAACAAACCCTAATTATTGCAATTATGATCTGATATATGCAGTTAAGTTGCTTTATATTGCTGTGACCATAGATGAGCTATGGTCTCAAAATGTCTTGAGAGTTCTGCAAATGCCTCTATGTTGCCTCAAGTATGAAAAAATGCAGTATAATTCAAATTGTGTGACAGAGTTCAAATTGCCTTTGGTAGAAACATCATTAGTAAAAGATGAACAGACAATCTAACATGAACAAATAAGGAATGTTCTGCTTTATGTTAAGGCACATGCAGCTAAAGGAATTGCTGCTGCTTGCACACTGTAACTGTTGATAACTGAGTTGTTCTATGCCTTAGCTGAAACCTGTTACTTGTGTTTTGTGCAGTCTGGGCATGGATGCCAAACTACTGTGGTTTAGCTGGTAGAGAGGTAAGTTGTTGAAACATGGTAACTTGATTGTTTGAACACTGAATAGTAGGATGTCCAGGGTGATGCCATTTTGATGAGGTGGAAGCGTGACCTAGTTATACAGTAGCTAACTAGCTGGAATACTTGATGTCCAGCTACTGTCTGTCAGAAGGTCTTACGTCAGGAATAATTTCAAGGATGCAGACTTGCAAGCTTCATAGGAAGCTGGTTTTGCTTGGGCCAATACTGATGAAGCTTGTGGATAAGCAGAAATGCCCACTTCACAACCCTGTCTCCTTTGCCCATGCAGAAAATCAAAAGAGTAGCCAGCTGTGTAACTGAGAAGATAACCTGGGGAGCCTGGGTGGTAGTGCTGTACTCTTGCTACTGGCTCATAGGTATTATCCTTGCACATTTCCACTCAGCTTGTACTAGTCAGATAATACAGATGTGAGGCATGGCAAAGTCTTTCCTTGTCTGAATCCAGAGTATTGGTGGCAATCGGGCGCTTGCTTCAGTTTGTGCTGTTGGTTCTCATCATCAGTGTCTGTCTGCATGCATTTCACATATATTGTGAGCTAATGGAAATGAAATCTAGGTGATGAGGATGGCATTGCTGTTTGGCATGGATGATTCTTCCAAGCAATGTCTCCTGTGATGCGTGTGCTTAGGGGGAGTTCTGTTGTACTGCCCTCCAGTGGGATGTATGAGCAAGATTAGGGTTACTTGGTGACAACTACATTTCTCTCCAGTGTCCTGCTTGGACCACTAAATTAACTTCTAGATACCTTGTGGTAGTGAAAAAATTCTTGTTGCTTTGATTAAATTTTATTCACTTTAACCCGTGTGTTTTTCATGTGCTCTGGGAATGCATCCGTGCTTTTCAGTTCAACATTCTGGATAAAACACTGAAGTTATCTGTGTGTGTGTGTGTGTGTGTGTGTGTGTGTGAATTTCTGGAGGCAGGGTGGTTTCCTGCTTGCAATGGCAATAGAGTTGAGAGCCAGGAACTCTGTTTAAATCCCTTTGTTATTAGCAGAGGGCACTGTGGTCTTTGGCATTTCGTAATTCTGCGCCTCTTACTGCAAACTGAAGGTAATTATGGTACCTACCATTTGCGGGAGTTTGGAAGATTACTTGAGATTTATTCAGGCTCTTTAAAAATGTAAAGTGATACATCTGTTGAGTATTAACGGTTTGTTAAATTTATTGAGCGCTTTGGGATTGTTGAATGAGAGACCTTATATAAATGACACTCAATTATTGTTATTACTAGAGAAGGGCTAGCACAAAAGCAGCAGTTATCTAGGAATCCATGAAACAAAGGTCTGGAGCATACCGCCAACATCTGCTACCACTTAAAACTTCAACCCAATTACAACATGAGGCACAAACTTGGAGACAGACATGGAGGAGTAGTTTTGTGATCACTCAGTTGTGGCAATCCTTCAGTCAGGCTGTTCATATGCTGAATATATTCTGTGCACCTTACCCCGTGGGAAGTACTCTGCCCTGGTAGGATTGTCATGGGGATCACGTCATACTCCTGTCACAAGTCAGCTTTAAACATTGCTGTTTCCTTCCTTACAGAACTGAACAGAAATGTGGCCTGACATTTTTCATTCATGACCTCAAGTGTCCTCACAAACGTGGGCAGGACTGTACTGTAGAGGACAGAGCAAACTTTTCCAAGGCAGGTAATGAAGATTTCTATTTCTAGGAGCCCTAACAGCTCTTTCAAACTCTTGGGTTCCAGCATGTGGAAAAACTCATTGGTGTGTGGTGCTTAGCTCTGGGTGCACAATCTGCTTTGCCTTTGGAGCAGTGGGAAGCTCTACCCCTCAGTTTGAGGAGAAACTGATAACCTTGCAACACTAGTCTACTGTAAGGCATCTACCCAGTGGCTTCAGAAGAGAAAGGATGAAACCTTCTATGCCTAATGTTGATTGTCAGTGACTGTGGCAGTCTTATTATTTCACTGATGCTATGATGAATTCACTGACAAGCTTGCTTTCTCCTAGCCCTTTCTGTGGGGTAAGAACAACAGAGGAAACAAGGCAGGGCAAAGGGATTTATTTTAATGGTCCTATTTATGTTCATATTGGGGGCCAGTCAGATGGTTTATGACTGTGAGCAAAGCTGTTGGTCATGAGGAGCAGGTAGTGTAGATGGCTGCTGAAGTTTTGTATGGTGACTGAACTGAAATAAATTCCTCCCATAACAGTTGAAATGGATCACTTAACCATTTTGAGAGTATATTCAGCTAAAAACAAAATCTATAATTAATGAAAGAAGGTGCCACTGCTCTTTTTAACCAACCAATTAAATATAATCCTGCAGTATGGGAGCTTCCAAATATTGTCCTGATAGCTGTTTATGGATATTGTATGGGACCAGGAACTGTAGAAAGAGGCCCAGGCCAGAACATGAGATGTGTGAGCAGCCCTTCTAGGGCACACAAGGACCAACCTGAAGTTTAGTTTTATATCAGGTTGAGGAGGAGTTTGCATCTCGGAGGTTTTGCATGTCATATGGACTTCCTAATCACAAGGGAGAGCTCCACCTCCATCCCCTATCTGGTCTCTCAACCAGCCTGAAATTGCTTAGGATGCTTTGTTTAGATCAATCTCCTGTATTTTTTCCAGCAATGGTGATAATGGCATTTAAACTCTGTTTTATACATAAATATTTTATTATTCAGCAAAACCTTTTGTTAGTGGTTGGGAAGAAAGAGGAGGACAGATGCTAAAACCAGTAGGTTCTATTTCTGTGATCTTCATTTAGCAGCTTAGCTACAAACGGGGACAAAAAATAGAAGCAATGAATAATTGAAGTACTTGTACTCCTGTTTGATCTTCCCTGCTCTTATGAAACTTTTGTTGTTCTTTCCACCCTGCATAGATGTAGATGGATGTTTCTTTCAGCATCTGCCCACCCATGAATCAATACCAGCAAAGGGTTGTGGTTGCTCACCACACTTGCATTAGTAATATTTTGGCTAGGGGTAGTGCCAGTCACAGGAGCGCCCTGCGCTCAGGACACATCTGTGATTGCTTTTGCACTTGCTTTGCCAGAATACTAGGGAGGAAGACTGCCTCAGTAGTTCCTAGCTTTGTGGCTCAGGAGAGAGTGGTACCATTCCCTTTTCTTAGACCTGTCTTGTGCAGCAAAAGCTGTGCAGCTTCACTCAGTACAACAGAGCGCCTTGCAGGAATAAAATATGTCAAAGATTAATTGGTTCCCAAATAATTTTGTGGTGACAGGAGCTGTAATTTCCACCAATAAATCTGTAGGTTCTGGTTTTGACCGTGAGTCTGTGGCTTTCCCACTTATGTGCTGGACTGTAAGAGTGCACCGTAGGGGAAATGTTACTTTGGGCATGGAAGGTTAGTCCTTTTGCCAGTGTCTCAGGAGAATGGAACTTCGTATTTGTGCATTGATGTGAACTCTTGTTTTGCAGAAATCTTGTTTCTTTATAGAGCAGTGGATATATACTTCCTTTCAAAGGCCAACAAGAGAATATTGCACTTGTGACTTAGCCTGTATTTGACCAGACTTTGAGAACTGACTACATTTCAAATTGTGCTAAGTAGTGCACATCACGCATTGTTCCCAATTCAAACTGCTTGGTTTCAGTGCTTCATGATTTGCTCCACAGTTATTGATGTTTAATGGGATAAATCCCTCAGTTAATAAGGAACAAATTTTTTTATTCCTAGTCTTGAACTTTCCCCTTAGGAACAATTAAAGCTGTCTCCTGATACTTTAACTTTGATATTGCCTTTGATACTTTTCTAATCAGGCAAGGTCTTAAGTATAGTTGGCCCCTAGTGGTTTAGAAAACATAAGTCAGAACCTCAAAAACTGAAAAATTAAAACAAAATTCCTTTTTCTACATCTTCTCTTTCTAAATCTTCTAGGGCTTGTTAGTTCCCATTCCCTAGGCCTTCCTGAACTGTAACTGCTAAACTGTTTTCTTTCACAAAATCAGATGACTGCGAGAGCAGCGTTTTGAATTAAATATTAGGTATTGCAAAAGTTGTCAATGTTGATTGTGCAGGGTGGTGTTGGTTTATTGTTCCCTGTGCCAATTCTAAACATTTAGCTTGTTCAGTATTGCTCAGTGTGATTAAAATATTGATGTGCTAATCCTCAAGTTGCCTACACGAGAGGAAGGTACCTGGGCTGAATTTCAGGCAGATGAGATGGCCCTGCTGTGAGCTTTCCAGCATTTAAATCTAGGCTCTGTGTGGAGTACATTGAGCATCCTCCTTGCATATGCATTCCCTAGCAGGGGTTCTGAGGTCAGGACAAGCACCAATGCACTGGGGAAAGATCGTTTCCAGTCTTATGCTGAGGGCATGGACAGCTGCAGTAGCTCATGATGTCAGGGAGAAATAAATTCTGCTCTGCTGCAGCACAGTTTGCACTCTAGTTTTCTAATGGTTGTGATCTCTCGAGCCCAGCTACTGCTGAATTTGTTTCTCAGGACCATTCAGCATATCTATATTGGGGATTTTATTTGTAACTGGAGTGAAAGCATGAGCCATCTGCATTTTACACCCTCTTGGAACAAGGGCTGGATGAATTTTTCTCTCTCCCTTTGCAGTAGTTTTAGGAAATGTTGTTTTGTTCCTGGTGATGCTCCATCAGAGTTGCTCTGAGGAGACGCTCTAGCTGACACGCAGCTCAAGACTTGGCACTTGCTCCAGAAACGCTTCTGCCAAATGCCTCGCCACTGAGTTACTGCTCCTGAGTGCCAACTGTTTGCTCTCTGCAAGGTGGGGAACTGCTGGAGAAGGGAAGCATTTAGTGAATCACAACTCCCACGCCTTTGCATACCCACTAATTCCCAGCCAAAATACTTTCACCCTTACTCACACCAGATACCATCTTTACTCCAGAATCTTTTCCTTCCATCCTGTAGGCTGTCATGCATAAAGGAGATGGGAGACTCTGGAGCTTCTCTAAAGACAGATGGCTGACCTGAAGCAATAAATACTTGTGTGCCTGCATCAGACATTCAAGTTACGTTAGTGACTTCTGTTCTCTTCTGTTCCTGCTGTCAGCTGCCATCACCAACACAGGGGCGACAGCAGAAGGAGGACTGAGTTACCAATCAATTTGGCTGTAGGAATATCTTGCAGATTGACA
The DNA here is from genome assembly GCF_003259725.1 of Athene cunicularia. NCBI lineage: Eukaryota > Metazoa > Chordata > Aves > Strigiformes > Strigidae > Athene > Athene cunicularia. The sequence goes on along the minus strand of NW_020799107.1, from coordinate 9,546,478 downwards.
AGAAGCAGTATCAATTCTTCAAGTGGGTGCTTTGAGAAGCTTTCTCAGCTCTTCTAGCTTTCAGTGGGACTGTGCTAATCCTTCATCAAATGTATACTTGATGGTAAGCCAGAAAGACCATTGCCTCTGGGTCTTTAGCTATTTAGCAACAGGGATTTGTTGCAGTATGGCCTCTTTCAAGTACATTAAAGCATGCACTGACTGGCATAAGATGCTCTAAAATGACTTGCTTTTAAGATTCACGTGTGTTGAGTGAGACAGGACCCATTCAATCATTTGTCTGAACTCTTAGACACTAGAAAAATTGTACTTAGTGAAAGAGATTGCATTGTGTTTGCGCTGCTGATGTGAGTGGTTAAAATCCAGGTTTCTTAAAGATAGGACAGGTCTGAGAGGAAAGTGCTTCCTGGGTCTGCACAGACCTGACTATCAGAAGTGAAACTGTATAGTGTGCAGTGAGTGAGTCAGATAATTTCTTCTGTGGCCCCTTGGGCCCTGAAGGGGGTGAGATGGGTGCTCTTTGCACCACTGAAATTTGAGACAGCAGTACAAGATCCAGGGTGGAAGCAACATGTGTGAAGACCCAAAGTCTGGAGCTACTGAACCTGAAGCTACAAAGGTGGATCTGAACCCTTCTGGGCCAGATATGAAGCATCCTCTGGTACAGGATCAATGTCAGAACATGGCACTAGTCTGAAGCTGTGGTATTTCATGGGATGGAAGCTCAGCTTCAGAAAATAGGGAGCAGCATTGCGCATGAAGGTGTAGGTCTTAACAACCCTTTCTACCATATGTTGAGGTGGTAAGAGTGGTGTTCTTGCCACAGTCCTTTCCTTTTCCTGTATCTGTGAAATGAGGATGGCTTGCTTACTTGTTAATCTTCCCTACTGTACTTTGAGTTAGTATTTGGATACCCAGTTAAATTGGATGGGCATTATTAACTAGCCAAATCCCACTAGGCATATCTTGTCCTCAGAGAGGGCTAAAGTATTGCTAAAATAGAGCCACTTCATTTGGATTTATGACGTTGAAGGCTGGTAGAAGTGTCTGCAGCTGGCTCATGCTTTGAGGAGGCAATGCCAGGCAAGAGTTTGTCACTAAATAAGTGACTGATACTATTCGTTCCACCCTGCTCCCCTCCCTCAACCTAAAGCTTTCCATGGAAATTTTAGCTGCATTGGCTCTGGCTGAGACTTCAGGCTTAGAAACATCCTTGCACTTCTCACATTCAGGTCTTTAATAAAACACAGCAGTGAGCCAACTACTGTGAGCTTGCTGGTTAGCGTGGCCTTCCAGTGATTGATGGGTAAAAAGTTGGCCTTGGCCCCCAAGATGGTGGTTGTTATTTTCTTTATGGTCATGCCTAATAGTCTTCAGGGTGTTCAGGTTACAGAAAAGGGATGACTCAGCTGTATCAACATCTGAACTGCCTTACAATGTTGTCTGTCTCTTCATTAACCATGTAAAGAGCTTGAGCAAACTGGAGTGGAGCTCAATGCCTGCAGTTAGCTGGGTTGAATCTTGGCCATGGTGAGGGGCAGCTGCTTCTCCCTAATTCAGTGATAAACCATTGACAAGTTTGGCTAGCACAAAGGATTAGGAACTTTTGTTTTGGAAAGAAACTTGGCATTAGAAAACAGAAAGAGTCAAGATGCTTATTATGCTCAGGACTGAGATACAGAGAATTTCAGGATGTGGTTCTGACTTTCTCAACTACAGAGTAGGATTTTATTTTAATCACAGCTTTATTTAATGTGATGGGTTACTTGGGCTTCAAAGACTTGGTTCAGCCAGAGTGAAGTCTTCAAGAATCTGCAGAAGTTCACACTGGGTATGTATAGCAGAGCCAGAAATAAAACCCATGTCTCCAGAGACTTGATTGTCATCACTGTAAGGCAGTTCTCAAGGGGCTTTGTTTTCCTTGTGTTACAGGAAAGGAAGGCTAGACTAGAGTGTCTGCCTTGACAGAGTTTTTCCTTTTGCAAGGAACAAGGGGAGATTCACTCCTTCCAGTGGCAATGAGAGTTGCCTCTGTGTTAAAGTCCATAAACTGCAAAAGATTAAGCTGAACATTATGTACAGATTAGAAATGTAACTTTGCCCAAGAACTAAAGATGCAGGAAAAACAGTCATGGCCTTGGCAGCAGCCTGGAACATACAGCAAGTACTTAAGTTGGGTGTGGGATGTAATGCCATTACTCACTACCATTGCAGTAAAGGCTTCGAGTCTGTCTTGCAATGACTGCTGGAGGCTTCCTGGGAGCAGAGAACTCAACAAGGCCATGGGGAAATTCTGTGGGATTTCTCGAAACTAAACCAGCTACTCTTTAGCCATTGTCTTAAATCTCTAAACCTGCTTTGCTCCCCAAGCTGAACACTCTCCACTGCTCCAGGCAAATCATGTAGTTTAGGCACTTGAACTAGAAAGCAGGAGGCACTCTATTTTTTATCTGGGAGACAGAGGTACAAACACACCTAGTACAAACTGTTTTGTTTTCTTTTTTTCTCTTCACTGTGTCTGGGTGGGGAAGAGGGGTTTTTTAATACTAATGAAAATAGATGAGCTGTAATTCTTTTTTCCATTTGGAATCCTAGGGGGTAGAAATCACATCTCTAATAAAGAAGAAAAATATGTTATTGGACCTATTGAGGACATAAAAAATTTCTTATATTTCAGTTTAGCTTCAACAGCTAAGCTTGGAAAAAAAACAAAACTGTGGAAGAAAGAGACATTGTTTTAAATTAAGCCATTTCAGGCTCTAAACTTGGAACTTTTACCTTGAAAAATGTTAGTGAAACATCTTGAGAAATTTGAAACTTAAGACTCATCTGAAGTAACTCTTTCCTATGAATATTTTCATTTTTAATGAGGTCTCTGTTTGCTCCAATGTTTTAGTGAAATAGTCTTAAATAACTTACGCCCCTAAAAAAAAAAAAGAAGTGTTTCTTCCCTGCATCCAAACCCAGATATTTAGAAAAGGATTTTGATGAAGGGAGAAGATATGTATATTAGCGTTAGGGAGGATTTAAAGTTCAAAACCCACTCAGTCATTCTGATCAGATGGGTGATTGCTCAAGACTGTGGAGACCATCATGCTGATGGCTCAATGCTTTGTTTTTTCCTTCTGTTTTTAATTTCTGGCTATAGACATCACAGGAATTGCTGCCATGCTTTGAACACTATTGGGTGTCAGAACTTGATCAAACCTTCCCATCACTCATCCTCAGGTACCCAAGGTACTTCAGAGCAGTGTGGGGAAAGGTTCCTGGCTGGGGCAGTTTGGAGCACCTAGAGTAGGTTTCTGCTGTGCATTGCCCTCTGGAGCGGTCTATTTCTCTGTTAAGTGACTGTAGAGAGATGCTGTCAGGCTGCATTAAGTCCCCAGACAAGCATGATGTGATAATCTCCCTGTTTATGTATCCTGGCTTGCAGAAGTGATGAGAACGTCACCATTGACATCCATGCACACAGGCTTTCACCTACAGTGAGCATGATATTTTTATTCCATCCAATTCTTTTGGGGGCTCTGCTTGTTAAAAGTATAGCCACAAGGAAGACGTCTGGCACCATGCCTCCTGGGTGACATCATGGACTAATTCTTAAAAGACTGCTACGTGCACAGGAAGGAATTTGATCTTGTACAAACAGGACAGCCATGCACAGTTATGGTCAACTTACGTGTTCTGCTTTCCAGTGAATATATACTGTTGGGCTTAGATGTATCCCTCTTGGTTTCATTTGCCAGCAGTTTTCAGCTGACATCACGGTCATACAAAGGTAACACCAAGTAGGAGCTGTATTAACCAGTTGGTTTTTTTTTTGTCTCTGATCTCCCAATTTTATTGTCTTCTGTTCCTCTGTCTACTGTTTTATATAAAACACTTTGAGTAGAAGCATACTGGGGGTTTGATTTTACTTGCTGTTAGTTGAAAACAGTGCAGGACTGTAAGTGTGCAGATAGAGAACAGGACTCTGAAAGGTGGTGCTGGGGATGATGGGACTATGGTTCTTAAATTTTTTTAGACCAACCAGGCTGCCATCATCTGTCTAACTTCCCCCAACTTGCCATCGGGCAAGAGGTAGAAGCAGGACCTGTGTGACACTTGATGCATGCTATGAGATTAGTCTGCCCACACAGCTAAGGAGGTGACTAAAAATCCTGGTGAGTTGCATCCTTTACAGGAGAAGGGTCTGTACATGTCCCAGCTGCCAGAGAGGGAGCGGTGCTCAGTGCAGCCAAGGGTGCTTGGTGTCCCATGCCTCTCTGGTGAAGCTGGTAATGTGCTCTTGTCTGGGTACCAGTGCTGGGATATTAATGCAAGCTCTGTAGATCACAGCTTTAGTAAGGCTAGACTAATGGAATTCACAAGTTAATACTTTAGTCAGACTCAAAAATGCAAAACAAAATTAGTTTGAACCAGTAATAGGAGAAAACAGAAACTTCTCTACATTTAATGTTTAAGAATGGCTCTGCTGGGTCAGATCACAGGTCTGCCTGCCTTGGTGTCTTGTTCCTAGCATGGTTGCAGGGTACAGGTTTGGAGAAAGTGTGAAATTAGAACATGTATGTAGTAATAGTTCCCTTAGATACTCTCCAAATCTCGGTCAATTGTGGCTGGAAGGCTTCATAAGCCAGGGTAGTTTCTTTGTGTTTATTAATTCTAATTTTGATTTCAGAAAATATTTATGTTCTCCTCCAGCATAGGAAATTTCCAAGGGTTCTGGGTTGTGGAAGCAGCAGTGTAATTAGCCTGCCTGAATTCAGCATGACTTTCTGGGCAGGACTGCTAAGCAGCTGCTCTGCATGCAGGTCGGCTTGGTCCAGGCGCTCTTCCTCCCTGGGAGGCTGTTGTTTGCCTGGCAGCCTGACGGTGAGGACAGCTTGTGATCACGGGGTGCAGGAGGCACCAGGCTGCCTTCAGGTCCTACCTGCGGTGCAGGGCAGGTCTGAAGGGTCAGTGAGGTGGATGGAGAGGAGATGCTTCTGCCTCAATTGGTAACATCAGGCAGGGAGAAGGCAGGGCTCTCGGCTCTTAAACTGACAAGTAAAGAAGCCGAGGTGGTGGTATATCTATCACCGTAATTGAAAAGCCTGTTCTCTGCAGAGGCTGAATTAGCCCTTAAGTTAGGATATCCAGGTTACTGCTGCCGCAAGCAGCCACATGTGTGCTGTCTTTTCAAGAAGTTACCTTGGATGCCCTGGCTTTCTGTGTCCATAAGATGGAACACAACTAGGCTTTGGCTTTCACCAGGGCAGCAACATCTCCAGCACTTTTACAGGCACTTTGCAGTTCAGACCAAGTCTAGTTTGCATTAGGCATCGCAGTCTGAAGTCAAAGACATGTAGGGATAATGCCAAGCAATAACCCTTACCATATTCCTGGACTGCACTAGAAGTCACTCTTGTTCTGTATTGAGGCTATCCCAGTAACTAACTGACAGTTGGTAAAGAAATATGTCACCATTAAAGATGCCACTAAGCCTAGCCCATTTGTCTGCTGATGGAGACATTCCTTGTCTGGCTTCCCCATGAATCACCGTGAGAGTGAAAAATTATTCGCCAGGCCTCCTACTCAAATTTTTCCTGAGGATATTAATCTACAGTCCTGCTGCTGTTCTCCACAAGTCTCCTAGGTAGCCAAGCCAAGAGAACAGCAGAGGGACTTCAGGAGCTGGTCCAAAGTCCTACAGCTTCCAACCTTGCTTGCACCATGAAGTTTCCACTGTTGCTTTACAAGACCAGAGAAAGAGTCCAAACACCAAAATGACCAGTGTATCAGTTTCAGAACATTGCACTGAGGTTAGTGGGATCCTGGTAGCAAGGCACACTGGGATATGAGGCAAGGAGCTTCAGGTATGACTTGCAGAAGCACTATGTACCACTCTTTTTTGAGTGTAATCACTGTGAAATCAGCTCTATTTATTATTCTATCTGCCTCTAAAAGAGGTACTGTAATTTTTACTTCCCAGAGTGAATTTACAGTTGTATTGCTTAAGAATGGATAAGGATGCAGATCTGAATGGACAGGAAGGTCTTAGGGTCAGAGTCTGATCCAGTACTCAAGAGGGTGATGTACATTTTCCAGAGTGGTTCCAGGACAATTAGAGTAAGCACTTTGCAAAATGGGTGACTACCTTTTGGGGTATTTCTATGTCTTGGCAAGCTACCATAGAAATACTGTTAATTTTAAGACAGATGCCCTCCTTGCCTTTTTGTGCAATGAAATAAATGCTAGAGCCTCAACCACAGGCCTTGCTTTAATTAGGTCTGCTTCAAACAGCAGGCATACACACATGCTATGAGGAATTATGGGCTGTTTCTGCCAAAGGTGCCATCAAATGACTGAGTGAAAGGGAACATTTACAAACAAATAAAACCTGTTATTAAGGGGATTATTAATGAAAGACTTCTGAACAAAATAAACTCCTCAAAAAGTTGTGGGTTTTTTTGTAAGCTCCTCTTTTCTTTTTAGTAAGCTTCATGGGAAAATAAATACCACACAGTTCCTCCAAAAGAAATGGCAGAAGCAGCAGTCAGCATCACATGGTTCTTTGAGACCTGTAGGTTTCACAACACTCATGCTGTGTCTGTCCACCCTTGCCATTTGCACAGATGTTGTGAACTTTACAGTCTGTGCTAATTAGCACCAGGACTGATGAGGAGCTATGGAATTGGAATTCAGGAACGGAGGGAATGGAGAAAAATAATTCATACCATTATTATTTGGTTTTTGGTTAGCTAGGGAAAATATTCGTAGGGCTGGAAAATACAACTTGGCACTTAAGGTTTCATTTAGCAAATGGGGGTGAATCGCTGGGAGATGGTCTGTTTTCCTGGTTTTTGGATCATGTAGACAAGAGTTTGCCTGTTTTCTTCTTTGCTTGAGTTGTTAGATATTAAGCCTTTGCTGTACTGAATACTGAGCTGACAAGGTGAGAACAGTGTTTGCTTGCTTTGTTTTGCTGCTGGGAGGTTACTGTTGGCTGGCAGAGCTGCAGCAGTGTGTTCCTTCCCCAGCAGCTCCAGTTCCTTATCCAAAGTAATTGGTGTTCTTTCCTTGTGAACGTCAGGAACACCTGGTCTGTGAGCCCAAGAGAGCTCTTCATATATGGGGCTGGATATATCAGCGCCTGAGGAGATGATGTTCTCTTTTGTGTCATCTTTGCTATGGGAGGAGCTGGGAGGACAGATCTCTTAAACCACGGAGGATCCTGCTTCCTGGGAGAACCAGGTCCTGTCTTGAAGAAGGCTAAACAGATGAGAAATGCCAACAAAAGAGAGGAGGAAAGAGAAGGCCTTAGAAAGGACCTGATTTCTTCATAATCCCTTTCATCAGGCAAGTGACAATGTGGTGAAGAGAGCCCACATCTCTTGAGGGTCTGTCTACCTTTATATTTGCTCAGTTGCTCATAGCCTGAGTTACAAGGTGATTCTGTGTCCCTTGTCCCTATTACAGTACTTCCTTCCTGGTGTGTATCATCTATTTTGAAACAAAGCAGGGTTGATGGACCAAGTTCAAAACCAGTTTTGCCTACGGTAGCACCCAGTTTATCTTCAGTAGTGTATGTTCTTGCTGAGGGAAAGGAGAGGTCTTGCTGTGCAATTGAGACTGTCCAAGGGTGAGGTGATGCTCCCCCTGTGCTGGCATGCTATAGGCAGGGCAAAGGAAGTGTATCTCTGAGCTGGAGACTGACCAGGGGTTTTCAGGGAAGCCAGGGATTTGCTGGGAAACTCAGAGCAGTTTGGCAGATGCTTGGGGGCTGGCAGAAGTACCCACAAGAGAAAAGCAGTTGATCACTGTGGAAAAGAGGGTGGACAAGGCCAAAGTACTTGGGATGGAGGAGGCAGCCTGTAGTCCACCAAGGGCCCTAGCTTGCTTATGCAGCAAAGGGAGTCAGGGTCGTGCCGCTCTCCAGTATTGCCTCTGGTCTGACTCTGGTCATGAGCTCAGACAGCTGGTAGAAAATGGATGATACAGAAGAAGCATCTTTGGAGTTGGAAGCAGTAAAAGGCTTGGCTTCTTCCACAGCAAATGTTTCTGGGAATCAGGATGGAAAAATTCAGCTGGATTAGGAGTGTGCAGCTGGGAGCAGGGACCCTGCCAGTTCTTTCTTCCTTGCTGTCACTGCAAAGGAAAGCAAGGGAATGCGTTTAAAGGGATTTCACATGATGCAATTGCATCTTTCTTGAGGTTTGGGAGGCAGGGGCCTTGCTGTTTTCTGTCTTGCTTGCATCCGATGCAGATTGCCCCTGAGGGCCAGATGCTGCTTGCTTTCTGCCTATGCAATCCAGCCGCAGTTTGCTCCAGATAAAAACTTCTGGTCTAAGGAAACCATGGAGCTGAACTGCTGCGCTCATGAATGAAGCAGCTCTCGTGTGACACTAGATAGCTTAGAACCTTTGAAAGGGAATAAATAGGATTTGCTCTCTGGTGCTCACCACTGTTTTCTTGCCATCTCTGTAACCTGGTAGTGCCCCTGTGGGGGGCACTAATTCAATGCATAGTCCTCTCATCACTTCTGAGTAGGGATGTCCTGTGTCACCTAAGCTCTGCAGCTCCTACAAATGCCTGGAAATCACACCTCCTGAGTGTGGCTGAGCTGGCATTCAGAGAAGCACTGTGTTCACCAGCAAGAAGCTTGCAATATTTAGACCACAGTCTTCAGTGACTCAATAGAAAACTGAAATCCTCATCAAGTCCTCCTGTTCAGGAGCTGCTTCATGTCAGAAGCATGGGCTGACTGCAATACATTCTATGTTGTACCATTATAATTCTTCCATCTGGTGTGGCATGTTACCAGTGTGGCTGCTGCTAGGGAAGAAGGCCAGTGTTTAAGGATTTGCATGCAGCTGTGGCAGAAGAGGTCCACAGCCTGGCTCCATCCCTTGCTGGACAAGCAAGGCAAGCACAGGATTTACCTTATGGTTGAGGTTCCCCACCAAATCTATGTAAGAGAAGGCAGCATCCTCCCCTTGTTAGGTGGTTAGATTCACTCAGAGATTAATTAGATTAATTTAGAGATGGAGACATGTCTTTTGCCTTGACCACTCAAACCCTTCCCTGGGAGCATGCCCAGACAGACTGCAGAGCAGCTCTGGCAATTCCAGCCCAACATTTGCTCTAGCTGCAAGAGGCAGGTAGAGCTCAGCCCTGCATCTCGAACGCCTGCCTGGTCTGAAGGGAGGGCTTACTCCCAGCTCCAGAAAAGGGACTTCATGCCAAGTCTGTATGTTTGAATGAGAAGCACCAAGACCATCCTGTTTGCCCTCTTCCCAGTGTGTTGCCTGGTACTTACTGCATGTTTCAACCCTCTCCAGTGAAAAGGAGGATCTCAAGGGCAAGCAGTATGTAAGCATATTCGCCTGGTAGGGTGAAAATGGTTACTGGCACAGGGAGCTGGGGGTAGGTGTCTCAGCTGTATGACACAGTGGGAGGTGTAGACAGGAGTTGTGAGTAACTTGTTTGGAAATGGTTTCCTGGCTGCTTTGAGATGACTGGCTTAACTAGAGGGGTTGCTGCCTTCTGGGCTGGGCAGGAGGGGAGGATCATCAGCACAGCCCTCATCTTGAGCGATGAGAAGGAGCAATACTCCAACAGACATCTTTCCCTTTTATCTTAATAGTGTAAGATGATCATGGCAGCTGTGCTTTATAGGTTCTACTCTAAATCCATCCCAGATTTATTTTGAAAGCTTTCCTGTGTTGAATGCTTGTGGTCCTGCCTGTAAAACTATGCTTCCTGAGATCCTTGCTTGTAATAGTCCTCTGCACTTTCTTTCCTTGGTGGCTTATACTCTTCAGTTTTGCTTCTAGGTTTGCTTTTGCTCTCTCCCTCCACTTTCTCTATACCCTTATTCGTAGCCTTACGTTTTCTTGAACCTCTCCCAGTTGTTAGCATGACTGATGTCTGAACAGCACGCAGTTTCGTGTGTCACTTTGGCATACAGTCAGCTGAGGGCCATATGCTGGCAGCACTGTGTGGCTGAGGCTCTTTGCAAGTCCACTGTTCAGTACTCAATAGAAGGCTGGAAAAGAAAGCAAGTCTTAATGTAAGACCAGTAGAAAAAAGTTTGCACTCAGTTGTGGTTTACTTTCTCAGGTTTGACCTGTCCACTGTTTCTTCCAGTTTGCATGCAAAGAGCAGCCCTGGGTGTAAGTGGGTTCATACGACTCCCTCAAACAGATTTAAGTTAGTACACAGGATATCTGTGGGTTCCCTGTATATCTGAGCCTGGTTCTGCCACCTCCAGTGTCACCACAGTGGGTGCGTAGCTAAGCAGTATCCATGACTTATGCTGTATAAGTAAGAGCAGCAGGAGGACGGAGGTATAGTAGGCAGTAATTGTGCCATTAGTGGTTTGGTGATAAACATATCCATAGGGATCCACAGCTTCGTATTGTAGTCAGATGTGTGAAGAGGGAAAGATACTGACAGAGAATGTAGGATTTGATTAATTTTTTTCCCCAGATATTGTTTCTTAAGAACTGTTACTTGAAAACTTTCAGATGTAACAAATCAAAACAACAACAAAAAAGGAAATAGATTTACTTAATTGCATCTAATTGATAATCTGGCTGCTTTGAAGAAAAATAAGTCTTAATGTGAAAATACCTATTTTGGTCAGAATAAACATTTTCCACTGGAGTAAAGACAGATGGAATGTTCTGACCCATTCCTGCAGCAGTGTTTCACTCCTGCTTGTAGTTAGTTTGGAAGAATAAGCTTATTTAAGGGTTCAGACTATTAAAAACATCTGCTTTCCCATATATCCTGAAACACTGCAGTATTTGAAAATAGAGAACATGTATAATGCTTGTCCTAGCCACTACAAAACATTGGCTCCACAGTTTAAATTGTGGGATTTTAATTATGGTGTAGATATATTATTCAGTCCTGTGTAATGTACTTTTGGTTATGGTGCTGTGATCTCTTTTCCTTGGTTGGAACTGAGCCAGCTTGACCATATTTGCAGTGTGTGGCCAAAGAGCAAATGCATTTGAATAAGCAAAGTAATCACTTTTAAACTAAACACACTTTAAATTTAAAATATTGAACAAGCTTCATCACTGGGAGATGTCTCTTCTGTGACAAAAAGCTACATTGATATGTCACAGCTGATACCAATCTTTTTTCTTGTGATTAGGTCTAAAGGCACTGAGACCTCGGAATGCCATTGAAATCTTCCTTTGACTGTGGTAGCTTTTGGCTGAGGGCCAATCTGTCTTACGTCTGAGCATCTCTAAGTATTAATAGCTATGTCTTCAGCGGTCCCTGTGGAACAAAAATTTACAAGTTACCCTCCTCTTTCAAATGGGAAAACTGGATCATGAACAGACAATCCTCATCTGTTCAGCTTGAAATGAAGCTGGTGACAGCGCCAGAGGAAAGCAGAGATTTGGCATTAGTTGAGTTCACTACAAGAACCTTACTTGTTTAGCAAAACTGTTTGGTGGTCAGGGAGTAAGGGAAGCAAAGATGCTTCAGATCTCAGCTGTGCTAGAAGAGCACAAGTAGAGCCCATGTATGTGTGTGACTTCTATATAAAGTTTCATGGTTATGACTTTTCTTAGGCTTTTTTCTGGTTTGGTGTTTAGTTCTCCTGACCTTATCCTGACAGCACACTCTTCACTTGTTCTTGCTTTCTTTGCCTTTAATTCTCCAAAGCGCTGAGCTAAGAGTCTCTACATTTATACCGTGTTTGAGACAGTAGTGAGCAGCAAGAACTTCAGCGGATTGACACATATTCTACAACCATTCAGGTGCTGCTCTGAGCGTGTCTCATATTGGTACATCTGACACCGAAGGCAGTGAGGATGTCCAGTGCTTGCAAGTTCTCTTGTAAGTGCTCCCACAGCGAGAGGGCAGCAGTGCCACTGTAGATGTGAGCTGGGAGATACGATGCTTGGCTAATGTTCTGCTTACGTTACAGAATATGGGTACAACAGTATGGCTCCCCCGCCTACATATATGCTCTTTTGTTAATTTGGCTGTCTTCTTGCTGGCTACGTTTCTGTGGTTGTGGAAAGAGTTTGTAATGCATCTGTAGTCCTTAAAGATTCTCTGGCTCCCTGTTTCTCTGGAGTGAAGGGTGCTATTAAATATAGCCTCCCATCAAATTCCGGTGACTAATCACACACAGACCATAGTCCCAAACCAGCCATGACTCAGACACAAACGACCCTCTGAGTAACGCTGCAGGAAGAGCTAACAGCTTCTTCCCTGGCCTTGCATAGGCAATGGGAATGCTGAATAAGAGCAGACCAAATAACAAGGCTGGTTCCTGAGCCAAAAAAATTAGTGTGTCTGCAGTCACTAGGTATTGTCCTGTGTTAATGCTGAGCTTTCACATGGCCACCGCTGAGGCACGGTGAAGTTGCTGAACGTGGATGCTGTAAAGGTCTGCGGCAGAGTCAGCTGGCTGGCAGAGTGATAGAAGAAGTTCCCTCTGAGTTTAAGGAGACATTCAAGCATATACCTCAGGGCAGACAGGAGGTCTTGGGCCCAATGTTGCTGTTTATATCTAAGATTAGGCATAAATTTAAGCATCCTGTTAGAGCAATGGTTTGGCAGAGAGTTAAAGGATGAGTTCCTGGTTGAACTGCCTAGACATAGAGTTTACTACTAGACTTAAGTTCTTTACAACTGAACCCCACCTTCCCCTTTTAAAAGAATTTATCTTGAATAGCAATGTAGTTGGTCATTTTAACCTGTTTCTGTACTGTTTGTACTTGCTGCAGTTATTTTTGTACACTTAGGTCTTGTTTTTTTTTTTTCCTCTGGTTGTATCTACATCGTAAGGGACATACTGAAGTGGATGACACATGATTTTTTTTTTTTCAAAATAATTTGAATACAAGAATGAAGATGGAAAGTTTGTGGCAAGTTGCTGTGTTCATGAACAAATGGGCTCAAAGAAATTAGCTTCCCAAAGCAACCGTAGCCCTTAAAGTCCTACTAAATGTTTCTGTCTTTTCTGAACACGTTCTTATTGGTATGTTTAGTTAGAAAAATACTTTTTTATCTACTGAGAAATGTCTATTCTTTTTTTTCAGAACCTGTAGTTTTGAAACTTAAACAAAAAAAAGCACCTCTGTTTATATATTTATATTCCAAGAACAATCAAGATTTTCTTTAAGAAGATGTTTTCCTCAAATTTTTTATTTTGTTAAGCACAGGGCATTCAGAGATGAGGCTGGATGCATAGTTTTGTCATGTATATGAAGTCATGAAAACATCTGGATACAGTATGGAAGCCCCTCAATCAAAAACTTTTTGAAGTCCCTTTTTAATATAGTCATCTGGCTTACTGCACTAAAATGTGTATTTATTGGATCTCGATGGAGAAGAGGTAAAAATCTGATATTGTTGAATTTAAGGGTATTGTTAAGATTGCATCGATTTAGGGACATTGTATTGTGAATGTTAATTTTATGCACTTCTCAGTTCCTAATTGCTGTTTCTACAGCTGATTCACAGCCATCATGCGTATTAAACAAATCAACTGGAGAGCAATGTCTATACGATGTGCACTTAGAACAGCTTTGTGGCATGCCCTTTTCCTTAACTATCAGGGAGCAAAGGAACCAAGTAAACTTTGTGGATAGCCCTGAGTTTGCAATGCATCACTCTTGCTTGACTTCACTGGCACCAGTTCATTAATTAACAAGTGGGACTATGTTTGTAAAATGAAATATAAAATTTTTGTTTCTGCTGAATTTTTTCTGAAATTTTAAAAAAACTTTCTAGTTCTCTGAAATACCCTCATCTTTTTAGCACCCTCCTTTATCTCATTATAGTCTTCAACTCTGGAAAAATCACAGCCTTTGAGAGTTAACTTAAAGAAAACTCCTCCTCAGTTTTCACAGACATCAGAATCTTTGGTCAGCACATCTGTTCAGGCCTGATTCATTTGCCACTAGCTTTTCAGTGGTTTAAATCACTTCTAAATAGCAAAAGGAAAAGTCAAATAATAGTAATAAAACTTGACGCACCATGTACTATGCATTGTCCCAGGATGAAGAGCTCTGTTTTTTCCCCTGGCTCTGTTGCTATGTATCTCTAGTGCTGCTAAACACGGTGTATGGAAAAATTCAACATGTGGTATATCAGTGACCTGTCCTTCTTATAATCTACCTCTCCCCAGTCTGTCCCCTATAAATTATTGATATTGTTTTTAACTGTTCTTCTTAAAGTCTGATATATTATAATACTGTTACTTGCAGATGTGATGATACTCACTCTGATAAGAATAGCTGTATTAGATGGGCCCAAGTGTCCGTCTTGTGCAACATCATGTCTACAGCTGTCTGTGAGTGGATGCCTGGGAAATATGAAGATCAAAGTTCGCGATATAATATATGCGGTATTTTCCCCTTACGCTCTCATGCCCTTCAGCAATTTTCAATCCAGGAAGTACTTGAATCTATTTATCTCCAGGTTCTTACATGCTTTTCTACTGCTGTGTCTCTGCCTCATAATTTTTCAGATATCACACATACAATGAGGAGAGTGTATATTTTTAGGCTGAGCAGAAGAGTTCAATTAAGCTTCTGATTAGTGTGCCTTTCATTCAATTTTCCCACATAGTAGGGTCACAACATCTTAGTCTGTTATGGGAATTAAACCTCTGTATTTCCAAAGAAGCCCTTGAAGTAAACTACTTGATACAATGGAAGAAGAATATGATAGCTATAATGTTTATTTCTTCCTGTTTGCAAGGCCAAAAGAAGATGGAAAAGAACTCAAGAATGTGACAATTCTTGATAGTGACTTTGTTCTTTGTGTTGGGAAGTTTTATGCCACAGGCCTGCTTCAGGATAGCCAGTGAAACATTGTGGTCCCTGCAAACTGGTTTCAACACACTGAGACCTCAGTAATCACTAGGGAAGGACTGATAGCAACAAAATGGTGACTGTTTACATCAACTCATCTTTAGTTCTAGGGTTAGACTCTGCTTTTGTTTCTTTTGAGCCAGGGCTGAAACTGCCAAGCAGTGAAGTTGCTAACTAGTAGGACAAAACTCTTTCATGGAGCAATTGTTTCCCCATTTTCCAACGCTGCTAATAGCGTTGGAGAAGGCCATGTTTTCTGTGTGTAGTAGCACACAGGTTTGAAGTGTTTCAGTTTCTTGCAATCCAGATATATAATGGTGTAACTGTCTTCAGTTGTGCTCTGCAGGGAAGAGAGATGGTCAAAGAGTAGAAATGCATTCCTTACTACAAGATGGGAAGTAACCTGGGATGCTTTCCAATGATCCGTGCCTGAAACTGAAGCCAGCCAACGTCAGGAGGAGGAGAGTTCCCAGTGTCTTGAAATCCCCTGTCTTAATCTAGGCTTGGGGGGTTGCTGGACTATAACAAAGGAGACCAGAGCAAAGGTAACTGCTACCTGCAAAGCTGCTGTGGGAGAATGGCTTGTATCTGAGCTGAAAACAGGTCAGAGACTGGCGGATCAGTGCCCAGCAGCAGCCATGTGGATGGCCTGGAGGAAGCAGTTTGAAAGCAAGCAAACATCACTCTTGTATTTTTTCCAAGAACTGCCTAGGTCACCTCCTTATCTGTGATTTATGTATCTCATGAATAGACTGCTCAACTATCTGGATGGGAGGACTCACCACCTTGGAATTAAAGCTGGGAAATGCTTTTGGAAAAACAGAAGATGTGCTGGATGAGGATACTGTTGTCCCTCTGACCTGGCAGGTTCATATAGGGTTTTTTTTCCGTTAAGAGGAAAAATTGATTGTATTATTTGGAGAGAGGTATTCCTTGGAAAAAATATGATTTACTTACATGCCATGTATGTGATGTCCTGTTGCTATGATATCAAAAGAAACAAACAGTTTTCTTGTCAGAAATCTCCAACTCTCTTCAGCAGGCTCCGTGCCCCAAAAGCTTTGTCTGTCTTCCTCCTCCTTATACAGGCATGCTTCCCGCTTCTACCTTTAGGCTTTCTCTCTTTCTTAGGTATTTGAAAGATGCCTTGCCTTTATTTAGGTCTGCAATTGTGAATCTCAGTCAGTCGTTACCAGCTTCTAAAGTAATTGTGTTTATAATATTCTGGAAGGACAGAGATCTAGCTCTGGAGTAAAACAAGAAGACGTTTATACTGACTTTTCTTTTGTGTTTTACTCTTTGGACTATGTATTTTTATTTTTTTTTTAATTTTTCACCAAATGGTAGATTCTTCACCCCTTGTGGACTTCAGAATAAGATTGAAAGATAGGCATGTGAAGGATAATTGGATTTAAATCAGTGTTTGATTGAGGTAATGGGATGCTTACTTCTGGCCTTAGGCTCTGAATCAAAGGACATGTAGTGCCTCTTCAAGGCTATAGTAAAAAGTAGCTAAGTGTGGAGGACAACAAGAATGTAACACTGAATTGCAGGAGAGAAACTATGCGATAGCAAGGTGGGATGATCCGGTCCAGGTGAGAGCAGGTGTGCTACCCACAGTGTCTCAGAGCACTGTTATTGCATGAACGATGTTATGTTACATTATTGCACAAGTCGACTCTGCTCATTCATTTCAGCTCTGTTCTTAGGGCTGACAATAGAGATTTTGTGCTAACCACACCTTCCGGGGGATTTCTTGACTGTTTGTGTAATCCCCTATGTGCTGGACCAGATGATCTCTGGCAATGTGGGGCCTCCCCTTCCTAGGTCAGCTGCTGTTTGCTCTGGGATTTCTTAGCATATTCAGGCATCAATGTGTCTACTTCTTGAGTGGAAGGCTCAGATCTACTGTGGATGCATGAATTGATTGTAGAGCATATGCACAGCTCTCCAAGAGCTGGATTTCACTGAGCTGCCATTCACCATTGTGCAGATCTGTCAGATACTTGCTGAAATCTTTGACTAATGAAGAAAATCTTAAATGCTGTTCAGACTCAGTCAGTGGGCAGGAAAAAGCAGAAGTGTACAATTATGACCGTACCTCTTTAAATCCCACAGTCTATAAATTGTGACTGATTAATATTCTGTAGTGCCACCTGGCCCTACCTGAGCTTCAATATAAGGAAACTTGCCTTGCAATCAGAGTTGTTATATGTGTATCTATTTCTGTCAAACCAAGCAGGAAAAACCTTTAGGTCCCATTCAACAGGTTGAGAGAGATGACTCAGTCACTAAATGTAGACTCCCAGCTGAGTTGGTCACCCTGCCCCAGCACATGCAGTATTTCACACAAAGATTTATTTCTGCTGGCTCACTTACTGGGAATTGTTTGTTGCATGTTGCAAAACCATGTCCTGTTAATCCCCTGACAGCTTCTAAACTCTGCTGTGCACCATGGTATGAGCTAGACCTTCACCACTTTGTGATGGGTAACAGGGAATCTCTAATCTAATTGCATGATCTCAGCCTACTCCTTATCATTCCCAGGTTTCATGGGACATTTTTTCAAGCATCTCATCTTTTATGTATGGTCTGCAGTGGGGGACAAGATTTTCAGAAAACCTTAGTGTCACCAAATAAGATAAAAGAACTTATTGACACCAACGTGATGTAGATAAGAGACACTCCTTTATTAACGGCTGGGTGCGTAGGGGACTTGTCTCACCACCAACACACACCTGACCCACGTAGCATGCTGATTGTATAGGGTACAGTAATAAATAACAAACAATTCTCATGCCTAAGCATGATAATTCCCACAACTTATTTTCTTATTCCCACCTCTTTCTGGTCATGCACGCTTGAGTCCTGAAATGAGGCGGGGGGCTGCTTTTATGACCACCACAGACTACTGACTCAAAAGAAAGACCCTCCAGTGTCCTTGTCTCACATTTATAATTTTAACATGCTTTGAGGCCCTTTCACAACCTATCTTTTAGAACACCTGGTCTACAGGGCAATAAATTGTCTTCACTGAACAGCCTAACAATAGTACCTGGTCATGAATCTTACTATTTGAATAGAAGTCTGGTTAATGATTATTACTGGCCTATGTGGCCTTAGCCTGGGACTTTACAAAGGACTTTGTAGAAGCATGACTCATTGTATGGTTACTCGAAATCATTCCTTATTTAAATCAAAATCACCGAAAATCATTAAAATCAGCTCAAATTAATAACAAATCAGTAACATTAGCAGCTGCAAGATGTAAGACAGGATTTTTCCAAAGCACCCTTTGAACTCCTCTTGATATTAGTGGTAAACGATCTAGATTTCCATGGGTTGGGATTAGAGCAACAATAGGAGTTTTGTAAACTCTCACAGATGCAGCCAAGATTTTGGCATTCACCATCCTGAATTCTCTTTAGGGACAAGAAAGGAAATCCCAGCAAGAGACCCTAAAGGAACATACAATCTTCTTCATTCATTTCAGGACAAAACGTGGGAGCAGAAAGCTCTTGTGAAGTTACCTGAATGTTTCTGCCTCTTTTTATTCTATAAAACAGATAGAAATAATCTGAACAAAAATTGATGAACTTTTCAGATAGGTGACTGTGCAATCTTGAGTTAAATGAAACATGGCATGGAAGAATCAATATTTTTTTTGTGAATGCACTCTGCTCTAAGGTAGGGATTGTGAAATTAGTCTTGGGGGAAACGGGTTTCTTCTGAAATTATCACCAGTGGCAACCCCAGCCCTGAATTCTCTGTTATTAGGCTGTAGACTTAGGTAAAGAATTTGGGTCACTAGTGGGTATAGTATTCTGTGGATTATTCACCAGTTCAGTGGGTGTAGTATCTACAGCCTGTGGTTTAGACTCCTACTAGAATTCACCCCAGGCTGACTCAGCTGCTTATGGTGGTCTTCTCCATCAGCCTGAGGAACGACAGCCAGCCCAGTGGGGTGTGATGCTGTATCACTTCCTTACTTCTAGCTAGCCCACAGGGCCATTAGGCATGTTTGACGGGGCCCAGTTCATGGAGAAAGACTGAACTTCCATTTCACTGCTCCTGGGGCATGTTCTTTGAGTCCTAACCAGAAAAATGTTACATTGCCTCAAAAAGAGGTAATACAGCTTTTTCCTGCAGCTGATTAAAATAATTCAGTATCCTCAACATCACCTGGCTAGGCAAAACACTAGAGTTTGCATGAAAACTCAATTAAATCCAACTTTTATTCAAGTTCTCCATCTCCCAGATGTACCCGTGTAAAGACTGCAGCTGTCTAAGCAGGCAGAATAGAGCTGCCGCTCCCTGTCTGTGTGTAGTGAGTGTTCTTGGCTCTGCATGTCATTGTGGTAAAAATAGCCATATTTTAAATCTATTGGAAATATTAAGGGCTTAATTATCATCTGCTTTGGAGCTTTTTTCAGCTGAGACTAAGGAGGTATGAAGAATTTGGCTGCTGTTCTCTGCTCCTGCACCACCCAGCCATAATGCAAGCTAAAGCAATTCAGTGGCTACCGTATTTTTAGTGGCCCCTCTAGCAGAAAGAAATTAGAGCAAATGTAGCTACTTCAATACCCACTTGTTCCAGGCTTCTGTGTGCCTGTCCCCAGCAGACCCCTTGGCTGTGCATAGCTGTTGTAGGAGCTAGCTTTATGTGAAAGAGGGAAAGTAAAATCTATTTATAGGCAGTCTGAGCGGCACATTAGCCAAGGCTAGGTTGTTGACTCATGCCCATCTGATATCATTTAAAGGGTAAGATATTGCCAGCGAACAAAAATAAATGCTGTTACTCCCTTCTAGTCAATAGAATTAACTGTTCTTAAGCTGACATTTGCTTTTATGGCAGAAGCAGCATTGTGTCTCAAGGGTCCTTTTATAAATATATACACTGCTGAGAAAGTGCTAATCTGGATTTCCTTGGGATTATGGTGATGGAAACAGAAATATGAGGGCAGCAAAACCGGCAGAGAGGTTTCAGCTCTGTTGTCTGTCACTTCTGTTCATCTCTATTAAAAGGACCTGTAGAAATCAAGGGGTAAGGAGACAAAAGGCAGCTCTGTTCACACCAAAGGTTCCTCCTTTTCCACAGTAGAGTCTTGGAAAGGCCCTTCCCTCTTCCTCCTCATCCCAGCCTGTCTCAGGAGTGTTCTCTTTGTTAAACAGAAACTGTTCTGTTTCCTGTCTGTGTTGAGCCATTGGCTGTTGGCGTCAGTTTTCAAGCCCTGAATTGCTCTCTGGGGATGCACACTGGAAAGCTGATGGGAACTGATTGCCTATCAGCAGCTGAGATGCAATTCTTGGCTTTACTCTTCTTGGGAATCACAGTGTGCAGACCTGGACAGCATCATGCGTATAGTGTAAGAGACCAAGCACCTCTCATGGGCTGAGTGCATGAAATCCTGAAGCAAATGTTTATTGCAAACTTCAGGGCACGAGGAAGGTGGGAGGAAAAAAAAAATCAGCTCGTAAAGCCTGCTGGCTCAGGAATAGGGAAAGAAATACAGAAAGAATGAATGTAGTTACTTTTCTTTTTTAGGTCTCAGCTGAAATTAACCATGAGATATTTAACACTGAAGTGCAGGAGAGATCTGAAAAACTAGGAGAACAACTGCTTGAAAATTGGTGAGCTGAATGTCTTTTTCCAAAGAGAATGATTCAGGATTTACTTGGTGTAAGGTCACACTTTACCAACAAGTAATGTAGCATAAAGGGGAGATGCAATAGGCAGATGAGGAGAACTGGCTGTGAAACAGGCCTCCCATATACTCCTTATACTGTGGCAGCTCTGGACTGGGCTAACTTTGTGAAACCAGAGAGCAGCAGCCACAGGTGAGAGAATGAGAAGATAGAGCTGAACTCTAGTATCCTGGCTTGTGTCAGCAGTAGCATGGCCAGCAGGGACGGGGAAGGGATCTCACCCCTGTACTCGGCACTGGTGAGGCCGCACCTCGATGTCTGGGTTCAGTTTTGGGCCCCTCACCCCAAAAAGGCCATTGAATGACTCGAGCGTGTCCAGAGAAGGGCAACGGAGCTGGTGCAGGGTCTGGAGCACAGGTCTGATGGGAGCGGCTGAGGGAACTGGGGGGGTTTAGTCTGTAGAAGAGGAGGCTGAGGGGAGACCTTATCGCCCTCTACAGCTACCAGAAAGCAGGGTGCAGAGAGGGGGGATGAGTCTCTTGAACCAAGGAACAAGTGATAGGACAAGAGGGAATGGCCTCAAGCTGTGCCAGGGCAGGGTCAGACTGGCTCTTAGGAAGCATTTCTTTCCAGAAGGGGTTGTTGGGCGTTGGAATGGGCTGCCCAGGGCAGGGGGGGAGTCCCCATCCCTGGAGGGGTTGAAAAGTCGGGTTGACCCAGCGCTGAGGGATCTGGTGGAGTTGGGAACGGTCAGTGTGAGGTTCATGGTTGGACTGGAGGAGCTTCAAGGGCTTTTCCAACTGAGATGATTCTGTGATTCTATAACTCGTCCTCAAAGCTGCTTTAATTCCCTTTGCTGCCCAAGTCTGAGCATGATGGCCACCATCTATCTTTGAAGGGATGCTAATAGCTGCTTTGCATAGAGGGTGCACTCTTTGCCATTACTCTGAGCCAATGGTACCTTGACTGCACTGTTATAACTAAGGCTAATCAACACCAAATGGTGTTTTGCCTCTAGAACAGCTTTTATATATCATGATAATAGTAGCCACCTCAGTAATATTCCTGGAAGGGTTTGTTTTTCTCCCAGATGAGGATGGGGGCAGAGAGAACGGTGCTCATAAGAGTCAGTACCCTGGTTGATCCCAACCCTTTGTGGGGTCTGGAAAAATCTGTCACGTTAGATGTATTAATCAAAATTTAGTCTATTTTTCCTCTGGTTAGCACTGCATATGCTGGACTGTGCTTTGCTGGACTGCTTTTTCTAACTGGGAAACTTATCCTGGAACTGAAAAAAACCCTTCACTGATATAGATAAATACCTTTCTAATAAAAACATGTTTTGTCAGAAAAAGAAAACAAGATTTTTCATGAGTTGAGTGGGAGAAAGCCACATCCAAGAACACACAGCAAGAAAGCACATTTCAATAATATAGGCAAAGTAGTCATTAGCAATTAGAATAGTCTCTTGGAGAGGGGCCTGAAATATCAAAAAAAAAGCTGCTGTATTTGTGATATGTTGATTAATGATGTGCTAATAGCTGAAACATGCCTCTAATAACTAATAGGTTTTAAAAAAAAACCTAAGCAGAGCCAGGATCTTCTTTGAGCTGAAAGGGCATTTACTGTTTGCCAGCAAGGCAGACACTAGGATCATACCCAGCAGATCTGGGAAATCACAGCCATGGTTCAGGAGAGCCCAGAAAGCACATGCCTAACTCTACCCTTCCTCCAAAAAACTTATGATATATATAGACAAGACAGAGCAAAAGAAATATTGCTGCCATTGGAGAAAGGGGGAAAGATTAAGTGAGTTGGCCAAGTCAGGCAGGAGGCCCGTGTCAGAGCCAGGAGCTGAAATCACCTCTCCTGAGGATGGTCTTTAATGTTGCCAAAGGCAAGCTCCTCTCTAATCAAAAGCTAACTTCCCCGTGGCTCCATGTGTAAGATCCCCCTGCTCTGCAGGACCTGCCACTTGGATCCAGCTTCTTACTTTTATCTTTTTGCTCGTCTGCCCTTGGTCAGCTTTCTGAGTGGACCATGCTAGAATAAGCATCACCAGTGAAAGGCTGAGAGGGCTTTTCCTACTGGGAAAAAAAATGAACAACCAACTCACAAAAAACTTTCTCTGATGTTCTTTTTAACCCAAACTCCTAGAAAAGTTTAATGCTGTGGTGGAGGACGGTTGTGCAGTGTGGTCCAAAAGGTGGGGAGGAGAGGGAGAGGTGGAATGAGCTCTTTGGTAATAGCAAAAAGAGACCCCAGCACAAAACAGGGATTGCCAGGATCTGCTCTGCAAAACCTGGGGGAATCAAATGAAAGCTCAGTGATGACTGTAGGCAGGAGGGATGGAGTTAACTGAAAACAGAATTTCACCTCTTTGCTCTTCTGCTCCTCCCTTTTAGGAAATCCTCAGAGAAAGGAGCTGGTTTTACAGAAGCAGAGAGTGGCCCTAGGAGTTTGAGGGGCTGCTAGGACAGACTGCCGGCCTGCCTGCTGTAAGCCCTGCACCAGAGGCAGAGTCTGCTCCCTGGAGTAAAGGGGGTGAGCAAGCAGGTTGTGTTTCATGGTGGTGAGGAGCATGTCAGCAGCAGATGTGTGAATTGTGCCAAGCAGCAGTGGAGAGCACGGGGTGGCCATGCTGGAGCAAGCTTCCTTCCTGCCAGCTCAGCTGCATTCAAGAGGAGAGGTGGGCTCAGGCCCCTGACAGCAAAGCAGGTGCAGGTCTGTACCCTGTACAAGCAAGCAGGTTTCGGTCTGTTGGTAACAGGCCCCCTTCACAAAATGACTGGTGAGAGCAAGAGGCAGAAGGAGCAGTGTGAGAGGGGCTAATTTAAAAGGGAGCATTTTCAGAGGAGCTAGTCCAGTCCACCCTGCCCCAAGATGTTCACCTTGCAGACAGATGCTTTTCTGGGGAGATGCAGTCCCTCCCTCGTTGCATTTGCCCAATCCCTGGCCTTTTAGGTCAGTGGGAAAAGTCCCAGGCAGTCAGGAAGCTTGGGAAAAAGTCCCAAATGAGAGAAAATTAGACTCTGGGATCTTTGAACTGTTATTGCTGTTTGACTCATGGCTGTGGGTATTCTCCTCTCTGTGCAGCTGTTGGGAGAACTGGGGGTGGCTACTGGGAAATGATTGAATACATGTGACATCCCTGAGGTAAAAGAGCTCTGTGGTGAGGCCTTAAAATGTTACAGCAATCTGAACAACCAGCAACTCTGACAAGCACTGCCGTCTTGCAGGACTGTGTCTGGGGGAGCAGACGTTGGCTGTGTTGTGAAATTCCTTGAGTTATTTGTGCACTCACCGCCCCCAGTGTTACCTGAGCAAGGTCAAAGGATGGTCTGTTTCCCCAAAAAAACTTATAAAAGAAGTGAGAAGTAGAAATAAAGGAGCTGATGCAAATTTGAAATCCAAAAAGAAACAGGAGGATTGGTCAAGTAGGGGTGCTGAAGGCCAGGCTCCTCTAGGTGCTGGCTCTCTAAGAGGAGTTTTAATGAGGTGAAAAGGAGCTCATCTGCTCTAGAAGTTAGGACTGAGGATGTCTGCATCTTTGTCAGCCAGGTCCTTTGTCAGTCCTACAGAGAAAGAGAGGCACTTAGCCTCTGAGTGCTGTCAGGCTGCAGCTAAGAAAGCTGCATGGCCATGCTGCTTGCAGCTGCTGGCTCCTCTCTCTTCCCAGCTCTGCTTCTAAGAGGGGTCAGAGTCAGGGCAATGGCCAAAGTGCCAGGGAAAACTTTCAGTGGTGATAGCTGTAGTTTCTCCTCCATCTGCAAAGCTGAAAATGGAGAGAGACCAAAAAAAAGTCTGAAGCCCCACAATGATGATAATAATCCCCAATTCCCTTGTAGTCAGTCTCATCCCACCCCACCCTGTATTTTCTTCTCCAGAATGAAAATGTTTCCCCAGCATTGCTGGCACCCTTAGCAGGACAGATCCGGTGCAGCAGTTGTGCTGGGGGTCAGGCAGAGAGCTAGCATGAAGGCCTGGGATGGGTTGCTGGGTTTCTTTCAGGACAGTGAGTTCAGATCACTGCTCTGACAGAGGTTTTTCCATGTGACCTTAAGCCTGCCTTTTAAACCCCTCTCTGCCTCAATTCTCCAGCAATTAAATGGGATAGTACTCTTCTCTTTTGCTGTTTGGATTGTAAGATCTCTAAAGCAGAGGCTGTTCTTTCTTACACTTGTGTGCATATCCTAGCATGCCTAGTCCTGGCTGTAGCTCCTCCTGTGACATTTCTTTTAATGAGAGAAAATGAGCACATGTCCTCCTGTCTCTGCTCAGGATCAGCTACTTCTTCCCCTTTAGGTTTCCTGTCACAGCAGTTGAACCAGCATCAAGAGGACAGGCTTTGACTCTAAATTGTCCAAGTGTGAAAGCACAGCATGTGTTGTACCAGTCAAAGTGCGAAGCAACCCCGCATGCAAATCCATTGCCCGAGCCGGAGAGGAACACCGAAGCTTCTTCAACATACACCCAAATAGTGTTGCAGCACAGCGCAGATTAGCGGGGCACGTTTGCAAAAAACCAGGGCAGTCTCTGCTCAGAGAGGGAGGTCCCTGGAGGTGGTGTCTCGGCCCACAGCACGCCTTGGGACAGGCTGTGTGTACTCTGAGCAGCTGGGTCCCTCTGGACCGCT
Organism: Athene cunicularia; assembly: GCF_003259725.1. Classification (NCBI taxonomy): domain Eukaryota; kingdom Metazoa; phylum Chordata; class Aves; order Strigiformes; family Strigidae; genus Athene; species Athene cunicularia. The sequence goes on along the minus strand of NW_020799107.1, from coordinate 9,521,362 downwards.
GGGCTCTCACTAGCAGAGCTGGCCATGGGATTTTGAACAGGTTTTTTTTTTTTTTTTTTTTTTTTTTTTTTTTTTTCACAAGCAGGGCAAGACCATCTGTTATGCTCTGAGGTCATTAATGATTTCCAGGATTGCCAGAAAAACAGAAGATACTTCTGCAGCATACAGTGTGTAGGACAAACAAATAATACACATAGATATGCAAGAAAACAGACCAGGGTGTAGTATTTTATGAAATATTACAATGGAGTGGCTTCCAGCGGTTTTGCCTTAGGAAGCTGCACAGCTGTTTCAAGATGTTGAACACTTGGGGAGATGATCTGTATTTGCATGACAAAGGCAAAACTAGCATGGTTGTCTACCTCTTTCTTGGTGTGCCACACAGGGATGCCTTCCAGCTCCTTCCTCAGAGAGGGGATACAACTGCCTCCACCTGCAGCCAAGGATCTCTGAGGCATTACCTTGTCACTCAAACTCACCTCTTATGTGGAGAACTTGCTGTTTTGGGCTGTAGCCCAAAAATCCAAATGAAAGCCTGCTGAAGACAGTGGGAATCTTTCCATGAAATGCTCAAGGGTTTGCCTTGGATTTCATTTGCTTTCTGCAAACCTGACCCAAAGCCAGTGGAATGACTCTGTTCTGGGATACTCACGCTGTTCCTTTGAGGAGTGTTTCAGAGGTTAGGAAGAGCTCCCCTCCAGACGGGAAGCAGGGCCCTACCATGTGGCACGTGGGGTCCCATGGCCCTAATCACCTCTGAAGCCTTAATGAAGCACTTGTGTGGGGCAAGGCCACTTAGTGCTGCTGTCAGGTGCTGGGATACAAGTCATCAGGGGCCCACAGGGCAGCTGTGCGTGCTCAGAGGCAGGCTGTGATGTGCTCTGCTTGCGTGGTTTTGCAACTGGCCATCAACAACTGTCTCAAGGAAGCAGTTGACTTCTCTGGGACAGGCAGGATCAGTCTGTACTCCTGAATCCAGCTATCGGGAGTCTGACGCAAGTGGGAGGCAAAAAGGCTTGTGATAAAACTGTGTGGATGTTTCATTTGTGGCCAAGAAAGGGAGCTCAGTTTTCCTAGGCTTCCATAGGTTTCCTGTGCTTTGACAGTACAGGTTTTGTTTTGACACTATCAAAACATTTCATTTTTGTGTGCTACTTTGCCTGCAGATACTTTTGTTAAAATATGACTCCAGTGTGTTATATACTGTGCTAGTTTTATGGCGTATTAATAGTCCATTATATTTTTTTTACTGTTGCAATAAACTATTTCTACCTCATTAAAAAGGAGAATGTTTGTTATCAGGAAAAAAAAATCAGCATTACCGTAAATCAGCATTACAGTTAAGCAAACTGTACTGATGTTTCTGTTTATATTTTAAGCAACTCACTGATAAATTTCCACAATGTGCCATTTTTATTTAATTTACCTTATTCCATCTAGTTTATACAAAAATATTGGGGTCTTCCAGAGAACAAAAATTATACTTGCCAGCCCACTTGAATGTGATTCCTTTTACAGAGATAAGGATGCATTCTTTTCACTAGTGCAAGAGTCCCTTTATAAACATATTTCATGATTCATGTCACTTGGCAATAAGAACCTGCACTAATTTAACATTTCATATTGGTTATTAAATGTACCTGAATTACGACCCTGAGGTTGGATAACATACAGAGTTAAAGAGACCCTGCTAGTGTAATTGCATAAAATAGCTGAGATATCTTGTTAATCCTCCTGGTTTTATGTCTGGGAAATTTGGGAATGGAGAGAGAAATTATTTTCCAAAGGTTGTGCAAGGAATCAGAGGGAGCTGAAACCATGAACACCAGTCCCAAGAATCCCACACAGCAAGAGGACCTCCAGCAGTTGCTACCTGTGTTTCCCATTCTGTCTTGCTGATGGTTTCTCCAGATCCCAACCTTCTATAGTGAGAGACCTTGTAAAGCTCTTTCAGGAGAAGCTGCTCTATCCTGTTGTTTAAAACTTCACTGTGTCCCTGAGGAAACAGAAGTTTTCCTCCCTCGCTTGAAACTTGTGGTATCTTCAGCTGAAGCATCACAGGAAATCTATCAATATGATCCTGCATAAAATTGTTTTTTCAACAGCTTCATCCCACCCAGAGGTCTTATTTTCTGAAGGTTATCTCAAGAGTAATAATTAATACATGCATCTTTTTTAATTTGCTCAGAGTTTAGTGGCTTACCAGGATTGTTCTAAGTGCTTAAACAGATTAGAGTGGCTTGATGTTCTTACTCAGGTAGGTGAGTGCATCTTTGCACCATATTGCCTCTATTCCAGTTCATCCAAAGGATAGCCTGATTTCCCTGCCAGCAAACCTTTTTTACTCCATCTTGGTGAAACTGGATGAAATGGTGAGGACTGGCCTGTCAGATTGCAACACAAGTGTAGGGCTTGCAATATTTGTGCTATGCCAAAGTAGAAATCTGGTGCAGTGGAGTCCTTCTTGTAGTGGAAACTGCAACTTCTGCCTGCTCTGGAGACATTCCTACGGTCCCATGTAAGGAGTTAGAGGGAGTGTTACTCAGTAGATGCACAACACTGCTAGTGCTTTAGGACAGATTTACACATCGGGTGATTGGAGACAGACTACCCTGCAGCATGATTTGTTTGGGTTTACAGATTTCAAAATGTTCTAATCGTCTTTTAAACAGTTATTCCTTTATTCAAGGAAACCCGCCTCAGGCTTTCCCAGTTTAAATTCCAGATTCCTGTGGGAATCCAGGAGTCTGGGGACATTTCAGGCTGATGTTCATGCTTTGTGATGTCTTGCCTTTGTTCAGACATGCTAGCTGTTACATGTAAAGCAAATGCTAAAGTAAAAGATCTTAGGAAAGAGTTTGCCTTTAATATTTTGTTTACAACATGAGAAATATAGTCCAGCCTCCAGCCTTTCATCATGTTGCAGTTACCCAGGCTTAGAATAAACAGCCTGTTAAGATAGCATGATAGCATGCAGCTTGCCATGGGTCTGCTTCATTCAATCTCGCCTACCAAATGTTTGGGCCACGCCAGCTCCATTCTTTATGGTATTTTTTTTTTTAGCATTGTGTGAGCTTTCTAGGGAAATAATTTCCTGTTACAAGGTCCTGCAACCAAATATAGTTCTAACTCCTACACTAACAACACTTTTGATGTGCTGTTCAAAGGAAATCCATTGAAGCAGGATACTGTTAATAAAACTCGGGAGAAACAGGAGGTCAAGTGACGTGATTAAATTGACCTTTCAGTCTTTTTGGAGCTCCTATTCAAAGCCAAGAGGAATTTATCCTGACAAAAACACTAGTTTTACTGTTGGAGATTGCTCTCTGAACCAGAAAGAACTACTTAATGCTAGTGGACTTCATAAAGTCACTTATACACATCTTTCCAATGCTCCCAAATGTATATAGGGACAACTATTTTATTTATATCATTTTCTATTAAAAGAAATAACCCACAAAACAATATATTTAAACCTTTGGTGTCCTCTAGACTTGTGATGGCATTTTATCATGTCAGTAGCAAAATAATTTTTAACATGAGATGAATTGTCATTGTTTATATTTGTCATGTAATGGAAACTTATATTGGATAGCTCTTGCAGTAATATAAGCTCTGGGATGTAGGAAAATTCAGTGAATTTAAAAGAACTTCAGCTTGTAAAAATTGATTCTTCCTGAAGTCTGTCCAGTTTCACCTGGCAGCCTTTTGAGAGAGTATGGAGATATGTGGCACCTGTGGCTTCATACAGACGTGAATGTCAGTCAATACATAAGTCCTAGACCTTTTCTGTTGTTTCTTAGGTTCATACATCATTCTGAATGGAGTCTGAGGTATTTAATCTGAGGAAGAGGCTCTGGTAATATGCAAGGGTTTACAAGGGATGGCAGCTGGCCAGGGCTGTCTTTACCTAAGGAACCTCTGTTTCTAAAATCTGCTGGGCTTTTGTTGGTTTTCTGCTCAGGGAGAAATCCATGACAGCACTTGAGCCAGTGCTTTTAGCTGACTTTCCACCTTCCTCCCCACATAACTGAGATAATGCCAGAATGCAAAATACCACATGTCTTGCAGAAAACTTATGCCCCAGACATTTTATATGGGACTCACACATGTGAGGTTCTTATCTGGAGGAGCTGCTGCCTGCCTTTGGGATATCTGCCCTGTGTATTTGGGTGGCTTTCCTGCTTCTGTGAGGTTTTCACCAGCTGTATCTCTCTCCTAGTTTCAGATTGGTGCCACCAAGGTGAGCATCTGCCTTTGTTGATGAGGAGAGCTGCATACAAGGGAACCTGTCTGTACCTGACAGCAATCACCTGTCCTGCTACCTCTTAATGCAGCACGCTGTGGGAAGCCATTTACTGATGCTGTTATACCCTTGTTTTTACCAGGATGGGAAACCAGAGGTAAGGAAGATGACTGTGGCTAAAAATTTCATTTCACATGGTTCACCCAGCCCTGTGATTTGTCTCTCCGCCTCCTGTCATTTAATAGCCTTGAGCTGCTTGTCAGTGTGGGGACTGCCCACAGCGATGGAGAGATGTGTTCATCTCTTGGCAATGGTGCTTTTCACATAGCCACAAAGCCAGAGCACCCCCGTAATGCTTACTGCTCCCTGCCACTTCCTGCCTGCTCCCAGTGTCCAGAAGTGACCTTGCAGAGGCCATTTGTGGGTTTTTCAGGCCTCCAGCAAGGTTATCCAGAAATGGGAGAACTTTAGCAAAAAAAGCACGCCTCACCAAATCTGGCTTTCTCTCAAAATCTTGTATCTAATTGAAATACCTCAGTACAGGCGCTGTGACAACTTGTGTGGGCTGTCAGCCTGGCAAAATACATATTGTGTGCAAGCTTCTCTGTGCCCTGAAACCTCAGTCCCACTGTTTCCATGAAACCTGAACTTATAATTTCCACCAAGGGAGACTGAATTAAGAGAAGCTTGTGGTATTCTTCAGGGATGAAAAGGAGCATATTGGAAAACCTGAGCTGGCCTCAGCCTGTTGAATGTCCAGTGAATACTTGCTGATGGGAAGATAGTACGTGGGATGTACTCTGCGATGAGTCTCCCTTCTTTCCACTCCTTTGGCTCTGTGCCTTTTGCTAGCAATTTCCATGGCGGTCACCCTGGTGACATTCTTGTCAAATTCCACCTTCGGCTAACAGACATGGTCATCAGACTTACCGAGCCCTGGTTTGGCTTGGGATCAAACTGGTCACTGTTCCCAGCCCTCCCCCAGCCCCTGTGTGGATTTCTGTGCCCCCAGACACCTACAGCTCTTTCAGACTTAGGAACAGTCTTGTGAACCGATTGCATCCCCAGGTCCAAGGGGCTTCCCTTTGCTCCAAATGACTCATGGCCTATGTGGATAGAGGCTCTTTCTTCCAGAAGGCTCCCAAAGACATTGGATATGTTGCAAAAAGAGGTAAAAGTCATTTGGAAATTACTGTATTGCTGGGATAACTGTAAAAATTGCAAAGTGGGGTTTGCCTTCCCAAGGGAACGGCAGCTGGCTCAAATATACATCCCTCCCACCTATATTTGTACAGACTGATTCACTCTGTGTGGCTGCTTCTTTCCCTTTCCATTGGTTACAGAGTTCTGCATGCCTAGCTTAGGTGGGGCATATAACTTCTAGGATCTTCACAGGATACTATATTAATTTCTATTTTCAAAAGACTTTGGTGCACTTCCTTAGCAAGTTACTAGATAGTGTGTCAAAAAAGTGTTCAGAAATACTTGAACTATAGCCTCATCTCAGTCTCGCACAATTCACAGAGAAGTCAAGAGCATTGGGAGCTTGCCCAGGCTCTTTTAGGCTCCTGACCTTAGTGGGTGAAGATGGAAAGCAAACAGCCACTGCTGGAATGGATACATGGAAAATGAGCATCCTAGTCCCACTCTGCGGGGGAAGCACAGGTAGAAGCTGCCCTGGTTTATGACACTCCAGGCTTAGAAGTCTTCAGTTACATTGCACGATCTGTTATGTCTGTGAGAAGTCACAGAAGTGCAAATATTCACCTTCTATGGGTCTCTCCATTGTCAAGGCAGAATAAAGCGACTCTACTTTCCTGGTAACTCTGTGGGTTAGTAGTAGCCAACCCAGCTGCCAAGTGGCTGGCCCATGCTTTAATACAGTAGAAGAATAGCGTAAAGCATGTAAAACTTACTGGTTTAATCCAGTCACAATTATCTGAGCACATACAAATGACGCTTGCAAATTTTGGTTAATGTGTGTATCTGAAGGCAGAGTTTGTATTTAAAGATCAATACTCTACAGTGCTGAGTGAGAGGAGGCTAATTTTAACAAAGATACTTTTCCTATAATTTTTCCTATTTCTATGACTGCACATCCCTATTTACTCAAAGCACAGCCCTCACCACAGTTATTACATCATGAACTTAATATCTCTCTATGGGAAAAGAAACACTTTTTAGGGAAAAAAAAGAAAATGGCAGGAAAAAAAAAAAAGGAAGGAAGTGCTTGAAGAAGTTCAGAAAGCCTCAGATTCCTCTAGGGTCCCCAGCTGTGCTGTATGTTGTCCCAGCTGAATGCCAGATATTTCCGCTCTGCACGTTAATGCATTCAAGGAGAAATCAAAGCGGCTGTCTTTAGTGTGCTTTGGGCCAAGTGTGTATGTCCTACCTCAAAACAGCCCTGATCCCTAAGGTTACAGCCCTTCATTCTTCCCTCCGTGTAGGCCTGGAGCTGAACACGAGCTCTCTGGAGCTCATTGTGGCTACCTGCCCATCTCTGTAAAGCGATAGATTAAGTCTTCAGATGCTTCATGGTCCCAGTGGTCTGGAAGCCACATCCTCTGCCAGATCATTTCTGGTGATGCAGCAATTTTTCCTTCCCTGTTGAGGGGAAGAGCAGTACTTCTCTGAAGTCTCATCGTGTCATGTGTCCTGTTGCTACCACTCTTCACAGAGGTGCCTCCTTTGGAGGCACATGCTGGTGGATGTCCAAGCACCAATGGCACTGGGGCAGCCCTGGGTGGCAATTCATCCATTGCGGTAGGAAGGCTCTGCTCTGCCAGGTACGTTGCCCCATGGCGTTGGCTTATTGGTCTAATGTTAACTGGGCCCAACTGTTAGCACAAAGCCAAGTTTTGGTGAGTCATATTTGCAAGGAGAAACCTTTGTCATAGTCCCTGTTTCCTCATGCCCCTGATGAAACTGTGTGGGGTTGTGAACATGCAACAGAGCAGGGCAGGGCTGTGTGCTGCAGCACCCTTGGTTGGGAAAGGTGGCGGGGGCTCTGCAACGTTGCAAGTTCTGTCCAGCCCCATGGTAGCATCACTGCAGAAGCATTGCAGAGCAAAGCAGAAGTGCAGTAAACTCAATATCTGGCAAAAATGATCTGCTTGCCTCCCTGATGAAGTGAAGCAGCCACAGAGGCTGGGCTGACCTGGACTGGTCATGCACATGGTTTACATGGTTCATATATCTTTGAGTACAGAGCCGCTGCAGCTGTCATTCACACATACCCCTGCTGTTGTATTATTTAATGTCCCTCAGCCTTTAGTAGGATGGGTGGGCTTTTTGTGTCCTTGTTGAGGAACTGTTTCTCTGTACACTGTGTCTTATGATTGCTTACTGAGATGATATGTTATGCAGTTCAGATCAAAGCCGTGTCACTTACTAGCTAGTAAATGATTCAAAGCAATATTTCACATCTTCACAATAATTGTTAGATTGTTCTGAAATCAGTCTTTGCATCTGGATTTCTGTTTGTAACCATTCTAAGCAACCATCACTGAGTGCAAAGGGAAGAGGGAGATCTGCTGAAAATTGAAAGTACTGTAGACAGTAGAGTGTTGTGCAAGGGCTCTGTCCCTCATCAGTGTCAAATTGCATAAATTAATGTTGGCCAGAAGAAGTGAAATAACAGCTCACTTCCTAAAATGGAAATATCCCCGTATGTTGTTCCTGGCTGAGGATTACTCTCGGGAGCAAGATCAGCAAGCGGACGGTAGTGACGGCAGCATGTCCCTTGCTGCTGCTGGCCCCCGTGGTGCTCAAGGGAAGAACAGCACTGTTCACTATAGATCTGACAAGAAGAGGGGAACTTTGCACCCTGTAGAATCCCCTTAATCTACTGTAACTGCTAATAAATTGACTTTAACCTAAATACTATATCTTTCCTTAAAAGAAGCTTCTGTTATCTGGGATCCAACCTCTGCCAGTTAGTCTGTTACTGCTTATGATGTTTTGATATTCCCTAGGGCTTAAAGGTTTCAAGCATGTTGTTAACACAGCAAATTAAAATGGGAATTTGGGAAATCCTATACTAAGAGTTTATTTGCACGGTTTAGCAGCAAAAGACTGTTCTTCAATGGTGGAGAGCAGTCAAGGGTCCATCTGTGCAATGTGGGGAAAATGACTGGTAGGTGACAGTGGAGGAAACCCAAATATACCACAGAACTCCTCACCCTGGAAATGATCCATCAAGGCCAGAGGAACAGCTACCCCCGCTCTCTCTGTGGGATCCCAAGATTGAAGGTCTCTCTTGAATTTATTTTTAACTACTCTCACCATTTGCAGCCCTGCCCCTAGGCTTTAGGCAACCTGATCTACACAAAGCCTGAGGTGCTGGTTGTGTTCTGCTATCACAGTTTTAACCTCCTTTTTTTTCCTCAGATGGCTGCAGCAGGATTGTGTCATGAAGGTATTTACAGATAAGAGATTTAGCCAGATAGCATATGTGTTTAGCAGTAGCTCTGGACACTAGTTTCTTCCAGATGTCCTTGAGGCTGGCAGAGTGTCTTGCCCACAGCTATCTATCAGTTGTGCAGTCTCTGCCTTGTCAGAGCTTGTGGACAGCATTTGTCATGATGTTTCTTACAATGTATCTGAGCATTTTTATCCATTTAAGGACTAGGGACTTGAATTGCTTGTCCTTCCACATGAAGTTCCCCATAATTTAGCCATTTGACCAATGCAAGCTCTTACTTTGTAGTTAACTTCTCTCCACATTCATTCCCTCATTATGATTTTGCCCAGCCCCTCATCTCTCCCGAATTTTTTCTCCTCCATGCATTTTCTCCTCAAAAGTTCCTTGACAGTATCTGCAGAACTGTTGCCTTGGCTTTCTGTAGGCCTTTGGCAAAACTCATCTCTTTTGTGATGCATTGTGTGGAATTTCACTGGTTGCCCCTACAGTCTGGCTCAACTTGGCATTTCATAAGTGTTTGTCACCCCAGCTCTCAGTCCTGCTGTGGCCTGCTTTGATTCACTGACCTCTTGCATCTCCTAGAATCTGACCCTCCACATGGCTCAGCGGAGATCTGAAGACCTTCAAAGAACATCTGCAAAAATCAGGTTTTCTACAGAATTGATGAAAATTGCATCCAGTCCATAGCTTCCTTCCACAGCTTAGTTTCAGAACCAAATCTGGCACCAGCACAGCCAAAGCTACATGTCATGCTTCCATGCAGAGGTTCCCACTGGGGTGTCAGGCACCGCAGTGCAACTAAACCAGAACTAGTTAGCAGGTCACCAAGCTTCATTGTTCTCTTGCACGGTGCACGGTCCTCATTTACTCCTGTTCTGAACGAGTGAGCAAAACACAAGCAAATTGGAAGAGCTGCAGATCTAATCCAGGTTGGGCTGCTGCTAGTAGAGTGCAGGCAAGCAGCTGCAGCAGCGGCAGGGATGTGAGGATCAATAGGGAGCACATGGCTGCTTTCATGTTATTGTTCCATTTATTTTAAGATCATGGATTAGGAACAGGGATATTCGTTCCAGAAAAAAAAAAAAAAAAAGTTGGTGGAGTCATTCATGCACATCTGACCCTTATTACTGAAGTTAGTCTATGGATTAACACTTGATGCGTCTCTAGGTGTAGATACATATACACACATTATATAAAGTCAGCGTGGTTCTTCAGTGGAAAAAAGGGGCAAAGTCTTGCCCTGATTCATGCAATGGACATTTGCAGCCTTATCTTCCAGCAGAATGACCCAGCCAAGCTGGGCATGGAGCCAGAGGACGGAAGAGTGAGGTTTACTGTTAGGATGCCTGAATTTCAGCTGCCCTTGCTCTATGGCAGACTTCACTTTAGCACCTTCTGCGCACTAACCGCAGCAGAGACTGGTTCAGGTGGTGTCAGCAGTCAAACTTGGAATTTCTGCTTTAAAAACAAGGGAAGCATTTCATGGGTTTTTCTTTTGCACTGTTTTTTCTTTCAGAAATAGGAAAAATGAGGAAGAAAGCCATAGTGGTTACTAGAATTGTGGAGCTGCCCACTTTTAACGTACAGCTCACAAGTTCGGGGTCTGCCTTGAAATCCCAGCTAGAGTGGAGTCTCCAGTCATCCCAGGGAAGGATTCAGAGGTAAGCTTCAGTGTGAAACCCCTAAAAGCCATGGAAATAAGTGAAACAAGCATCATACCATTTTTTCTTTAAAAAATGCTACTTTTAAATTAATTCCAGGATTTTCCTGAGGTTTGACTCATGTTTTTTTGGAAGGGCTGCAGCTGGAGAGGGAAGCAGAGCTTCCCAAGCGGCAGTGGCAAGGCTCGGGCGGGAAAGCAGAGGGAGACAGGGTCTCCAGCATCAGCTGCTGCAGGGAGGGGGTATCATTGCCATTTCCTTCAGGCAGAGCTCAGCTCTCGTGTGTTTGGGAAGCACCTCGATAACACATAATTCTTTTCAAAGTCCTCACCTTGTGGGTTTTTCCAGTTCACTCACTGGCCTGAAAGCTCAAGTTTTTTGGGATCAGAGATTCCTTTTATTTAACAGAGGGTGACTGTGTGGCTAATGCTCTCTTGCCTAGGGTAAATTCCCAGGGTAAATGTCTCTCTATCTCATTAGCTCTGGGCTGGGATTCAGTCCATCAACTGGCTTCAAATGTGGTTGTTTTGTTTTCTGTCCTCCTTGGCACAGGAGGGACATAGGCCATGACTAAACTTTTCTGGCTTCAGTGCCAGTGCAATCATGTGAGAGGTTCAGGGGCTGAAGAAAATGCTGAAGAATTACATCTGAAATAGGAGAGCTTTTTGCACATCAGGTTGCAGATGAAAACGAGCAACCTCAGGCAAAATTCAGATGAAAGCTGATTCTCTTTGGCAGGCGAGAAACCATCCAGCACTTTCCAGTACTGGTCAGATGTAGCAGCAAGAGCAAAGGGCAAATGCAAATGGAATTTAAGCCATTCTTCTGGGCTGGCCCAGAAACCTCTGCCCTGATCCACCAGCCCTGGCTGGCCCATCACCAGAGGGTGGGAGCCCCCAGAGGTGCAGATGGGCAGTCGTTTAAGGACTGGTGCAGCAAGGCCACGTGGGCTCAGGGGAATGTCTGTTATTCTTAAGCTGCCCAGGCCAGCTGGGTGTTATCTCAGAGCTGCTTGGTCAACAAACTGAGCTAGATCCAACAGAAATTGCTAGTCCAGGAACTCCCCAGTTGGTGTCTAGCACAGTGCAGGTTTGGGAGACTTCAGCAACAACCTGAAAACTAAGGAAAGGCTGATATTGATAGTGAAATTGTGGAAATAACAAGTTAGATACCTCAGTTCTGCATTACTTAGTAACTCTAGGGGTAGCTGACCAAGACACTATATATATATAAAAGTGACTTACACACACACTTTTCAGAAACTGCAGTGACTGCTAGAGGCAATGGCAATAGTCAGTCTCCATTGCAGTAATTAGAAAAGGCATGTCTCAAAGCTGTCAGTGAAGCTGGTTTTAATTTGTGCTCCTGTTAATGAGGCTGGCTGTGGCCTTGGGTATAATTTCACTCACTGTATGTTGTTTCCTTTTCTGTCTCAGGAGGGAAATGGGGAGTTGCCGTTTGGTGGGCAGTACTGAAGCACCCACCTGCAGTACAAAGGGACAGTCCTGATCCAAAAAACCTGCAGCCTTAAGTCGGTGCTGGCACCCTTGTGATGGACTTTCTCCCTGGTAACACACTCATGCAGGTTAGGATAGCCCAAGAGAATCAGAGCTGTTGTCTCTTCTGTGCCATGAGAGGGATGCTGAGGAATGCCAAGGCATTACAACAAGTGTGTCCTCACTTACACATACCACCTCGATGGCCTTCCTAGGATTGAGTTCCCCTGAGTTTCTCCAGAGTCCTTTTGGAGATGGCTGGAGGAACATGTGGTGCATGCTAGCAGTCCTTGGTGCCGGGCCAGGACCTACTGTCCCTCCTCTTGGCCTTTTCTTCATGCTTTTTTACAAACCGATGGAAGGCTTGTAAAAACAGTGTCCTGGGACTTTCATGTTAAACGCAGTCACACCTCTGCTTCTTCCAGTAACTTTGCTCCAGCTGACCTCCACTCAGGCCACAGGAAGTGCTGCAGAAAGCTCCCTGGCTTTGCTGAAAGAAAAGGCAAAATGGGCTGGCAAGGGGCCAAGCATCACCTCCTCGTGTCTTAGTCCAAGGCAAAATGGGCTGGCAAGGGGCCAAGCATCACCTCCTCGTGTCTTAGTCCATCAAGCTAGTCCCAAGTAGGGACCCAGAAAATCCATGTCACCCCACTCCTAGCTTATGCCCTGTCTCACTAGACAGCTTACTTTCTGCTACCAATTCCTTAGACCGTGGAGGCTGAACTTGGTGGGGAGGCTTCTTGCCTTTCTTAGATGACCATCACATCATCAGCAGCACCATGCTCCTGCTCCAGATACAGGCAAATTGTGCCTCTCACCACCCACCTCCTACACTTTGGTTTTCGCTTTTGGAATCTACATGGCTGTCATTCATTTGAAAGTATTATGTAGCTGTCTGATATTGCCTGGTCCTCACCAGGCAATATCAAGCTATGTCACCTCTTCCTTCTTCTTGACAGAGAGAAGGATTTGTGTTGGTCCTGTGGCCCTGCCAGCCACAGGGCAGGACGTCCCTGTGCATGCTCAGGGCTGCACAAAGCTGGAACAGCAAGTTATCCCCACTCAAGTTGTCTGAAACTGTTATTTTGCAAGACTGGAAATATATGGCCAAAAAGTATATATGAAAATGAAAGAATTGTTTTGGTTTTTGTTTTTTTTTCTTCTGACTATTTTGTTCCAGGCAAATAAATCACTTAATAAAACCATTAATCTCAAAAGAGGTGAAAAATGCAATTGAATTATAAAGTTCTATAACAGCAGTTAGTACCTAAGGTGTTAGTGCTTTAAAACAAGGATTTGACATTGGTGCACTGCGCTGGGATGGTGGAAGGTGGGTGACAAAGCACGAGGCAGGGGTTTTTACACTTTTCCAAAAGCCTCATGACAGATGAGGAGAGAAGAGCAACCCCTTCTGCCGAGAGAACAGAGGCTGCCTGAGTGGGTCTAAGCGGAGGTACAGAGCCGCGTGGAGGAGACACCTTGTGCTTTGATCAGTCTGCACTTAGAAATCTTCCTTTTTGCTCTTTTCCTTCTCTTTTTGTCCCCTCTCTGAGCACAAGAGACTGATCCTCCACAGCTAGTGTGAGCAAGGGTTATGGCGTCCTGTGCCAGCAGAAAGGCAAAGGAAAACACAAAAATCCCAACAAGTGAGCACTACCATTATTGTCTTCACTTGGTGAGACAAACTGTTAAAAGCCTTAAATGAAAGGCATCTCTAGGGGGAGGCTTTCAGCCAGCATATAAATTAAAAAATTCACCTCCTAACTTTTTCCCTCATGTTTGTGCCAATGTTTTAATTCTGTTTGATTTGGCACTCCATGTTCATTTTCAGAATATAAAGAACTGAATTAAATAATTGAATCTTTTCCTTTGCAAACTTCATTCCCTGGCTTATCACCAGGTTTGTACCAGGATAGAGACCAGCTACTTCTTTCAGCAACAAAAATACACAGCAATTTTGTTGTGTATAGTGTCATGAAGGGCTGGTTTCTCAGTGTTCTGCCTGGCTGACCAGCACACATTTCCCCATTGTTCGTGAGCCTGAGGGCAATGTGCCCCAGGTTTAGAGGTCCCAAATCCTGATGGGAGGATGTAGACCACTGAGCAAGCTCCAGCATCACTGAGGCAGTGTACATGGGCTGGGTGCAGGCTGCATGTACAAGGATTGAACTCCCCAAAGCATCTAAAAATCTCTTTTTTTTTTTTTTTCTTTCAATGGGCCTCTTATTCCCTGTAGTATTCCCATCCCATAATAGAGCTGTTCCTGAGGAACCTTTGTTCAAGGACTTTTCTGTAACAGTGGGTGGGTGCTCTGTGGCACATAGCTCTGCCCTGTGGTGGGGCAGGGAGCCCCTGGATCATGCCCGTGCCCATAGTGCTCTGGCAGCATACAGCATTCAACCGACCTCCTCAGTGACCCACCTCTCTGGGGTCTTTGTTTTGTATCCTAGTGATTCTTTCCTTGCCAAAATAGCATCAGGCTCTTGTTCACAGAAATAACTTTTTATCATTGCTGCTGTTCAATGATAATGTAAGTAAAGATGAAGGGGCAGCTGCTGGATGTATAGGAAAGTGGGATGATAAGAGGAGTCAGGAGAGAGATTGCTGCTCTCACATGGGATTTTGGGTCAAAAGCTGATGTGTTTCAGCAACGCTTCTCAGCCCTGGCTTAGCAGGTTTCCAGTGAATGTGGAACTGAGCAGCACACATGTGGCTCCTCCTCCTCCTTGAATTTTAATGAATTTTAAAGAACTTTGCAGGACTGTTGTGCTCTGTTACACATCTGATAGCATTAAAGCTGGGCTCAGCAAGTCTATCCCAAAAAACAGAGAATGCAAACCCAGTTTTGCAGTGGTATGAAACAGGATCTTTTGTATTGGTGGAAAGGAAGGACTCTGTTTAGACCTATGGTGATGGTTTCCAAGCCATGCCTTCTGAAGTCTCTCTGCCATCCCCCAGCACGGCACGTTATTGTAGATGCTCTTTCCTGAAGGAGTTGCACCACTGGTGCGAGCTGCGAGAAATGCAGCTGCTCCAAGGGGTGCAGATCTCTCCACTTCCCAACTGTGTTCATTTTATTGCCTTTTGCCCAAGTGCCAACTCTCCGCTTTTTTCTCCCTCCTTGGGAGATACCAGAGTCAGCCTGCAGTTGAGTTTTCACATTATAGGGAAGAATAAGCCCATCCCTCCCTGTGCACCCTTGTGAAAAGGCTCTCACTGAGGTGGCCAGTTGCATTTGCCAACCTCACCAAGGGGATGAATCCTGCAAAAAGTAACTTTATTTGCACATCTGAACTTTTTTAAAGATTAAGAAAGCAAGCAGGAATGTCTTTGGCTCCTTCACCCATTAGCCTGGCCTTGGTAATACATCCCTGCGTGCTGGGTATTGGGGTTTACCTGCTTCTTATCTGCACCCATGGTAGGGAAGAAGCTTGGAAACCTTGGTGTCAACCAGCCTGGCATCACACCCGTCTCCTTGGGGTTTGGGCTTTATTCTGCCCCTTTGAGAAATAAGTGAGGTATTTAGGCTTTCACTAATTTTTTTGCTTTTAAGCTGTTTCATAGAAAAACTTGTTTTCTCCTGTCCAGAGTGTTATGAGAGGAAGGATTAAGGTTTTCAGCTTTGAATCAGTTCAGAAGTGGGACAGGGACGTTTTTCCAGCACAGCCCAGCAGCATGTGGTTACCTGCCAGCTTCACGCCCCGAGTGGCTGCCAGGAAAGTCAGGCTCTCACACCTGGCTTTTATTTGCTGCAAAATATTGCCTGGATGTTTGTTCTGAAAAATGACAGGGTAAACAGCCAAATAACAAAGCTTTTGAGGACACATTTTCAGCCCAGCAGTCAGCCCTGTGCTGCCGGGAGGTGGAGGAGGGATTTTGGACATGAAAAGGACTCTGTTGTGTCTTTTTATATGGCAACATCCCCAGGAAATCAATGGGGGCAAACATAAAGTTTGAAGTTTTTCCCACATGAAGGTATTACTAGATTAAGGTATTACTAGAAAGCGCTGAATTTCTTTAAGCCCAGTTTGGGCAGTCGGTTGCTGTTTCAAAAAGGTGCTTGGCTGTCCCTGTAAAACATGAGAAACCGCACGGTGTGGTAAAGCTTTCTGCAGAAAATTGTGTAAATGAAGTAAAGGAAAAAAGATACTAATTGGAGGAAATTACTAGAAGTTCTGCCTTGGATCAGCTGGTAGCAACCCCTGAATTTCTGGAAAATTACGAAGCCAAGGGCTCAGAGCACTGGATGGGTTATTGGCTTATTTTTACTGTTTCCTGAGGATTAGCCACGTTGGTAGGACTTCAGCGGTCATCCAGTGTGGGACTGTATCAAAACTCGTTTAGCGGCTTGGTTAATGATTAGGATGGTATGAGTGCACTGTAAGTTAAAAAAGAGACCATATGTCATTTTTGCAAATAGCTTCCTGAAAGCAGCTTGTGGCCAGGAAAATGAGACTACTGGCTAAGTAAGTGCTAGCCATCTGGATTGCTTGGAGTCAACCTAATGTGTTTTTTGCTTTTCAGAGAGAAGCAGCTTACAGCTGTCCTGGAAAAGGTGCATCTCCTGTGTGTCCTTGGGGTGCTGGACAGGGAGGGGGTCCGAATCCATCTGGGGCTGCACCAGCCACACGTGGGCTTCAAGGAGGTTTCCTCCCTTACAAGCACTCATCCCTTTCCCAGCATCTGGACACCTGAAAGCTTCCCCAGATGCCAAGAGCCCTGCAAGGACCAGACCATGACCTTTCCCTCTGAAAAGTCAGCCTGTAAAAGCTGTAAGGCTTCAGTAAAGGTTTTGATAGTGAGCCTCTGACAGGACCTGGCCTTACAAGAAAGGGTCATAAAATATTTTCCATTTTAAACAGAGAGTTTCTTCTCTTGCTTCCACTGCACCAAGGCATCACTCCTCACAGTCTTTGGGGAGTTGTGGATAGGGTTTCAGCGCTGCCTTGTGAGCCCTCGAGCCTCTCCAGAGACTGTCACTCAGCCTCTCTATATCAAAAAAAAATCCCAAACCACCAGCCACAAATAAAAGGACCTGCAAATGCTCTAACCACCAACTGGGCATATTGGCAAGAAGTGCTTGCATCATGGTGGTTCCTCTCCAGAAAACCCTCCCATTTTACAGCTCTTCCTCCCCTTCCCTTGCAGATGGGTCCAAAATCAGAGCAGCTGATGTTGTCTTCTCCTGCCAGGAGGGTGAGGACCACGAGCACCAGCAGTTTTTCCCTAAGGCAAGTGCTGACTGGACACGGTGGACAGCTCTGCCTTGGAGACAAGCAAGGTGACCTCAGCAGAGGAGGGATTGATGTATAGATGATGCTATATAATCTCTAGTGTCAGCAGGTGGCACTCCTACTACTTGATCTCTGCACATATATGGCTGCATGGGAGCTGAAACCTGCAGGATTTCTAGCCCCAGAGCAGAGCAGGTGTCTGGGGATGGGAAGGTCTTGGTCTCCGAAGCTCGTGCACTCACTGGAACTTGAACTGTTGAACTGTTTCTGCCTTCTAATTCCTAGCAAGGTTGTTAAAAATAGACCAAAAAACCACGTAATTTACCCTGGGTCTAGGATAGTGTCAGGAAGAGTTGGATGAGTTCTGCTCTCCAACTTTTCAACACCAATTTATAATCCTAAACGGTAAAATAATTATTTTTCAAAGCTTTCCCAGCCCCAGGACATCTGAGCACAAAAATAAACCAGGAGCAGAAGGGAGCTAAGAAAGGGCCGCCAGCCCCGTCGGCGAAGCAGTGCAGCTGGCACAGTGACTTGCAGTGCAAACACCCTGCTGCCGGCCCAGGAGCCAGCGAGTCTCCCAGTGGATGTGCCTAAACCCCAGCAGCAGTGGGTGGGGAAAGGAAGGGCTAATTACTGCTAATTGCTTTGCACGGCAACTGGTTCGTTGGGGAAAAGTCACTTCACCAAGGACAGGGGCTTCCCCAACTGACTCAGCCCTGCAGGCTGTGCAAGAGGTTGCTCTTCTCCCACTGCTCGCTGTTGAACAGAGAAACAAATTATTTTAGGTTCACAGACTGGATTCACTCTGGTGGACCTTGAAATTTGAGACGTAAAACCGCAACCATCTCACATGCACTT
Organism: Athene cunicularia; assembly: GCF_003259725.1. Classification (NCBI taxonomy): domain Eukaryota; kingdom Metazoa; phylum Chordata; class Aves; order Strigiformes; family Strigidae; genus Athene; species Athene cunicularia. Next base: position 9,503,441 of record NW_020799107.1, on the reverse strand, counting down.
CACTGCAGCCAGAGCCTAAGGGAGGTGTCTGCCCTCAGACTTCATCCCGCTTTGGGCTAAGAAAGGTTTAGGAGATGCTAGTGCAGCCCTTGGCATCTCTCGAGTCTGTGGTTTGGCTCACTCCTGATTTCTAGCAAACTGGTAAAAGGCCCAGTCCTGGTCTATGAACATGGCTCAGCAGACAGACAGTTCCTGGGTTTCTCTTATATATGTCTATACATGCCACGTGTGGTCCTGAGGAGGAAAGGGCTGCATCTGTGGAGCCCGGCGGCGTAATGTGGGACCATGTGCATGGCAGCAAAGCTGCTGCCTCTGCTCATACCTAACCTAAAACTCCCCTGCTGCAATTAATTGCAGTCTAATTAATCTCCACTCCTATGCAGAGGGTAATGTACTGGTTTTACATGCTGACTGGGAAAACACAGGAGGAAAGATGTTTCCCTGCTCTTTGTCAGGTTTTGTCCTTGAAACTCACGTGGGGTGAGTGCAGGAATGTACATGGTGCTTCCTGTGGTTGTGGTACCTGGTGCTCATCATTAGGAGGATTATGTTCATGTTTTTGATAGGAAATGTATGCTGGCGCCATAAAACCGAGGGCTGGAAGAGATGCCTGAGGCCATCACATCTTTTCCTGCGTCAGTGCAAGACCTGCAGCCCTTTTTCAGCAGATTTCCAACTTGCTGTGCGTGTCCCCCGCAGCCGGGCTGCTGCCACCTCTGGGCTGACTGCAAACAGACCGATGCACTCGGTCATGCATCTCCCTTCCTCAGTAGCTGGCTGAGACTCTCACATCATGCTTCTCATTCCTCCTTTCTGATCTTCCAAAACATCTCTGCTCCACTCCCTCCTCCGTGTCCCCACCCTCCATCTCTTCTCGTGGGTGTCCTGCCCTGACCCTTTGCCACACACAGGTTTTGGCTCTTCCCGTCCCTGGCACTGACACGTTGGAGGGGCTTCAGACAGTGATGACAAGCTGCCTATGAATCTGATTTTTCACCTCTGGCCCCGGGTGATGAGCTGCGAGCTCGGTGTGTCCCTGCTGGACCCCCAGGCAAAGGGAGAAAGCTGTAATGAGAAGGGTCGCTACCACAGAAGGATAGAAAGCCCCGTCCTGGTAGGACTGGGTGTGCTGTTCACCCCATTTTAGGTAGGATAGCATCCCCGTGGGTGACGCATGGAGAAGCAGCCCCCCTGCTCTACCCCAAGCCCCCTGTGGCACGCCTCTGGTTCCCACGGTAATGAGAAACATCTTAAAACGTGCTTGAACCTCACTTGCTTTTTGCACATTTTCAAGAGATTAGCAGGGCTGGGTTTGTCGGGAGGAAAGTCTCCTTCTCTGCCTTGCCTCACTAATAAAATCACTTCCAGAAAATCGCCACGCAGGTGGGGTGGCCACAGCTATGCAAGGGCTGGGTTTTCTCACTCACTCCATGTTGGAGTTGTCGATATTGTTTTCACAGCTTGCTGGGTCTGGGCATACAACCCCCTTCCACCACTGTGCTCTGCCCAGTGCTGAGGATGGGCCAGCCCATGGGTGTTCTCCAAGCTGGCTCCCACAGGGACAGTACAAATAAAATAAAATTCTGTCCTGTAGATGCTTTTACAATTCTTAGAAGATGGTTAAGAGGATTTATCAGTCGTTTATCACAAGGCAAGGTGAGGAGTACTGGAGTATGTACCAAAATAGATGATGATTTTTCCATAGGGCCATGTCACCGCTGACCTAGGGAAGCAGGTCATGAATAGGGGTACAAAGAATGGCCATTGTACAAGGCAATGAGAGGAATAGCTGTTGTGCACAAATAGAGCAATGAGGAGTATGTGGGGGTTTGGTAATAGTGTTCATCTGTGACTGAAGCACATTTCTGCAGAATTTCTGCAGTGTTTCTGTAAAAATGTAATAGTATTTTTTACTGGGTGGACTGGCTGTGATGTGGGGAGGTAGGGGACGAACCGCCTTGCAGGCTTTCCTGTGGGGTGCTATCTTCATGATGTCCTGGTCATGCAGGAGCCAGAGCAGATGATAGCAATCACACAAGTATTGAAGTTGTTGGGGCTGTTGACCAAATTCTCTTTTTTTTCCACGAGTCTGGCCCTTAGAACAAGAAACAGCAGCTGTAATGTCAACAGAGGACCCCTTCCAAATCTCACGTGGGAATTCATGGCCACAAATCATCCTCCTGTCTTAACCAGCTCAGAGAGGAGACCGGCCAAGCAGGGACTTTAAAAACACTTGCTTCTCCAAACAGAGGGTTATTTCCTTGCATCCTTTGTTGTCTGAGTGCATGCTGATGTTGTTCCCTCCCAGGTTCCTCAAGGTTTGCAAAGAGGTCCTTGAAATCCCAAAGGTGACCCTCCAGCCGCTTTGCCCCTCTCCTGGACAGAGAGGCATGGTTGTCTGCCCGTACAGGTATTAAATACACGCAATGCTCGAAGCACTTCATATGGGCTCAAAAGGCACTGAAGTTATTATGATTTTTCCCCCATTTCTGGGTTTGGCAGGTAGGCTGTTTTCAGCAGAGAAGGGACTCTCTTGGCTCAGGGGTCTGCCCCAGTCCCTATCCCACTCCTTGTCACTTCTGTGAGTTGCTCTAAACTCATGTGGAGCTGGCCTCAAGTTTTTCATTTTTTCTTTTTCTTTTTTTTTTCTCTTTCCTTTTTTTCTTTTTTCCTTTTCTTCCTTCTTCCTGTTTTCTTTGTTCAGTTGATTTATTTACATATATATTTGTCTTTTTCCCTTTTTCCTTTTTTTTTCTGTTTAGTCTTCCGTTTTCTTGTGCTGCCTTCTCTCTCTTTCCTTTCCCTCCTCAGTCAGGCTGGCGGCACCCCAGCAATGAGCTAATGCTGCTCGCTGCTGGGTCCCGGATCTGTGTGGGAGGCAGTGAGACGATGCTCAGCCGCAGCTCAGCCCGGTGCCGGCCACAGCCGGGGTTTAGCCCCAGCCTGACGAGCACGGTGCTACCATGTGACATCAGAGCCGGGGCAGGCGAGGGGCAGATCCGGACACCTAAGTGCTCATTTTGCTGTTGGGGCTGGGGAGGGGTTGCAAAAGTCTGATGGGGTGTGAGTTTGGGTCGGTCCCGACTGCTGGGTGGAGGAGCACAGGGGTAAAGCATCACTGTACCCCGCAGAGGGGAGTGGGGCTGATGCCCCGAGGCCAGAGTGATGGGCCCTGGGATCTGGCTCAAGCCCACAACATTAAAAGAAGGTAAAACATGTGGGAGGGTGTTGAGTGAGATGTAACCCACCCCCCCAATTCTTGCCAGGCTAATGGCAACAGGACGGCATGAAATTGCCAGCACGGGGAAGTGATGGCAGCTGCTGGAGAGAGGGGCGGGTGGGCTGACTGCAGGGTGAGCAGGGGGGACCCCAGGGAAGTGAATGGCTCCGGTGTGCTGGGACTGCCCTGCCTGTTTGCAGAAGTGTTCACTCCTCTGTAAGTTGCCTTTTAACTTTGCAAGTAAGCATCGCTTTGCAAAGACCAAAAATTTTTTTCAAAAAAAATTATCAAACCAGGAGGAGTTGGGCAACTTCTTCTATTTAAGATCTCCTGGCCACCAAGGTCTGAGGTGGCCAAGCCACCATGATTTCCAGGGACAGCAGCAGGCAATGAGGGGTCCAAGCAGTTCATAGGAGGTACAGAGCATCTCCCAGGAGCAGGGGGATTAGGCAACAGTGTAATGGCTTGTAGGGGGATGTAATGTACACTGTAAAAGTTGGACATCCTTTGGAGTCTAGGCTTATTGCTTTCTTGGCTGATTGTGATCTCCTCCATTTCCATCCTATCATTCATGTCCATTCATGTCATCATCCTCCAGCTGCTGGACAGGCTGGACAAACCTCTCATACATTTTAACATCTGATTTTTTTTCTTCTCTGTTGGCAACCCCCAAAATAAAGCAATTGGGTCTTATTCCTAGGGGATCAGTGAGAGATTTGTGATTGGACCATCTCCCTTGGGATAACTATCTCAATCCATTTGCAAGTGGCTTTCCAATGTGTCCATAAACTTTCAGCAACACTCTTGGAATAATGTGTGCTTGTTTTAAAAAACGCAAATTGCACTCTTTTGAGTGAGAGGGGGATTTCCTCAGGCACAGATGTAGTGATGCACAGTGCATAAAAAAAGCAAAGAAAGCACCTCCTCAGCCCTCTTTTCACTTGGCCATCTCTCTCCTGGATCTCTTGCTCCCCATCTGCATGACCTGCCTGCTATCCTTGTCTCTGTGCAATACAGACCTGCTCTGGTTTTATTTCAAAATAGTCTTAAGAAATGTAATTCCCTGTTGTTCCCACGCGTTGGGAGCTCTTTGAAGCCTGGAAGATGCCCTCTCCTTCTCTGTCCAACCCTGCACATGTTCAGAGCAAATTGATGACCGATGGAGAATTATTTGTGTTTCGTGCTCTCCAACACTCAGCTGCCAGTCTTGCGATGGAGTTCAGTGGGAAGCTCGCTGCAAGATGCTGCTTGGGCACCACAGCGTCGTCTTTCCGCCTTTTCCAAAGTCCACCATGGGCCACTAGAAACATTCCCAGGGCTTTACAGCTGGGAAATAGCAGCGACCTCCTGAGAGAGCCTGATGTCACAAGATTTTTCAGCTTGATTTCCAGAGCAGTGGTCTGGATGTGCTTCAAAATTCTGACTGCTTTTTCCGAGCAAAGTTGTTTCTTGGGTTTTTTGTCTTTTTTCCTTTTCTGGGCTCTCCTCAGCTCTCAGACCATCTTGTGCAATCGGTGTCCCTTTGTAGACACGTCTGTGAAAAATGCAGAGATTTCCTGAGAGCAGTGCAGTGGAAATTCCTGAGATTTCTGGTGCAGACAGACACATACAGAGCTGGGACTGGGGAATAAGGAGGCAGCAGTTTACAAGATGCCTTTTCTGCAGAAACAAATCCTTTCTACTCTTCCTCTCTATTGTTCACCTGAAAAAGGGTTATTCAACTGATGGTAAACAAGAACTGCAGGTAGACTCAAGCATTTGCTGCTGTATCGAGTTTTTGTAGTGACTTCTGTGCCTCTGGCAGGTTGGGGGTTTGCAAATGGGTCTTGGACCTCTCCTTGCAGTGCGCAGTGTGGTCAGCAGGAGATGCTCTCCCCAGCTTCCAAACATCCAGGTGATTTCCATGTGTGGCTGAAAAATGAGCAAAGGCATGATGAAAGCTCGTTGGGAGGTAGTAGTGGATTTCGGCAGTGCACGGCGGCCACCCCTTGTGGCAGCTTCTCTATGCTGCTGCTGAGGCTGGGAAACTCATCACATGCAACCTTTTGCATGCGTGGAGGAACTCAGTGGAACGCGCAGCTACGGGGCATGCAGCACCCCAGAGTAGCAGCGGGCAGGTTTGCAAACTGACTCAGGATGAGGACTCAACTCAAGAGCTGCCCCTGCATAGGGAAACCCACCTGGGAAAAGGTTTGAGTCCACATCTATGAGGAGAGTAACTGAGGACATGGGTGCCCGGGGATCAGAACAATACTGATTGGGTAAATCCTCGAGCCCCTGTGGAAGAGAGCTGAGCTTGCCAGTTACAGGGACAGGCTGTCAAAGAAAATTTGCAAGAGGGGATGTTCTTCTCCCCGTCTTTACGTGACCACCAGCATTAGATGGCCCCACGATGGAACACAGCTGTAGGGACAAACGCACAGAGCTGACCAAAGTACAGCCTGCTCTTTTGCAATGAGTTTGGCTCTGGACTACAAACAAAAATGCCTTTTTATTCCCAAAAATAAAATTAAAAAAAGGAGGCAGTATTCTAGCAGCTGCCTATTGCAGCGACAGAGGAAGAGGGCTGGAAACGAGATGCCATTTTCAGTGCGTGGCCAAAACTGAGGCTTCAGGTGGAGCAAGTCAAATGAACCAAGGATGACATAGAGGGATTAAGAAACCCTATTGAATGGCACCTAACTGGGGTAAAAAACACATTCTGGGGTGTTAAGTGCAGATGTGCAGGTGACGGTAACTGTTTCCTGAAGCTGTGGGGTGCTGCAAGCCCAGTGTGGGAAGGGTTGCCATCCATTTCCCTATGCTTACACCCCTTCCCAAGGCAGCTGAGGCTGGCCTGTGTTGGAGGTCAAAAGTTGGGGCAAATACAGTTTTGGTCAGATTGAGGAAAAAGCACTAAAATTGGGAGGTAACCCTCAAATCAGGATCTTTAATCTGGGGTTAACCCCATCCCTGAGTCCATGCAGGCATGATGCCTGGCTTCCTCACTCACTTCCCACATTCAGAACTAAGCTGGCTTTAATACCAAGCACTTCAGAGCTTGATAAGATCTTCCAAAAATGCAGATATTTTTAATAGCAGTAACAAGGCACTTGGCTGCTAAATCCAGCTAATCCACCCTGTTCTGCTGGGAAGTGGGTGAAAAGGGCCTCTTCGGGCTGCGTTGTGGGGATGCTCTGATTTGGCCTATTTCAAGAAATAGTCTTTCCTGGGAAAAGAATTTATTATAATTCTCCTTGCTAGGAGAATTAGCACGTTTCCTAAAATGACAGGCAATATGCAGATATCACCTAATATATCTACAACAAGCTCTGAGATTTCCAAGCTGCACTTGGTCTGTGTTATACCACTGTGTAACAAGATGTTACTGTTCTCAGAGACATTGTGGATTTGTCCACTGAAGTTTTTCAGGGTAACATTTGCACTTTTAGGTTCCCCTTTGGACATTTTGCTGCTTTTAGTCCCAGATTGACACCTACAACCTGCTCTGCATCGGCAGGCTTTTAGGAATAAAGACAGAGTGCAGCTTCCAGGCTGCTCTGGAGGTGCCCCTCTGTCCCATAGCTTCTTCCATCCTGGGGAAGAAATAGCGTTAAAAAAAATCTAAACTCATTAAGGAGCCAGTGTGGGACCACCTGCATCCATTGCTGGGGTGGCACCGAGGGCAATGCAGAGCTTTTTGCCCATGGTCTTCATCCCAAGGAAGAGGGATGGAGCACACAAGGCATGAAGGCGCAGAGAAAACAAAGGAGTCTTAAATGCAACTAGGGTTGGTGGGGATTTTGAGTAATTATTTTGGAAACAGCTTCAGAATCTGGCAACTTTTTTACTGTGTGTCAAACTGTCAGCCAGTCCGTCCAAAATCTATCCCTGCATAGCTCTGAGTGCTGCCAGCCCAGGAGTCCAGGGAGATGGAGATTTCTCCTGGTGAGCCCTATAGTGATGCCAGCACCCAGGGCAGGAGTGGGTGGTCAAGCTCACTGGCTTTTTCCAAAATCATTTCTAATTTCTAGCAGCCTTAAAAAAAAATGAAGTGGGGCAAAATGCAATGCCGTGAGAGCAGCATTGCTGTGGGTTAATGAGAAATGTCAGGCTCTATTTAATCATCCTGCTGCAAAACATCTCTTTTAAAACATTGATCATCTTTTACTTAGAAAACCATTCTTGCCACAAAAATTGCCAGATTTCCGAGGAAAAAAGTGTGAGCAGTGAGTGAGTGTATTTAACTTCCCTTTCCAAATGGCACTTGTTTTAATTTTTAGTTGCTAGACAGTAAGTGGTAATGCTGTCAGCTGAGATTTACATGCACAGCAGTTAAACCATCAGTAAATACAAAGATGCTCTAAGGGCTGGAGTGGGGAAGAAGCAGCGAGCCGGGCAGGGGGGCCTGAAGCACATATGCTGGAAGAGAGTGGCCACAGTGGTCCGGTTATTTCCAAAGCAGGCTGTGTCATGCCCTCTGAAATATTCCAGTCAATCTAATGAAATGCTCATTTTTTTTCATTAACCTCCAACACAACCTCCCCATCTGCAGAATTAATCACTGCTGGAAAGCTAGACAAGTATTTTAGAAATAGCAAACTACTGCTTTTATCCCTAGCAACTTTTTTTCAGGCCTTGTAGTTCCACTCCAGTTCATTGACCACGCTCACATTCTTGCAGATCACATTTATAATCTATATATGTTAATTGCATGCACACTTATATAATTTCTACCTTTTTCAAGAGTGGCAGCTTATTTGGCCTTTGCCCACTAGGATATCCTAAAATTGAGACACTCACATCTCAGATGAGATTCCCAGCAGCACACTGGCATGCTTTCACCACAGGTTTGGAACCTGTTTTTGATTGGTTCGGGAGCTGGATGTTATTCCCAGGGTATTTCCCTGCCTGTCTAGTCACTGAGCTAGGAGAGTGCCTGCTTCAATTCTCTTGGTTTGGAAAGCCCCGCTGCTTACACCAAGCTGTGAAACCACACAGTGTGGTCCCTCCTTGGCACAGCCGTCCCAAAAGCTTTTCATCACGGGTGGCCAAAAGTCCCCCCTTCCCTGAGAACACTGGACAGAGCCTGTCTCTCTCCCACACCTCTCTCCCACTTGTCTCACTTGGTCACTGGGTGGGAAAAGTCCCAAAAGATGGGTGCCTCAACCTCCTGCCCTCATTCCCTCTGTACTTGCCCTTCCCCAGCCCCACTTTCCTGGAGCCCCCGGCCATGCCTATGTGCAAATCTTCAATCAGCTGCCCAGATTATATCTTTATAATATCAGATTTTAATATGGTGAGATCATCACAACCGGCTGCACTTTTATTTCGATGTTGTCACTATAGCAGCGAAGGTCGAAACAAAACATATAGTTCACCAAAGAAAAGTTTCCTGGCTGATGGTGTTCATTTTTCTTTATGAGCTGACTTTGGAAGACAGCGGAGCGGCAGCTAATGGAAACTCGAATGTCTTTCTCCCCTGTCTGCTTCTCCGTCTCTGCAGCAATCGAGATAAAGGTTAGACATCTGGTTCAGATCTGCTCTGTTTAACCGAAGAAAAGACCCGCTCCTGCCGTCTCGTAAATCATTCCGCAGCTGGAGCGCAGTCCCAGCTATTTGCTGGGGCTGTTTACCCTGCCACATCCAATTTAGCCGTGGGTTTTGCTTACAGTAAGGCTGTACTTCCAGCAAGTAGCCTGCTGCCATTTTGTGAGCAGTCCCCGGCTGCTGGGCTGTGTCTCTGGGTGGGTGGCAAGGGCTGAGATATTATCATGGGTTTTAAATTATCTCAGGATTTAAAGCCATCCGCGATGCTGGTCTTGGTGGCAGGCACGGAGCGATCAGCTCAGCTCACGTGAATGGTGCTTGCTTGCGGTGATCTCCCTGCGAGATGCTGCTCCCCGGGAGCAACCACCCTGCTCCAAAGAGTTTATGAGCGTGCAGTGGCTGTAACACATAGGCAGAAAGCAAATGAGCACCTACAAAATCTAGCATCTTCCAAATCCCCTTATCTCAGCTTATCATCTCCTTGTTACTGAGAGGTTTAATGATTTTAGGGTTGGGAGATGTATTATTTCATCTCACAAGCAGGAAGCTGAAGCAGGAAGGGACAAAGGGTAGGGTGATGGCCACACAGAAGACCTGTGGCCAAGGAAATGCCCACACTTATGTCCTAGCTATCTGAAGATCCTTTACCCCAGGCTCAGCTCAGCTGCTTCCAAGTTTATCTACATCTATGCTGAAGCACTTGGATATGGTCCTAATTTCCAGGAACACCCGCTGTGGAAGACATCCTTTTCCTTAAACTCTTGACCTTGAAATGTCAACACTTGTGGTGTAGGCCATTGCTTTGGCATGGTGTTGCTGGAAAACCTGCTTTGACTGAGAGAAGCTAGGCAGGTACATGTGTACATCTATGTACTTTTAGACTGGCTTCTTTTACTGATGTAATAAATTTAATACTGTCTAATAAAATGTGTCAGAGCCACTTTGCCTCTCCTTGTAAAGGTTTCCCAAGAAAGCTATAATTAAATGCAAAGCTACAGCATTAATGATCCTAACCAAGCATTAAATGCCAGTGCTATCCTAAATTTGAGGGTCTGGCTGCAATGCTACATGTCCTACTCTTAATTTTTATGATACCATTGGTATCATAAAAGGTTATGTCTCTGCTCTGGTGTTGAACACTGTGGTTTTTCACCATCAGACTTGTAGCTCACTTGCATCCAAGGGCAGCATGTTCATCCAAAACTGTCTGGGTTTCAATTAGAGTGAGTGAGATTTGAGACTGTCTATTGCAAAAGCCATGTAATAGTTTGTCCCAGGGACTGTCCACCGTTACCCCTTATGGAAACTATAGTATTGCCCTAAACCTCAAGTTTTCTGGAAACAGGTTAGACAAATCTTTGCAGGGCTCATGTGGGTTGGGTTGACCCTGCCTTGGAGAGCCACATAAAGTCCAAGCGGGTCTTTAATGATTTGTCTTCAAGTCCTAATGCTAATTCTGTCCCAGTCAGCAGAGCCACCAGTGACTGTCCTCATGGAGTATTTCACAGTAAGGTTTCCCAGAGGAAGTCACAGAGTCCTACCACACCTCGGTTTAGGAATGAGTCCTGGTTGTCTAAATGCAAGCCCCTACTGCAAGTCAGGATGCTCAGTGGTGGTCAATAATATCTGCATGGGATTGAAAGACGTGGTAGAGATTAAGGAGCTCCCACATGCACTGTGTAACTGGTGCCCAGGGTTTTCTGAAATGGCACATCACACCTAGATGTAGGCAACCATATCCCACCTGTACCGTCTATATCAATGCTCAGACCTTCCTAGCATTGCTCTGGAGTGCCTCAGGGCATGAGTCCCACAGGTGAGTTACAGTAAAGCATGTGGCCAAACCTAGCCAGAAGAAGATATGATGAAGATACCTCTTCACCGATGCTGAACATGTTTACAAGATGACTTTGTCATTAGTAGAAGTAATGTAGCTGTAGTGGTCTGGCAATGAGAGATGTAGTTTATAGGGAGTGATAGTATCTTTTATTAGGCTAATGTGCATCAAGAAAGTAGGCTTTAAGGTACGCAAGTCCTTTTCAGGCCACAGCCCAAGGGTTTGAGAGCATCAGCCCAACCGTGGGACATGTCCTCCAGCAGCATACTCGGGGCTCAGGCCAAAAGATGGAGACTTTGTAAACAGCATTAGACCACAGAATGGGTCTTCACCAGGGGACTTTGCTTCCAGTGAAGCTCCTTTATTTCACAACATGCCCTTAGCTTATGGGGAAATGCTAGGCCTGAGTCCAGCTTTTATTTCTTTGCTGTCTCACTCTCAGGCAGGGGTGGAAGACTGACACTGTACCTTTCAGAGCAAAATCATAGTCAGTTTTGATGCAGGAGATTCAGATGTGATGTCTGCATAGCTGCCCTGCTTAAAGGACTGTGTCCTCTGCATTACAGCACGTGCATCCATCACATCTGTCTTGAGTTCATCAACACAGTGCCTAAATTTTTTGGGGGATGCTGCTAAGAAATGGTTTCACAAGGTGATGGGAGCAGTTTAGCCAGAGCTAATTTGTCTGCAAAAAAACACACATCAGGGGATCAGCCCCCTCTCCTAACGTGGGGAGCTTGGCAACCAGGGGGATGCCAGCCAAATCTAGAGCTAATAAATGGTGAAAGCTACCCCAAAAGCAGTGAGGTGTGGATGTGAGGGCTAACCATTGGCAGCCAGGAACGAACTGCACTGCTCAGGGCTCTGCCGGGCTGGGATGAGCTATTTTTACTCCTGGTCTGGTCCCGCAGCCACGCTGGCAGATGCGCTCCCAGCTGCAGATGACTTCCATGTGTAACCCCGCGTGGCCGCTGGCTGGGGGCCCAGGGCGTAACGTGCTTCCTTAAAAGGCTCGGGAGAGGCGACTGCAATGCCCGGCAGCCCTAGGGATGGGATTGGGGGGCCTGCTGCCCCAGCATGCTGCACCTTTGCTTCCCCGAGTGCTGTACAGTCCATTGAAAGCAGATTTACTGGGAAACAGAGGCAGCACCAGCATTGGGATAACCTCTCCCATGCTCCAGAGGGGTGGAAGGCCAGAAGGAAGGATGATTCGTAGGTCGCTTTAACCCAGCTGCAACTTTTATCCCCCATGAGAGCAAGAAAAAGGGGGTCTTCAACATGCCCCTGGGCACAGTAAAATGTAGAGCAGGCTGCTCTGTCCTCTGGAGCACTCACAGCTGGGTGCAGCCGTTTCAAGAGCCAATTATAATAATAAATTAAAAAAAGATTACCCATTCCCCTCTTTTTTAATGAAGCCCATGTGATGTGCTCAGAGAAGGTGCCAAATAAACAGCGCAGCTTCCCAAGTGCAGCTGCCAGGACTCGGCCTGTCCCCAGTTGAGCAGCAATGCCTGCTGTCCCCGAGCTCTGTGCAAATGGCTTGGTGCTGACAGGAAATTTAGGAATCTGGGCCGCTCCATGTGTGGGAATGGCATAAAAGTCGAGACACCTAAAAATGTAAATGCTTATGGGGACAAAGCCCAGAGCATCCCTACCACAACAGGTTGACAAAGTGCTTAGGGATATGGTGGAGCTGAGAACAGTCAGTGTGAGGTTAATGGTTGAACTGGATGATCTTCAAGGTCTTTTCCAACCGAGATGATTCTGTGATTCTGAATCTGCAGCCCCACTCACCTGGACATATCAAGATGAGGCTTTTGGACCCCTGTGAATTGTGTGCAGCATTGAATGAGGAACCTGAGGTGCCTGGCCAGCTTAATTTAGTCTTGTAAATGATGTTATGGAGAGTAAATTGTCCTGTAGGGAGGGCTGTTTTCAAAGCCATCATGTACAATACATATGGAGTCTCTCATCTCATGGTCCTTGGAGACCCACCTGAAGTGCTTCAGAAAGTGGTACCCTGAAGTGTGGAGCAGGTGAGCACCAGGTCACCCTCTTGTGACATTCCAGCCCTGACCCCTGGAGGAAGACACTGGCTAAGCCCTAAATTGTAACTTTGATCTCCTTTCCAAGATTTAACCAATGCAACCCTCTTCTCCAGAAGTGAGTAGATGCCCTCTCCCCTGTGGACCTGCTCTGGTTTTAGCATTCAGCTGCCCTGGCCATGGCGTGTATCTGCAAGGCTCCAATCTTCCTTCTCAGCACCTCCACTGGGCCATGGGGGAGGTGTTACCAACCCCCACCTGCAGACCACAACTCAGATTTGGGGAAATTTAGGATCTCAGGCCCACAGCCCAGAACTGCCCTGTGCCCTGGAAGGGTGTGTGTGTGTGTGTGTGTGTGTGTGAAATTCATCTGCCTCATGCTTTTAGGGGGACTTCTTGGAGTGGCAGGGAAACATATATTGTTTCTGTGCATCTTAGCTTCCTTGGGTGAGGTCTGATAAGGACAGGAATGCCCTGGGGTAAAAATCGTCATGGCTATTGGCAGCAAAGGAGATACCCAAATGTGCCCATGGAGTCATTGAGCCATGCAGGTTGGAAGGGACCTCCAGATGCCTCCAGTCCGACACGCTGCTCAAGGCAGGGACAGCTGAGGCCGAGTTGCTCAGGGCCATGTCCTGCTGAGTTTAAATTCTTCCAGAACGGAGATTTCACAACTAAGATATCTTGGTTTCCACCTTTTTCCAATCTGGAAAATTCCAGGTTACCAGCAGCACCTCAGTGATGTTCCCCCAAATATCCATACTACATCCATCCTCTCTTTAAGGATCACTGGGTTTTCCCTCCCAAAAAATGGTTTCCGGACCCTGGAAAATTACTCCACTGATGCTCACTATGACTTCTACAAAGACAAAACCATGAGTTTCTCAAAACCTCCATTAGACTTTATTTAAAAGTTCTTTGTATAGACTTCCTGACACAGAATCCACAATAAAAATAAAATCCCCCTCCCACCCACCGCACCCCCTCCCCAAATTGCTTTGCTTTGTAATTTATAAAACATACAACATCAGAAGAACGCCAGAGGCATCCTACACCACAATTTTAAAATTTGTTAACTGAGGCCTTGGTCCCAGCAGTGCATTTGCATTTGGAAAACTTGCTTCCTTTTCCTTGCTAGTTCAGTTGGCCACATATGTTACAAATGCATACAAGAGATCTAGTTTGAAATCTAATCCAGCAAAAGGAGAAAAACATACAAAAAATTTAAAAGGAAGAATGAAAAATTGAACCACTTTTTATCAGAATTAGCTACTCTCTTACACGAAGGCTTCCGCTGTAAAGTTATGCTCAGTTATGAAAATTATAAAAGCAAGCATGTAACAGTTGCAGTGAAATGATTAGGATTTTTTTTTTTTTTTGGTCTCATTTTTACGTTGCCTTAGATAGGCAGACTGCCGGAATCAGAAAGAAAGGGTAATTTAGTGATGTGTTGAGAGACAATAACAATCTGCAATTAGGTAAATATTTGGTAATGTTGAAGCTATACAATATAACCTGGACACACGTAGCACTCAGTCCACAAACAGTTTAGCACCATATTGATAGGTCATGCAGCAAAACACTTTCTTCAAGGTTTGCTTGGAAGTTAAAAGCATGAAATAGTACAGTGCAAGGTAGTCTATACCCTTAGCTTCTATAGGGGTAAGGTGGCAATGGCTGATGCTCCTGGCTGTCTCAGAGGTATATGTTGACAGGTAGCTGGCTCTATGTCCCTATCGTCGTCACCACACCAGGGTTGATGTTACCTGAAAAGATTTGACAGAGAAAAATAAATGAGGTTATTTCATACATGGGAAGATGTACAGGATAATGAGAGAGGAAAAATGGAGTTCCTTGCCAGGACTTCGCCAGCCATGCATATGCTGCTTACCAGGGACGCAAACTTTTTCACATTCTTTCTGCGTGTTAAATCTGTTCTCGTTGCCTCCGCAGCCGCCGTACCAGAACCGGGCGCAGCTCTTGGTCTCGGGGTCGTAGTACCATTTCAGCACAAAGTTCCTGCAGGTCCCCTCATCTTTTTGCAACTGACAGATATCCGTGACTGCATATAAAAGCAGAAGCAAGAAGAGTCAGCAATAGCACTCCTGGGTGAAACACAGCTTCTCTGAATGTATTTGCATGGCAGAGAAATGCCTGTGAGCAGGGCGGGCATACAAACTGAGAAAGGGCAACCACAGGATGGACTTTGCATGTCTCCTGTGACTTAATTCCATCACTTAGTCTAAAAGAGAAGGTCTTTCTTTGGAGGTCACCAGCCCTGAGCCATAAGCCCTCAGCCATGTTGCTGTCAAGCATCCATGGAGCGATGCTGAGATGAAGGAAGAGTGCTGCATGGCAGTGGCTGTCTGCGAAACCCCTGAATTTGCAGGAAATGAGTTGTCATGTCTCAAAACTGGGAGAGAACTGTCTGGGCTGCAAGTGAAAAAGTATTGGCAACATCATTTCCCATTAAAAATACTGGCTTCCCTCAAAGAGAGAAATCTTCTATTGTGAAGATGCTCCTGGACCTACCACACACTGCCCTGTGGCATCCTACATCCCTTGCTGGGTGAGCGGAGACCAAAATAACAAAGTATTTGGATGTGTTAAAATGAAATTGCCAAACACATTTAAAAAAAATAAAGTAAAAATATCTGATATTAGCCACTAATTTACCATCAAGTCACAAACAAGACATCCCTTGCACACAGGGCTGCAGAAGCAGCTTGTGCCACCTCTGCTCAGCACAGCATAACCATCAGCCATCACGGCTTGTCCTGGAAAAGCCTTGTTACCATAGCTCTAGGTCAGGCAGATCCCAAGAATTTTTGGTATCACGCTCGTCGCTGCTACTTAGCAGCAGTATGGCTTCAAGGTGCTGGTGTCCAGCTCTGGGCGTGAGTAAAAATCTTAAGTCAACAGTCAAACAAGTAAATCAGTAAAACAGCCAGCACCAAAAAATGAATGGTGGTGAGGGGGAGTCTCATAGGCGGAGTGTGGAGTTCCTCTTACAAGAGGAATATTTGCAACCAGAATCCCTTTTTTAATTAAGGAAAAAAAAAAAAAAAAGAAAAAGAAAAAAAAGTCCTCTACTTTTTTTTTTTTTTCTTTTTTCCCCAAAGCAAAGCTAAATCAATGTATACAGATTGCACCAGCAATGACTGCTGGTAAAATTCAGGTCTTGAAGTTATCTTCTGAATCTTGTCTCAGGATCATGCCTTTTGTAAACTGGGTGTCAGAAATCAAGCCACTTAAAGGACTTGTCTGAAAGGGTGGTTAATAGCCCCAGCCTTCTGCAGTCCCCTTGTAATCACACAGGGCCCCCAGAAATACCTCTCTGGTACCAGCAAAGGTGTCTGAACTAGCTGTGATCCTTGGACCACTCACATGAAGGCAGGATTTTGTGAGATCGAGAACTCAATGCTGGTAAAAAATAATTTTATATTCACTTTCCTATGATTCTGCCTGTCCCAATCAGTAAGAAAAAGTAACTGGTCACTAAGTGCAAAGGGCTGAGAGATCTTACCAGGTCTCTGTCCTACCAGAAACAGAGCCCCATCATACTATGAATGAGTACAGGAAAGAATAGATAAATATAGGGTGAATATATAAAAAGGTGTATTTGCCAGCAAGATTCTTTGGGGCCTGATGAAAGCAAAATCGTACTAAAGCCCTCTAAAGTTTTAAAGGGAAGAAGGGTATAGAAGATTATCCCTGAAATCCTGACTATAAAGTAGGTCTGGCAATGGCCCCTAGGCAATAAGAAAACCCCGGCAGTGGGTTTACTTTAAAGGAAATTGCAGCTGGTGCTGGCAGCTGCCCAGAGCCCAGGAACGCTGCAGTGAGGCCGGATGCTCCCGGGATTGACATGGAAATGCCCACACCAGTGTCACAGACCTTGCACCCCAACCACAGCCATGCTTCTGAGTAGACCCTGCCAAACATCTATACTCTTTCTGCCCATTCATTTTAATTGCATTTTCCCCTTTTTCTCTGTGCACAGGAGTCCCCCCAGCTGAACAGATCACTTCCAGAACAACACTGTGGTCAAAGGGGTCAGACTCAAGTGGTCCACGGTGTGGTCATGATGAAGATTGGGTGGTTGACTTGAGCAGTGAGTTTACTGTTCAGATAGGGGGAACTGGGAATATGTCACTTCTGAGAGAGGAGACGTGTCCGAAGGCATGCTTCTGCCCTGTTCTAAATGCAGCTTTTTGAAGCAGGATTTCTTTTTTAATCTCCATTTCTCCTTGGAATTTGAAATGAATATTGAGCTTCCAATTCAGCTTTCTTTTGGGCTCTTACAGCCAAAAGCTTCCCCATGACTTTGGCAGGCTCTTTGCCTTTTTATATTCAGATTTTTTTTTTTTTTCAAAGTTCACCTCCCTTCTTCCGTGACTTCCAAAACACTGAAAGCCAGCAGATGAGAGAATGACTCTGCCACAAACCCTGTACACCCTTTTGGGAATCCAACCAGCAATCAAAACATTAATCTGATGGGAGGTATAATACAATTTTTCTTTGCAACATGGGGTCCAGACAGCCCAGCTTTCCCTCCTTCATCCCCTCAGAGAGTGGAAGCAGCCTTCAGGATCAGCAGAAGCACAGGAAAATTCAACCACCACATTAGAGGCTTCAGGAAAGCTGCTGAAAGTTCACTTGAACTGTAATCTTTGGTTTGCCTGCCCTAATATTCACACCATGTGGGCTTGTGCTACTCTCTGGTTTCAGAGAACCATCAAAAACCATCTAGTAATTCCTTCAGCTGAACCACTGGATGACACTTTGGCCAAAACCTGTCCCCCCCAATCAACAATTCCAAGCCCAAAACACAATAAATGAAACAAAATCTTATCCAGAAATTTCAAAGAATTGATGAAGATCAAGAACTAGGGAGCTAAAATGTGGTTTTTAAGCCATGGCTGTCTCTGGCAGGTTCAAAAGGTGGGGACAGCCACTATAAGCCAGGGGTTTAATTCATCCTGTGGAAAAAATGTGCCTGGGCTCCTCAGTTGCACTTACAGTCAATTTTGTCATGGGAAAAATAAATAAATTTATATATATATAAATCAATAATTAAAGATTACCACAGCATTTAAAAGACTTCAAATGAGAGGTGGGCCTGGTGCACGTTTTTGCACCTAAAGTGCTCTAAGATTTGGGAAACCAGCTCATTTCTTAGTGTTGCACCTGACTCTGGTACCTGGTATGGTCTGAACTAAGAGCCTGACCCAACACCCAGCATTTTAAAAGCTGAGCTGCATGTGAACTCTGGTGTCTATTTTTCCACAGTGGATTCAAGCTCTGGTTTTGCAGAAGAGAATAAAATGGTGAATAGAGGGGGGCAGGCAGAGACATGAGCGTCCCTCCAGGGCCCCTCGGTTGCTTTTCTTGATTATCTGCCCAGGGCAGAATGGCGCCAAGTTCATGAAATATCACTTTAGCCTGAACAACAGTTGCTGGAAACACCATCAAGGCATGTGACGATGATCAGAAGGGGCTGGTCTATGGGATGAGGCTAGCAGAAACACGCGCCCTCTGGAGAAAAACATCAGAGAGGCTTCCCTGTTCTGTGAGGATGAAATCCTGCTCTAGATTGAAGCTACAGGTTTCTGCACAAGGCTGCTTCCTCTGGCTGAGAAGTCCTCAAACTGCAACCAATGGATGTTTGTCCATGATGCCCATCTGCAGCCCAGAAACACCTTGCAATCTCCTTTTGCAAGCAGCTGCTGTCCCAGGCATCTCCATGGCTGGTGGTGGCCTCCTACTTGCTTACCTGCATGTTTCTGCAGGGGCACTCACAGCTGAACTTGGGCTGTACAGCTGCCAGTGACAAAAAATCACGGTTCTGATTTAAGGAGTCTAAAATACACCTAAGAAAATCAAATGGGGGGGGGG
>NW_020799107.1:9402316-9484862 GCF_003259725.1 Athene cunicularia | reverse complement strand
GGGGGGGGAGTGTCCTTAATTTGCCTTTTCAAACCCTGTCATGCCCCTACAAGGATTAAAGCCCTGCCATTAGGTACCAGAGCTTTCTTTACTCCTAGGTTTCCCTCCCATCTCTGCAAAGGGTCGTGAAACACCACTAGAAGGGGTAAACTGCTATGGTAGCAAGGTTTTGCTGGGGTCAGGTTCCCATCCAACCCCTTGCTGAACCAACACAGGTGGCTGCAAATTTCCACTTCCCTCCCAGGTCTTGGAGGGGTTTGCAAACACAACCCTTTAAATCTCAGAAACCACTTGAGGAGAGGAGGTCATTGCCCTTTTCCTGTGGGCTCCTCCCTCAACTTTGATTTTTATCTTTTGGTGCAAAAGGAAAACACCTGCACCCAAACCCCGAGCCCCGTGGAATAATTTACCATCAAGTGTTTTGGTTACAAGCAGTGAAATGTTTGCAATCCTTTGCATCTTAGCAAAGGCTCTCCACTGAGTGGTGGCATTGGCTAGTCACATGGCAATAACAGAAACCTCTTTGGGACCATGCTAAGCTCCATTTAAGCAACCCCGCTCTTTTTGTGAAATCCAGTGCATGATTTTGCCGTATAACTTGTGGTTTGCACTCAAGTCATGCAAACACAACATGTCCTGGTGTGGCAACACGCATGCAAGGTGACTTGCTCATGCAAAGCAAATGGCAAGGCATGGTCATGTCAAGAAGCACATTAAAACCCAGTCTATACTGCTGGTGGTCTTGTACTGGAAAAGCTTGGATGCATGCTATAAAATGATCAAGGTGAAATAGTGGATTTGCATTGGTTTGTTATTATTATTTTTGGGGGCTGTTACCTGACGGCAGTCTTTTCTCAAGGGGTGGCTGCTGCATGGCTTTCTCAGCTGCTGCTGGAGGAAAAAGAGTATGGGTTGGGATTTACTGCTCTCCAATCCAAATGTTATTTGACAATATAATTACAAAAGGATCAGTCCCCACCTGGTACTTACATGGTTTTAAGCATTTGCTAATGCACTCAGCTTCGGCCTCAAATCTATTGGCATTACCACTGCAGCCACCATACCAACCCTGGCTGCAGATCTTGTTTTTGTAGTCAAAGAACCACACAATCTGATAGTCCTTGCACTGCATGCCCATGTCAAAGTCCAGCAAGCAAGGGTCTGGCCAATCTGCATTTCAAAAGGTGCAAAGGTTAAGTTGCATCTGAAAGGGTTAAAAGCTGAAAAAGCAAAGAGATTGAAAAGAAAAAAGAAAAAAAGCCCGGTACAGGACTGCTGGCATTTCCTTGTCATGTGATTTTTCTTGCTGAATGCAAACCTTCCCCAGCCTCTGGATTGCCTCTCCCTGCTCTTGATTTCGTCATGCATCCAAGCCCCAAGTCCCTGGACCAAGGTGATGGGAGCCCCTTACTCTCCATTGGTGCATGCAGGATTGGGCCATCACACAACTCCCCCCATCTATTTTCAAAGCTATTTGTCTTGGCAGTAACATTTAATCCTTAAGTGTGTTTATTTTATCTCTAAAGGCAAGCCGCACCTGGGAGACTTTAAGGCTTGATGAGGATTTAAACATACGGTCTTTCCTGCCCAGAAATGATAATTTAGGTACAAATCCTAGAGCTTTTATTAGCAAAGATAGACTATCCATGCTAGCTGCTGCTTTGCCTCAATAAGGAGGGCAGAATCTGGGGCTTCCTCTGAGGTCCATCAGAAGATTTACGCATGGATCTCTCCCGCTGCACAGAGAACTAAAGAAGACTCAGCTAAACAACCCATCCCAAATCCCCTGCCCTGTTTAATGTCTTTAGCCTGTTGAAAAAATTTGGATTAGCATCCTTGGGGAATGTTTCCCCCAGATTACCAGCTGCCACAAATCCTCGGGCGGAGATGTTTGCTGCAAGTGGGTCAACAAGAGGAGCTGAGATTGAGAGGTCTGTGTTGAAGCACAGAGTGAGCACGTAGCACATCCATTTTCCTCCAGACAGACCTACACAAGCTTACACACCTTGTTTCCAATGGGTTGGCACACAAGGGGTTAAACAAAGCCGTGGGGGGTGCATGTCACCTGGTGAGGACGAGCCAGGTGAAGGCTTCAGAGGAGATGTCAGTGCCAGGGAGATGGATCAAACGAGTGGGAATGCATGGGAAGGGTGGGATGATAAGACATGCAGCAAGGCAGAAGTGAGATGGTCCCCACCTGGCACAAGCCCTCAGCCCCTTCTGCTGCAGCAAGCTGCAGTGGTACCATCAGCCAGGCAGGAGGAGCAGCCAGACTCCAACAGCAGCTTTGCAACTCGCTCTGGCTTAACGCACTGAGCAGCAGCATCTACCCATGCTCTCAAATCACCTCTCAAAGAAAAAGAGCCACAGTGCAAGCAAAATGCTTAAAGAAAATGTACTGGGTCTGGCAAACATGAGAGTGATGACTCAGGGATGAGTTTTGGATGCCAGACCCATAGTTGGTGCCTGCAACAGGACTGTGCTGCTTTATGAAGGCTGAGAGCCCTTCCAGACCCTTGGAGGAAGGGTTGCAGCCTGGCACTTACAGTACAACTGAGTGTAATAGTGCCGATATAATGAGCTTGATGTCAACAAAAGCAATGAGATGACAACTACAGCGATTATGAGTTATTAACACAGGTTAACGGGATTAACAACAGAGTAGGAGCTGACAGCTTGCTCATTTAGTGGTTTGCTACATACCCCACTGGTGGCAGAGAAACAGGGGATGGGCAGATGGGTGAAACTGGAGGGAGGCTACCAATTAGCCATATTTATGCATATGTTTGACACTAACTCCCCTGAAAACCCCAGCTTGTTGAGAACTGTGCGTTAACCCAAGGAGCCAAGACCTATTTTTTGCCCCAAATGGGGAGAGAGGGAGCAAGCAAGCATCAGGTGATATTCTGCACCCACACCTGCCAGGGAGGCTATGGAGCACAGCTTGTCCCTCGAGAGCAGCCAGTACTTGGGCCCTGGCTCATGTCACATCCCTGCAATGGAAACGGGACCCGGTTTGAGTCCCCCATGCAGATCACAGCAACTTCAGGGGGCTTTGGATCCAGCATGGGGCAGAGACACCCATACAGGGCTCAGATCGGCATGGCTAAGGATGTCATGATCTGTTGGCTTTGCAAAGCAAAGGAGTCACAGTTCCTCCGGTCCTAGCAGGGCTCTAAGAAAGAATGGGTTTAGGAGCGGACAAGGGGAAGACCGGTGCAAATGGCCAGGCTCTCAGTGGTGTCCTGGCAGAGTCCCCCAGCCCAGCCCTCCTGCCGTCGCCCATACTCACCACCCTCGGGCCCTTCCAGCGGCTCAGTGTTGAGCATCATGTTGGCCAGGGACACCTTGGTCTGCGCCGGGATCTCTGGGGAGAAGAAACAGTGGGGTCAGCCAAGGGGAAGGAGATCTGCATCAGCTCCCTCGGAGCAGCCATAAACAAAATCAGTGGCCCCAGCTCCAGCACAGGGGATGCACGCAAGTCTCAGGAGCCAGGTCTGGATCTGTTTACCCTAGTACATACATTTCAGAAATGTTTATTGGAGGCAGTTTACAGGATGAGTAATCCACAACCGCCCAGCCGTGCTGGGATGAGTTCGCCTTGCTCTACTCAGCTGGTGGCTCTGCTTCATGGTCAGGCTCATCCTCAGGGGTGACTGCGAAGGAGCATCCCCAGGGCCCCACATGACTGCTTTGGATGGCCCCTGCTCACCCTACAGCATGCAACTGGAGGTCTATGGAGGAGCAGATGTGGCCTCTCTGTAGCCACTTCAGCCTTGCTCCTCTGGCCTTAGAGAGGGTAGGGAAAAAAGGCATCCTCCAGGGGAGAAAACAGTCCATAATGGATCTTCTCTTTCACAGAATCACACAGAATCACAGAGTCATCTCGGTTGGAAAAGCCCTTGAAGCTCCTCCAGTCCAACCATGAACCTCCCACTGACCGTTCCCAACTCCACCAGATCCCTCAGCGCTGGGTCAACCCGACTCTTCAACCCCTCCAGGGATGGGGACTCCCCCCCTGCCCTGGGCAGCCCATTCCAACGCCCAACAACCCCTTCTGGGAAGAAATGCTTCCTAAGAGCCAGTCCAGTTTCCCTGCAGCCCTCAAGGACTATCCATGCATTGCACACCTCTCCTTGACCACACTTTTCCCATCATGGTCTCGCATCCCTCTAGGAACTATGTTGTTGAGGATTGTCACCAGGGGAAGAAATCCCTTGTGATGGGAAGGAGAACATAGTTCATATTGCATCATGCCCCTTTCCAGGGCAACCTGTGGCTTATTTTCCATGGGGCTGAAGGGCAGGAGGGGGCTGCAGCCACAGAAAGGTTTGGATTTGTTTTTTTGGTGTGGGTAAAAAGGACAGTGCTACTCAGTGTACAGGTCACAGCTTGTGAGCACCACCACTGCCTGGTCAGTTTGTTCCCCTTTAAGATTTACTCTACAGGAAATGCAGCTTCCTGGGGCATCAAGAGCTCCAAGTCAGCGCGTGGAAATGTTACTTCTACACATTGATGACTTTTCTCAACATTTTTGTGGGCACATTTATTACTCGCAAAGGTTAAGAGACTTCAGACCTGATCCAAAGCCACTAGAGCCAACGGAAAGGCTCTCTGTGGGCACTGAAATTGGCTCTGAAATGCCAGAAGCAGCCAGATGCAGGAGCGGTGCAAACTTCTCCACACCACCAAGCCAAATCACCTCTACAACAAACTATATTTAAAAAAAATTGGTTGTCTCTTGCATAGCAACTTTTGGCCATGTCCAGGGGTTTGGTGAAGTTTACATGTGATCCATACACATGGAGCTTGGATCCCCAAAGGATTAAACTCTCCATCTAATCTCTTCTTTGTGTTATTTTTTAGGGCAATATAGTATGTGAAGCAGATAGGTGGCTATGGAAATGGCGATCAGAGAAAAAGCTTTTTCTGCTTAATTTGCAGTCAGGCTGGACTGGATTTACTCTGTGTTATCCCAGTTTGACTCATTATTAATTACAGCAATGCTGGCTGGACTCCACCAAGACCCATTGTGCAAAACCTCCTGCACGCACAATAAGACAAACCCTGCACTAGGACTGGCTTTAATTTTCCCACAATCTGTGTCAATTTAACACCACTGAAGTGTCAAGTTGCATTTGCCAGAGAAACACATTTGCAGCATTTCATAACCAGGTCCTGTCGCTTGTCTGGCAGATGCCACACATGCAGTGACACAACTGAGCATTGCTAGGACTGGGAGTGTTGGTACCAACTGATTCCGTGTCCCTTACATGATTTTTTTTTCCAGTTTTTGTGTCCATTTTATGAAAAAATAAATGTTTGTTTGTTTTCCCTGAGAGGTACTTACTTGTGCTGAATGTCCCTGTGTACGTTACTTTGGGTTGGGATTTCTGGTAGCCGGTAATGACGACAAGGTATTTCTGTCCACTTCTGAGTCCTCGGATGACATGCTCAGTGCCAGTCAGGTTTTGCTTCTGCACGAGAGAGTGGTCATGCGCTAAGGTGACGGTGATATCAAAGGTGTAGGCGCTGTGTGGCTCAGGGCTGGCCCAGCGCAGCCTGGCGCCGTTCTCAGTGACATCTGTGATCTGGATGTCGTGGGTCCTTGCTGCAATGCAAAATCAGGAGAAACACTAAGCGAGGACTTGAAGAGGAAACTCTCAAAAGAAAGGTCCTGCAGTGTTGCAGGATCTCCTTTCCAGTCCACAGCAAATAAATCTGCAGCCAGTGTGCCATGTACAAACCAGGTTGTGACTTTGCTATCTCAGATGCCCAACCTAGCACACTGCAGGGAGGCTTTTTTTTTTCATAGCCTAGATGATTTACCAAATGGTTTATTTATTTTCTAATAACCTGCTGCAATCTAGCAAATCAGAGCAATTTTTTACAAGATTTACACAGCCTGAAATGTGGACTTTCCCCAAAACTGTAAATGTGCTCAGTTAGATCCTTCTCTAGGGTGCAGTGGATTCACTGAACTGCTGGAGATCTTCAAACAAAGCCTGCTTAAGATTGAACTTAACCTTAGACAGGTCAAAGAAGTTGTTAGGGAAAGGTTTTCCTGCTATGGCAGAGTATTGGATGAGACCTTTATAAACACTGCCTGAAAGGAGCAGTGGAGCAAGAAACACCCAGAAATGATTGTTCCCCACAAGCTGATGAAAGCATTAACCTTGCAAATGCTGACTGATTTTATTTATTGCTTTTTGTTTATTATTTACATGGGGACATGCATTCATTGGCAGTCTAGCATCCCTGTGTTTGACACATGTTCTTTGCTACTTGTTCAGCTAGTGCAGAGCTGCCTGCACCCCCTTGGAAAAACACGTGGGAAAAATCCTTTACATGAACTGTGCTCACATGGAAGAGCTTTAGCATTCCCAAACTGATCTCCACACTGCTTCAGTGATGAACTAACTGAAGCAACTATTTGTATTAGGTGACAGAGACTTCAAAAAAATGACACTGAATGAATCACCATAAATAGCAAAACTTAGCCAAGGGATAATGCTACAAGGAAAACATAGCAAGAAAATGGGCCCCACTAGAAAGAGTTGCTGTACTATTGAGCTAAGCAGAAGGTGATGGATTGTCCCATGTTTAGACTTCCTGCTTGTGTTTTGCCTAGAGGCAGCCTGTGCCCCACCCAGTTTTGCACAAAATTCTCAGCACAAGTTGACAAAGCCTTAACCCCCTGGGTCAGATTTCCAGTTTTGCACTTAAAAACTTTTTTCTAAAAGCATAAAATTTGGCCTCTCCGTGACATTTCCCATAGGAATAATCCTCTCAGGGAAGAAGAAAAGCCACAACCCACTGCGGTACAGACAAGCAAGAGGCACTGCTCGCATGGGGGAGAGCTTTTCACGTACCGCCTTGTCTTTTCCTGCCACCTGCCATGGCAGACGTGGTGTTTGCAGTCGTGCGGCCGGTGGTTTTGGCCTGGCCGGCTGTGCTTGCTGCGCTCTGTATGGTGGCGTTCACCTGGACCACGGTGCTGGCTGTGGTCTGGTCGGTGGCTCTGGTCTGGGCCATGATGCTGGCAGTGGTGGTTCTGGCACGGGCGCTGGTGCTTGCAACAGGCTTCATGCTCGCACTGACCGTGCTGCTGGCATTGAGGGTCCGGCCTACGGTTGTGTTGGGTGCCACGTACCTGCCAAAGCAAAAGCAGCTGATACGACTTTTTTTTCCTCCTATATAAGGAGAATTTGACAGTGGAGAGGAGATGACATAGAAACCATTGGCAAGATCCCTCACCCCAAGGTCAATAGTTGTTGTCAGCTTTAGATACACGACAGCAGTGAAAAGTGCTGCAGAGCACTGACTATCACTTCGGGGACAAATCTGTCTATACACCAACTTTACACACGGAAGAGTGAATCCAGTAGGCAGATCTGTGGCATGCCTGATTTCAAGGGGTTTGACCTTCTAAAGCCAGGACAGCTCAGTGCTAGTGATGAGTGAGCCTTGGTAACACAAGCTTTCACTTCTGTTCAGATAATATTAGGATATATCCTATGATGGATCCTGAATATCAGATACTCCAGGGCAGCCCAGCCTGTGAAAATAGTTCCCTGAGTGGAAATCACCAAATTAATAGTAATTTCAGGAATTCCTGATCTGCATGATGATAGTAGCATATACCTCCTTCATATCCCTAATACATATATAAATATGACATTTAACCCAAATTTAAAATGATGTATGTACTTGTTTACCCTTCTCTAGTAGATATATCCGTTGCTCTTTGACATAGCATTGAAGGAACTAGTAAAAGGCTGATGATCCTGATTGTTAGCATTGAAGTTGCTTTTTCTTTTGTTTTCCAAACAGGGTCTGGGAAATGAAGGCTTCTCCCTCAGACAAGCTGCTAGCAAAGCTCATTCTCTCAAAGACAAATCAGTACTTACACTGCTTTGTGTCCGGTGTGCCCGGGCCTCTGGCTCTTGGCTTGCTGATCACTCTGGAACCACTCACATTGTTTCCTTATCTCTGGAGACAGGTAGAAAGCAAAGTCGCCTGGAGACAGAGAGAGCCTGACATGAAACACTCGTGTTGAGGATGGTAGTTACCTACCAACAATACATTACATATATTTCTTCTTGATCTAAAGAAACCTCTTCTCTTCTTGCTTGCTCTAATAAAAGCTATGGAATATCTCCTGCAGCAGCCTGAGCTGGGAGATCTATTATTCCAATTTACAAACATGACAGCAGTAACTACAAGACGCCAGAGGGCTGTTTGTCTTAGTCTGTCACATGTAAACAGTTTCCTTATAACAAGGCACTTCCAACCACACAGTAAATATTTTTTCAAGAGTTAGAAGTTTTCAGGACCCCTGTAAGTGGTGAATGGAAAAAGCAAATTAAGAAAACCTAAATGTTTATTTCCAAGGAAAGATGTGCTCATGTTTGCTTCCTATTTAGTGCAAGACATTCCTGATTCGGTGCTTTATTTGCCCCGTAGACTGATTTTCAGAGCTTTTTTGATAAAATTCGCTTTCCCCAAAAAGGCCTATTTCTTGCCCTTTCTGGCCAGATCTGTTTAGGATCTTTGACAGGTGGCTCTAGCTGGAGATCCAGCCTGGGGTCTCTAGGTAAGTGGAGATGCAAATTTTCATGGCACAATCTGCACATCCCAAATATAGCGGCATCATTTATCCCTGAGCAAAGAATTCTGTTCATGCGGTCCATCAATCTGCATACAGCAACTCCAGATCTCAGCCTGAGCCATCCAAATGCCTCCTAGGTATGATGTTTATGCTGAAATTGGGAAGAAAGATTTGCTGGATGTTCAGGGAGCTTGGGGGGAGTGTTAGCAGTCTGCTGGGCTGCAGAGGGCCAAGAGCCCCAGCAGGACCAAACCCTATGGGACATGTTGCAGATGTAACTGTCAGCCCAGGCAGGATTAGGTCAGATCCCACAGCTGAGCCCATGGAGACCAAGTCAAACCAGACAGAAATGTGAACTCTACTTGGTGGACCAACAGACAGCATGGGATGGGATGGGGAGGACAGTAACCAGACATATTCGACAAGGTAGACCTATGAGCAGCAACAAACTGACCAAACAGTACAGAACATATAAAAAGAGACTAACTTCAGTGGGGCCCCCTGCCCAAAGAGGTGGTCAGACTAGAGTCCACCCAACCAACTGGCAGGTAGATCAAACCTGGCAGATGAACCCCTCCAAGGTCACACATTACCCCTCCCATAATATTTTGGCTGCAGGATGTTATACTTACTTCTGATAAAAGATGGCAGCAGTCTCCCAAAGCGCAGCAAGGGCTCTTCATGAAGCTCTCCTGGTTTATCAACCAATTTGAAGAACACATCATTTGGCTCACTAGCTAGGCTATAGATATTCTTGGCATTCACCTTCCTGCCAATGCCCAGGACAACAAAGAAGTACCCTTTGCATTTTGCATTGGTAACAACCTTCTGCAGGTACTCAAGTTCCTGTTTATTCACTTTTCCGGTCATCATCAGAACTATAACTTTCAGATCCCGAGGGTTTGGTGCACTTCCAAAAATATGAGCCACTGTGTGTTCAATTGCACTTCCTATAGCCCTTGTGCCATGGAGCTGGGTCATTTGGTTCTGAAGGTAGTTAATTATCTTCTCTTTGGATCCATAATCAGTTAGTGAAAACTCAGTTTTTACTGGTGGGAAGCTTGAGTTGGTTTCATATTCATAAGGAGCTTGCTGGAGAACTGCCACTCTTGCATGGTGCTGAGATACTTTTGGCTCAGAGCTGATTTCCAGGTTACTTACAAGGTGGGAAATGTACTTCTTCATCTCGCTGAACTGCAGAGGAGTGGTGGACTCTGAGCTGTCCATGATGAAGGCTATGTCAGTGTCTACATCTGTTGGTGCTGCCCTTCTGTCTCTGAAACCAGGTCTCTGACTACCACTACCAAGACCACAGATGGGATCAGGGTCACACACATCTAGGGAAGAAATACAGTAGATTTCACCTGAAGGAACTGAAGGTGCCCCTCCCTTTTCATTATAAAAATCTCTTGTGTCATGTGAAATACTATCAAGGCATGGACATTCACTGGTCCATTACTTGATACCAAAGTCATTTCATCTCAAAACACATTTAGTTATGCATTTAGTATTTTTGCATGCTCCTTTGTCCAAAGGGATCCCTGAAGCACTCTGTCATAAATGGCAGAAGGCCATATTTTAGAGCATTAAGCTATCAGTATCTGGGCTGTAGAAGTGGGAATCAGCCAAAAAATGAGCTTCTCTTTACAAAGCGGAGAACGCCCAGCAAGCCTCATTCACAATGCCAATGTTTTCTGCTCAACCTAATATGAATCCCTTGTCTTCAGCAGCAAAAGGGCTGACTCCCAACTGGGCTTTCCTTCTGCACCACTGACAACTGACTGCTGCACAACCAGAAGGTTTTGGCACTGTTTAGAGGAGAAATTGGATGCTTTACCCAGACAAATGTGACAAGTCAAGAGCCTCCGGATAGTTTCATTCAGCTGACTGCCACTGGTTGGAAGAACAATTGCATGTCCGACTGCTGTGTTGTTGATCTGGTTAGATGCAAACAGAAAAACATGGTGTTAGTAATGCTGCCTTCTGTTATTTTCAGCTCAGAGTAGAGGAGGGCAATCCACAACTCTAAGAGATTCTCTTCTCAGCATGCTGCTTTTGGTGGACCCCATTTGGAGAAGCCTAATGCCCCCGACGTTAGTTAGTGGGACCATTTTAGAGACATAAACTCCAAGAAAAGGGTCAAGCACTTGAACCAGTGCTCAACATGCTCATCTGGGGCTTCTTTGTTGCTTTAAATCTCTGTACTCTCCCTCTGCTAACAAAGCTACTACTGTACTTCCACCTTCCCAAACTTTTGCCTTTCTGTTCAGACCTTTCTTGCCATGGGGACTGTCTTCTCTTCTGTTTCATACCACACCTGGCACCCTGGAGCCATGGTCTGAGAAACAAATGACTCATCATAACCTCACTAGCATTTCACAGCATGCGCCATGTTTGGATTTCTCCTCTAATAGACATGCTGGATGAATTTGGCCAGCAATGCCTTCTCAGCATTAAGCACTTGAAAAGCCTGTGGAAACCAGCCACTGCCTGTAGCAGCAAACACCATCCATCTCCCCAGCAAACCAGAAGTCAGGAGCAGAAAATGAAAGAGAGGGTGAAAGACCCCAACCTCCAGAGCTCTTGTGAGAACCGGGTCCTGCCTGCTGGTGAGGAACACAGGCATGACCCCAGCATCGTAGAGTTTCAGCACGGCATCGTTGAGCTGTGGGGAGGATCTCGTGTCCCCGTTGCTGAAAAAGACAGCCACCTTCCTCATAAGGAAGCCACTTCGGGCACGCTTGAATGTATTCCTGGCCACGAAAGACATAGCAGTCTCCAGGCTGCGTGGCTTTGTGGTCAGGGTCGCCTGGAAGTTTTGGATCTGCTGGAGGAGGCTCGATTTCTTCCTGGCATCAGCAAAGCGGATCTCTGTGGTGACCTCGTTGTTGTAGGTGACAAGAGCCACCCGGGCACCCCGAGGACAGTTGCTTTCAGCAATGGTTAAGTTGTTGACCACTCTGAGCACCGTTTGCTTCATCCTGTTGAAAACATCCCTCACAACGCCCGAGGAGGTGTCAATAGCAAAGGCCAGCTCAGTTGGGAAGACAGGACACTCTTTGGGACCTGCAAGAAAAGTGCATTGGGAACAAATAGTGCTCCAAATAGTTGTCAGAGTGTAATGACCATGTCCTTGGCAGTGGTAAATCATGCATACCACATACGAGGGGAGAGCAACAATTCTGGCATGTAGTCACACTGGGATTTAAAGGACTGAGGGTGACTTACCATAGCAGCAAGCTGTGGAAAAGATGGGGGAAAAAAAAAGCAGTTTGGTCAGTGCGTTTGTGTAATACAATGGGCATATAAGGGTAGAGACAGGGAATTAGCAAAGCACTGATGTACTCACGGCATTTGTCTTTGATGTTCCTCACGAGCGCACATTGCTTTGGAAAATAAGGAGAAGGACAAAGGGAAAAAAAAAGAGATATGTGACACAGCCAACAAAATAGTATTTAAAAACAAGAGAAAAATGATGCCATACTTACATCTCTGGATTCTCCTTTGTCACCTTTAAGTCCCTGTTTAAAAAATAAAAGACAAACTCAGTGCAATGTGTATTTTCAGGGTGCCCCATGAACCCAGCTGGAATAATTATCTGAGCAGGGGTCATTCA
The DNA here is from genome assembly GCF_003259725.1 of Athene cunicularia. Lineage (NCBI taxonomy): Eukaryota > Metazoa > Chordata > Aves > Strigiformes > Strigidae > Athene > Athene cunicularia. The sequence goes on along the minus strand of NW_020799107.1, from coordinate 9,472,635 downwards.
GAAGCTAAGGGAAAACCTGTCTATTTTCAGTTCTGTTTCCAGCAACAGGGGGACACATTTTCCCATGTGATGAGTAAATCTAGCTAAGGCCAAACCCAAAAGGGACATTTTATGGTGCTCTAGAGTCATGTGCAAAACAAGCCAAGTCACCTTGGCCTTTCTAGGGTACTCTGTGACCGTCAGATTTGGTCCACATTTGGACCATAACCTGTGTGGGGTGGTGAACGATAAAGAGCTGAGAACTTCCTAGAAGGAGCTTTAAGTGTCATATTGCCATGGCACATATGCCATCAGGGCATAGTGCCTGATGAAGAGCCTGTTTCTTGACTTTTTCCTTCTGCTGTGCATTGCAGTTTGAGCATGGCTGAATATTTATCAATGATAAAAAGTTAGTTATGAATTTATAGAGACGCATCCAAGAAAAATAAAGAATTTGCCCAACTTGGTATCAGTGGGAGATGGCGATGTGCATATTTTCAACCCCCAGTACCAACAGGGACCGCCATGTTTCTCAGAGAATCAACCAGGAGTGTCTGCAAGGGGGAAATCCAGAGGATCCATCAGCGATGCAATAACACTTACAGATGGTCCAGGGTATCCAGCCTCTCCTTTCTGACCGGGTGTCCCAGGTTCTCCTGAATTTCCCTAGAGAGAAAGAGCAGAGAAGTCCTCTCCATGAACATCTGCAGGAGGACTCCCAGGAGCATGGGATAACACTTGGGGTAAAAGATGTGTACATCTTTCAGGCCGTTCATGCAGAAGAGAAAAATTGTGTCATGGTCCAACTTACTCTGCGGCCTCTGTTTCCTTTAGGGCCAGGACCTCCAGCACTACCACGATCACCAGGTCCACCCTGGTTGGGGAAAACCACAAACAGTAGCTCTAAATCTGCACAGGACCATAGGTAACGTTTACATGGCTTGGAAAATGAATGCATAGCTCATGGACTACACCATACCTTGGGCCCTGGGTAGCCTAGGAAGCCACGTTCTCCCTGAAACAACATAAAGGTTTAGTTGAATATATTTTAGCAAATGAACCTGATTCTGCAGACAGTCTGTAAGAGCTGAAGGAATTAAATGATGGAGGGAAAAGAGAGAGAGAGAGAGAGAGAGAGAGAGACTGCAAATTCATTTTGCAATTTTGTTCCCATATGAATAATAAAAAGCAAATAGCCACTCTTTTTAGGATCTGGTTGCTCCTCTAAGGCTAATTTCAACTGTAGAGGAGCTGTCAGAGATGCTGGTGCATTGTTTTCAAAGTCCCATGGATATTCATGAGACTCTCCAGCTAAAAGGCTAATCTTTGAGGAAGCTGATTTACATAGGCAAAACAAAGATAAAGGCAGAGGGGAAAGGTCTGAAGAGCCTTGTGTGATTTTCTTACGAGGGTACACGTAGGGCTGATTTTTTTCACTGTATGTATCTGACTTCACCCAGGCTCTGCCTCTCCCATCTACACTGGAGGCCTTGGGTAATTCCTTGTCCTCTGTAACTCACGTTGGTAGATGGGCATGCTGAGCGTACACCTACCTTTCTGCCTTTAGGACCTGTGCCACCAATTCCATCTCGTCCATCATCACCCTAAAATTGGAAAGCAAAGGTCATTAATATGCAGTCATATGTGAATAGCTTAAGCCTCACGGATCCAGTGGCATCAATAGAAAGAACACATTGATGATCCACAGGCCTTTGAGAAGTCCTTCCATAGATTAAATTATTGCAGGAAAAGAAAGCACCAAAAGGTGGTGTGCCAAAACTACAAATCTGAATTAAAACCTGCTTAATATACACATCTAATGTGTAAAACCCAGGTGGAAATCAGCAATAGAGAGCAGGTTATGAGGTCAGTCAATACTAGGGGTGTACTTATAGCTCTGTCTGACCAAAGCTTGTCCTCCCTTGCTTTGCACAAACTATTTTTTCTTCAGTTGGCTCCTCATTATACAGAGAATCAGGGCCCATGAAAATGTTTACTTAGTTCACGCATCCTTTTTATAAGTTACTTTGGAGTAGCACACTGGGTCAGCTCAGAGTGTCTACCCATGCCTCGTGCAATGAGCTAGGACAAGGCCAAACAACTCTGGACAGCCTCTAGCTTGTGGGCTGGTCTCCAAGACGTTAAAAGTCATCTTTCAAGTGAATATCATTCACCCCCTTGAAGGGACATTACCAGCTATGCTCCCATCAGCTGAAGACTTTCCTCTCTCATATTGTACTACGGAGGGTGCAAAGTCCACAGTGGAGCTAAACCTTCTGTTGTGAAGGGGCCGACCTGCCACAGGAGAGGGTTCATTCAGCCCAGCATCCTTAAAGGTCTGAGTGCACAACCACACTTACCATCTCTCCTCGGGGGCCCTGCTGTCCATTTGCCCCTTTGGGTCCAGGGTTTCCAGGCTCGCCCTGAAAAAAGAAGCATCTGTTAAAGCATGTGCTAAAACTCCAGGCAACTCTGAGCCTTTCTCACCCCATCAGCACTAGTTTCTTTACATAGACCAGTCTGCAGTGGTCCTTGCAGAAGACTGGTCCATGTCTGGACCTAGACAATGCTACAAAATGCTTGCTTTTTAGTGGGACTTTTAGTGATTTCAGGAAAGCTAAGCAATGGGACATGGGAGACCAGTCAGCTGCCACCACAGCATAGTGTTTGCTTTTCATAAACACTGCAAAAATAAAGTTCTGGGGATTTTGCAGGTGAAAATGGACAGTGGAGGAGCCATGGCAATGAACCAGCGTGTGTGAATCTGGAGAGATAAAACCATATGGAGGGTCTGGAGAGATCCAGCATAACCGCCTTCCCATGTAGGCATCGGCTGAGAATCTGCACTGGAAAATAACATGGGAATCTCAGTTACTCAATCACTTTTGCCTCTCTGTTCAGTGAAACAGGAGCCTAATGAAACAACCAGAGCACTACTCCACACTGCAAGCCAGTGAAAATGAGTTAATTTCGCTCCAAGAGGTTAATCTACAGTATTTTTTTAAGCTCACTCCTATCCAGAAGCTTTTTATTGCCATTTTAGTTTCTGATGCTCAATGCTCATGAAAACGTACCTTTCGTCCCAGGGGACCAATCCTGCCTCGCTCTCCTGGGTTTCCTGGTATTCCACCACCAGCCTGGAACAGAAACAGGAGAGGCATGTTGGCAACATGTCAAGAAAACTGAGTGCCAGAAACTATGGGATTGGATGACCATAGAAATCATGTATTAACTACTAGGGCTGGTGCCTCTCAGAGCACCTTAGTAAATTCAGAAGTCTAGTTCATGGCTGGGAAGAGCTGAAGGACCAGGTCAGTTCAATGCAAATGTCACAGCAACTTATGCTGTCCCTATAGAATCCCCCTGGGAAAAGTGTAAGCAGGACTGGCAAAGTCCTGCTCAGAATAGGGAAATGCAAGATGTGTCTGGCTTTATGGCTAAAAGTCTTGCTGGGCTATGCAGCAGGAGAGAGAAATAAATGATGGGGACCCCAGCAAAGACATGAGGAGCATGCTCTGGCTTCAGAAGTTGAAATATCATGGAGGATGCCCTGACAGTCACTCAGGGATGCTCTTTAATTAAGCTCGCAAACCATAATGGGCCAAACACTGAAGTCCTGACCCCTTTGTTGTTGCTTTTAACTCTTTGTCTTCTGTAACTCTTGATGAAAAAATCTTTAGCATAAGCTGTGAGGAGAATCATACTGTAAGACTGTATTATGAGTGTTGGAGCCCTGAGGAGGGAGTGTGTGGAATGGAAAGACACATCATCTGTGTCAATATATTCTTGCTGACCATAGTTGGGTCAATAGTTGAGAAGCAGCATAAGGGTTTACCCTGGGTCCAGGAATGCCCTGCTCTCCTCTTATGCCTGGTGTGCCAAGTTGGCCGGCTGGACCCTGTGTGGGGAGAAAAGAGACACTGTGTCAATACACATGAGCAGAAACACATCACAATCTTGCAAGGAACACAAAGATTGCAAGGGAAAGCAAATGCTACAGCACCCCTTGGGTGGTGTGAATACAATGTCAGGCTTGATGTCCCAGGGCAGGACAGCCAGGCCACGGCACACCCGAAAATACCTAAATCCTGACAGTCCTCACTGTTGAGACTCTTTGAGGAAGTGGCTGTGATGAAACAGCATAAGAGCATCATGAGGTAAGACATTTACTTTCTGTAAGCTCACTGACCTGTGGCCCTCTCATGCCTTGTTCTCCAGCTGGCCCCGGTTGACCGAGTGAGCCCTTGGTACCCTGGAAGTGCAAAATAGGACAACACAGGTTAGCGTGGGGGGATGCAGTCAACACCGTGGGGAGGGAAAGGAGATCTTAGGGCATTTACAGGTGCATAAAGAGCTGGGAAGAACAGTTGTTTGGGTTTTTTTTTCAGAATATGGTTATAGCGGAGAATGAGCACAGAACTGGCAGGGTAATTTGGCTCCTTGCAATCAATGGGCATCAATCTCCTTTATGCTTTCACTCCATTAGGCTGCTCCACAGGACACAGAGACTCAGCATCTGATCAGGGAACACTGCAGAGGACTGGCAGCCCCAGGCATGGACAGCTGGTTTTGCACTGAGTCCAGCAAGGAGCGTACAGGGAGATGATTCTGAGGAGGAGGAGGGACATTTAGAGGAGAGAGAAGGCAGAGAGGAAGGAGCAAAGCCTGCATGTCTCTTCTCTTGGCACATCCCTATGGGTGCTGTGGCTGCCTGGTGGGTGGCATGACAGGAGCCCCAGGTGTCATCCCCATTACTACTTACCTTAATTCCTATCTGTCCCCTTCGTCCTGTCATACCCTGCAAAGGAAGAAACAATGAGACTCGTTACACAAGTATGCAAACAAATGTTTTTCTATTGCTTTTAGATCCCTGTATCTCTGCTTCTTCAACTGATCTGAGCACTGAGTTACTTGCACGGGAATAAATCCAGGATTAGTCTGTACAAACCAGCAAACCACCAGGCATTTTCCTTTTGAGGGTTTCTTTTTCTTTTTTCTTTTTTTTTTTTTTAAGTTGAACGCCTGATGCTTGTGAAACAGAATACATCTGAAGGCAGGAGGGAAAAAGTAATTGTCAATCTAAACTTGGCCACATCGACTGTGGGTCTGGCAACTCACCTTCCTCCCGACTCCACCGCCTTGGCCGCCCAGCCCCGCCGGTCCCGGTTCTCCCTAAGGGAAAAGCAGAACTCCAGTGAGAGCCTTGAGATGAGCAGGCACTGGAAAAATAGGTTCAGTTCTCAAAGAATGGGTCCTTTCACGGTCTCACACAAGTTACTTGATATTCCCCTGTGGGTGGAAATCCTTTTAACAACTCACGGAGACTTTCCATCAAGTTTCTGAGCTAGTGCAAGCCAACATCCCCATTCTTTGGGAAATGCCTTCTGACATTTTAAGATATATTTTAATTCTGAGACGGTATGAAAACAAATGGATTTTGAAATTTTCTAAGGAGCATGTGGGGGGCTTTTTTCAGAGCTTTCAGGTGAATCAGGACATTCAGATTTGGTGTCATATAAGCAGTCCTCTGCTTTTTTATATGACCGGCAAGAATATATGAAGTTAATTTTCAAGTACAAAGTTGGTTTCAGTGACAATATCCCAAAAGGCATTGTAAAATAATAATAATCATAATAAAAAAAAGCCCTTCTTACACAAAACATCTCCTAAACTGACGTCTTCCCAGAGGAAGTTTTGGTCGCAAACCAACAACATTTTCTAGTGGGAAAATATTCCATCTGACAAGGCATGATGAGTTTAACAAACTTGCACCTTTTTGGCAGTATCTTTTTCCCTTAATTTCTCTGTCCCATCCTATTGTAAAAACCAAAAAACAACAAAAGACAACAAAGAAACTTTACCATTGGTCCAATTTCACCCTTTTGGCCTCTGGATCCCCGTTGAGTATTATCAGCTCCTGAATCTCCCTGAAAGCAACACAGCAATGAGAAACATCTGTGTAAGTGGGACATGAAAGTCAGACATCATAAACTGCTTTGCTATAGCTCAGAACCAACATTTCTTTTCTTTTTTTCTTTTTTGACTGAAGTAGATGAAGTAGTATTGGTGTTTTCAGACAGATGCAAATTTTCAACTGAGAAAAGGAGGAAGAGGAATCTTAATATAACGAAACAGTGATTGGCAGGCTAGTATCGAGAAGCATGTGTTACCCACATGTCATCTCTGAGTCTTTGCTCTGCCACTGGACCTGCCACTGTCAAGCAGTATTTAAAAAGCCTGAGTACATGCTTGCTGATGAGCCCCACGACTGGTGGAAACTGGGTGGAAAAATCAAGAAGATGCCTTAGCCATATTTACCGGGTCTCCACGGAGCCCATGGTCACCTCGCTCTCCTCGTTCGCCTTTAGTTCCCTTATCACCCTGTGGAAAGAGAGGGAGAGTTACCGAGAGCAGCCCTTACCTGCTAAAAGCATCTCTGCTGCCACGCACCTCTGCCCGGGTCCTCAGTCCCAAGGGGACTGTGATGGCTTTCCAATCTCCCCTGGCTCAAATCCACCCTTTCACCAACATTTAGCCCCATTGTAAACGTGATAAAAGCCTACCCTTCTGCCAGAGTATCCCTTCTCTCCAGAGAAGCCAGGCAAACCCTTGTCTCCCTAAAAAAGAAAAATACTTGAGATTATCTGCCACTTTCAAGGCATTTCCTTAGATGTTTCTCAAAGCATCTCATTATAAAGAGAAAAGCAATTAAAATGACTGACCTCTTCTCCATCAATGCCATCCAGACCCATTTCTCCAAGTTCACCCTGTGGAAGAGAGGCAAGGGGCAAATGCTCACTGAGGGAAAGGGGAACGGGCATACCGATGCGTCCACACGCTCACGCTCACTGCTGTAGCATGAGGAAATAGCTCCATACCTTCTCTCCTGGGAATCCCCGTGAACCCTAAAGAGATCAGAAAAGGGAGTTACTCCACTTTTTCCAATTCATTGTTGCAGGAAGCGGTAGGGAAGGGGGCCTGTGCTTGGTGGCAGACCTAGAGCCAGGACCAGGGCAGGACATCCAGGGATTGCTGCACCAGGTTTCAACTGTCCCTTATTTCTCTTTCAATAATCTTCTTCAGCTGCCTCAACACTCATGCTAAGATAATGTATGGGCATCATGGAGTTTAGCCAGCTTACTACTTAGCCACAAATCTTTCTCCACTAACTTTCTTTTCTCTCTGCACCCATTTTTATATGAATCCAGATCCAGCCTCAGTACCTTTGTCCAAGACTGGACAGCTTTTTAAAGAGACTTATTATCTCAGCTGCAATTAATGGGCTTGGTTCATGCACTCCTCTGCTCCCTGCCAGAGGATCCTGTGGTCAAAACAAATGGTAGGAAACATCCCCTTAATATTGCTGCATATTTCCCATAAATATTATACGTTTCACCACCTTTTCTGGCTTGTGGCGCAGCTGCTGTCCTGAACCATTTGCTCATGGTTCCTCTTTAAAGCAGCAGCCATGGCTCTCCTTTCTCCCTCCTCCCCAACAGCAGATTTTCATCCACACACCGTCCCAGTCCTAGGCCAAGGCATGCACACGCCACTTGGTGTTAACAACAAATCATGTCTTCCCCACATCTTTCCCCTAGAGCCAGCCTGCAGAAAATAAATCAGCCTTGTCTGCAGATTGAGGCTGAGTTGCTGGGATGCCCTTTTGCTCTTCATAGCAACACTAAAGCCATGACATCTGCTGAAAGCCCTGGTGCTTGGCCAGGTGGACACCATCACTTGAGAGGACTTGGCAACTGTTGCGTGACATCCTAAAGCAGCAGGAGTTGCCCTCGGTGGACTCCCACCAGCTGGACTCTGGGTCTGCTCTGTTCAGGCTCCCTCCACATGTACCTTGGTTCCTCTGTGCCCAGGGCATCCCTGGAAACCCTGTGTCCCGTTCACACCAGGTGGTCCACGCTCACCCTGTTGTATGGAGAGGAAAATGCAATGGTCAGGGTTTGCCTGCTGAGCACATTTCTTCAGCTAATTTGCATCAGTAAGTGCAGGAGGTGGCTTAGAAGCACAGGAGGAAAGGGAGAATCAGCTTTTGAAAGCTCAGTGCCCAGCCACCCCACCATCACTGCCCACAACCTTCCTCACGTAGAGACCAACTGCAAGTCTTCATCACAAACATCCTTCCCAAAGTCTCAGCTATGAAAGAGCTTTATAAAACTTCTTCAAAAATAAAATGACAAGATGAAACTCTCAGAGCTCTGCCTAGATGTCTAATCCCAGCCTGATCTTAAAGCCCCAAGAAAAGATTTCATCGCACACAGTATCTGACAGCAGTATTTGGCCCCTGCCTGTGCTATGGAAAAGCAATGAGCACCAACAACCCCTTGGCCTCAGCTTCACCTCCTGGGCGTGATGCATGGGGAGTTGTTTATTCCAGGGGTGACATGGGATTCATGAAGTAAGTGTTTGGATGAAACAGTGTTAGTAAGAAGTCACGCGACTCGTATTGCCTGCCACTGTGATGCATAGAAACACCCCCTCTTGGTCCCATTCTCAGACTAACTCAAACCTTTCAGGTCCATTTGGTATGGATAAGTTTGTCATAGGCTGCAGCATATTCCCGAGGCTGCAACCTCATTACTCTCTATAACTACCTGAAAGGGCATGGTAGAGAGGTTGGTGCTGGTCTCTTCTCACAGGTAATCAGTGACAGAACAAGAGGGAATGGGTTTAAACTGGGGGAGGTTCAGACTGGACATTAGGAAAAAAATTTTCACAGAAAGAGTGGTCAGAGAGTGGAATAGGCTGCCCAGGGAGGTGGTGGAGTCACCATCCCTGGATGTGTTTAAGGGTCGTTTAGATGAGATGTTGGGGGTATGGTGTAGGGGAGAACTTTGTAGAGTAGGGCTGACGGTTGGACTCGATGATCCCAAGAGTCTTTTCCAACCTGAATAGTTCTGTGATTCTGTGTGATTTAATGAAGTTGAGGATTTTACTGTGTTTGTAATCACCCTGCCCTGCTCACAGGTGTTTGGGACCAGCTGCAAACATTCCCACTTGCCTTGGAGGAATAGCACGGAGCTGGGTCAAATCAAATAACACATCAGGAGTTATTCCCCCTGTCATGCCTTCTCCAGGTCTCACAAAGCTCCTTACTGACCTTCTCCCAGGAGCAGCTGGGACCAGCAACTCAGACCATCAGGTGGAGGAAACACAAAGTTCTGCTTGCTGTCTTGTCTAATCCATGCCCACATCCCCAGCAGAAAATATTTAGTGAAAAGGCATCCAAAAGCTTCACTATGATGAGGAATTTATTATTTGAGCAGTACTGTGCAGAGCAGGGGCAATCACTCACCGGTCCTCCTTCATCACCAGGATAGCCTCCATAGCCAAGATCACCCGTGGCGCCCTAGAAGACAACAGAGAGGATTTTGCATTTCTGTCATAGTTCTGTGATCTACCTCTAAATCGATACTCAAGATTTCCCTATTTTGCCCAAAGCAACTGCTTGGTCAACTGCGTAAACAAGTTAATGAGAGAAACTCTTTCCCTTTGACATCCCTAAATTGTGTCACAAGACACTTCACTCCCTCCTTCCAGCCACTCATCCCTGCCCTCTTGGTTCTTGTGCAACACACAGGCTGTGAGGAAAGGGAAGAAGAGCAGGTCTCAACAGGTGTGCATGGCCCAGGGCCAGTTTTGAAATGGGAGGTAAGTTGAGATCACCTCCCCCATTAGCATCGCCCACTACAACTACGCAGCCTGCATGCCACCCACCCATCACCACCAACATGGACACTGACCTTGCACAGGAACCCTTCATCCCCACATGAAGTGACCTACCTTTGGCCCTATGGGACCTGGCACACCTCTGTCCCCTCTCTGCCCTGAGCACTTGCATGGCACCTTGCAGCATGTTCTCTCTGCGATGTTGTCCTGCAGCAAAACGCACATGACACAATGGGAAGGTGTTAGAAACCTCGCAGAGCCCCAGTGCCGTAACTCCTGCAAGCCCTCAAGTCTGTACAATTGCTCCTGTGCCAGGCATAACGATGGTCTGGCAGCATTTTGGGGTCTCTCCGCCTTGAAATACCCACGACAGCAGGAGGAGGTGTGTGTTAGCAGACTGATGAGGTTGCATGGTTGGGAAGCAGCAACCAACATTATCTTTTGGACACCAGAGGCAAGGGTTTAAATGGGAACTGTGTGGGGCAGAATTCATAGAGAGCATATAACAGAACAGTCGCCTGTTACTGAAGGGAGCAATCTCATCTCCGGAGAAACAAATCCAGGCTGTGGAATAGACCATGAGAAAGATGCTGCAGTGAGTAGCTCACCAGCAACTCACAGGCTGAGAACAATTTGTGAGCACACAGCAAAAGAGGAAAAAAAAAAAAAAAAAAAAAAAAAAAAAAAAAGCACTTTCTTTGCCAAGTACATTGCTGGCTGCAAACATTTCCTGCCAGTTTTGCACATTTACATTTTGAAAGGATTTTCCTAGGCAACTGAATTACTTAGGTATGGGCTGAAGACTAGATCTTATCCCCAAAACCAAGGTACACTCCCAAGTGGCTGCACTTTGATTTTCAGAGAAGGGCCCAGCAAGGTTACCACAGGGATCGGTGGTTAACCTCAATCTTACTAAATCGACTGGAAAAGGATCTTAACGATACTGGTAGCAGATGTGAATTTGGGAGCAACTGGACATACCAAGGCAAATTAACTCAGCAAACTTGAGAGGAACTATATATATGGGAGAGAAGTAAATCTATGAAGAAGAAAGAATAACTCCATCTGTTAAAAACATGTCTTAAATACAGATGGTGTATCAGCTTGGGGAAAGAAACCTAGAAAGCAGTGCTTCTGCAAAAGATTTAGCACTGACAAGGCATGACAGTGCATTATCTGTAAAGTTAAAAAAAAACAACAGTACAAATATAGGCGGAGGACAGGCTTTTTGGCATGCAAGCTTTTGATGGCATTTTGTCCCATCCCATTTGACCTAATCCCATGTGCTGTAGCCTCAGCTGGAGTAGATCTTCTCCAGGAATGGTACAAGACCAGGCAGCGCCATGATCTGCTCTTAACTTTATTTGCTGTGGCATCTGTAAAGAGAGGTGGCGTGAGGTAGGGAGAGGAGAGGACCATATCCAAGAGGGTGTAATTCATCCACGGTTCAGCCCCGCAGGAGATCCAGCCGTCGGCTTTCCTCCAGCATTACAAGGCAGCGCTGCCTGTGCCAAGTTACTTACAAGCTGCTCTGCCAGCTCGAAATCCAAATCCAGCAGATTAACTCTGAGCGGTCTGTTATAGGTAAACCCACGACCAAACTCCAGCTGCATCACTCTGTCAAAATTGCTCACTCGGTCCAGCCCCACAAAGATGAGAGCATTGACACCTGAGAGGGGGGAAACAGAAGGGCTGTGTGATGGGGCGAGGTGCTCTGCAGAGCCTGCACAGCCTCCCCTGTAAGAACCGGGTCTTTATCCACCTCTTCAATTGCAAATGGAGCTTACTCAATCAAGAACAAGCATCTTCAAGCACATTCAGTGTAAGCTACCCACATGCTTAGTTACCAACAGGCAGCTAAATGTCACAGGAAGGCAATGAAGAACAGCAAGCACATGTGGAAATCATGAAGTCCTTATTCATTACTATCAAAAGCTGGTGGATTCATGAGAAATGGTGGTAAAATGGGCCAGCTGTTAATATGGACTATAACCACTGCCTTGAAGAGTTAAAAAGTTACCTTCTGTATGCAAAGCAAATGAAGCAGCCTCCAGCTGATCTATGGAGTCATCTGCACCATCAGTAAAATGGATTATGACCTGGGAGAGAAACAAATTTATGTCAGGACCCAGAACATTTCATGTATGAAACACAATCCATGCGCAGCCTGAAGGGCCTTCTTCCAAGGGATGCTTTGTCTGAGAGGAGATGGGGGAATTGCTACGCCCATTCCAGGCCATGAAGCTTTGCATTTCTGTGCCAGGTTTCCATAAACTGTATCATGAGGGTGTTTGTTGCTAAAGCACAAACAGGGAAATATCTGGAAAGCAATAGTTTGCAGTCAAGCAGTGCTCATGGGTACTGGCTGCAGTGATGCTCAGCAATTGTCAGAACAGAACCTTGACAATGCAGGGAGTGCAGGAAACAGGTAGGGCTTAAGTGACCAGATTTATTATGAATAAATTTATTTATTTAATGAATAACTTTTTAAAATTTATTATTAATTTACAGTTGCTTGACCAACTAAAATGCATCAGAAGTTAGCTTTCCTTGCCAACACCATCCCAGTGACCTTGGTTTTGACTTACCTTGGTGCTGCTGGAGGGCGAGGATCTGAATTTGTTCATGTAGGACCTCAGTGTATCCGCCGTGAGGAAATAGGGCCCACGGCTGCGCATGCCCTGAAACCTCTCAAAGAGCTCAGGCTGGTACTCGGAGAAGTCCAGTCCCTCCACAGGTCCCCCCCGAGCCTGGGCCATGATGGCTACCCTGACATTGGGCGCTTGGTTGCCAGTGCAGCTGATCTTTTGCATCTGTGTTATTCTGTTCAGCACAGACTCGACTCTGGACTCCAGAGCTCTCTGGGAATTGAATATATTTTGGCCTGGCCCCACATCTGTGACATCAAAGCCAAGTATCACATCTAAGTCACAATCTGAAAGAGAAATGCAAAAAGAGAGTGTCACCGTTGAGCAATACAATTGCTTTTCAAGTAACTACTTTCCTAATCATTCTGTTAGTCGTTACAGAAGACACTCTGCATCAAGACGTGCCACCATTTGATACACAAATGCCTTCTATTTCCTTTCATCATAGCAGTGATAACCTGGGATAGTCTGCATTTTATTAATTTTAAATTCTTTTCCTGTGCAATTGTTGCTTAGCATTTGGAGAAGCTGACTAACCCAAGTCCAACAGAAATTGACATTTTCATCAGGCAGCCAAGACTGCTGCTTTCTCTCCACCGCCTGAAAACCTGTCAGTATTTGCACAGTGTGCATGCACCTTCTGCCTGCACTTGAAGCAACCATCCTCCAGTCACAGGGATGTAGAGGGAGGTGAACAACCAGGTGACTGATCTCAAGTCCCTGGAAGATGTAGCTAGGATTTACATGGGATAGCTGGGAATTAGGGCAGAAAGAGGCATTGAAGTTGCTCAGCATGAGTTAACGAGGTGATGCACGGTCTGCCTTTCTGTAGGAATATTTAGCATGGGCTTGAAGCCACTCTGCAGCCATCAAGCTGCCTGTTGGTCTGGAACATGGGGAAATCAAACTGCTGGATGCCTTTCATCTGGATTTAATGTCTTCTGCTCCTACATAGGCTTTCAGACAGGGAGGTGTTTGAATTTTCTTTGATATTAATCATATTAGTGCTGCACTCAGGAAGCACTCATGGTTACCACCAGCAGTGGTTTGCTTTTCCCTGGGCTCAGTTTTTCATCTCGGCTGGAGCTCCTGGTCAGCTCAGGGCTGCTGTGGCTCTCCGTCAGCTCTCCAGAGGTTTGGGAGATGCCTCTGCTCAAAAGCCAGAGGGATGAGCCAAAGTCAGTTGTGCTGGGTGTAGGACTTGCCTTACTATAGTAAGTTAAACCAGCTGCTGGGAGTCTGGTCTGACAGCAATACCAGCTTGCTTACTCACCCCAATTCCCCTTGCTTGGCTTCTGAAACAGCTAAATCATGGGATTCCTTCTTAAGGCAACTCTACCTTAAACTACAACCACTTGTGCCCTAGATTTTTCCCATATACCTGTCACAAGATTAAGTGGGCACCCTGGATGATCAGGCAAGAGAAATTCTGACTTGCAGCACACAATGCATGGCAGGGACTGAATGGCCAAGGAGTCCCATTGGCTTGTTATAAGCATGGTGGGCAAAACAAGGACCATCATTTTTCATTTTGGCACTAAACAAGTTGCTCTGCCAAGATGCCAATATCATGTCTACGCATCTGGAGAGGAAGGTAGTGAGACTTAGTCCAAAGGCAGTTAAATAAATGAGCCTCTCCAATGCAGTGGTAGGAGGCTAGTGATTTAGTACCTGACTGTCATATCTGAAATTATTCCACCACAATGGCACCTCTGTGGTGACGTTACACCAGTTGTTCATATGCTGAAGCACACGAACAGGCAGCTCTCATACTGAAGGTAAGTGCAGCCTACCACCATGATCATGGAGGAGGTCTGAGCCCATGCTGCACCTCGGGCTACAGGCAAAGCACAAGAGCAGACTGGACAAGTCCATCAAAACACATTGGATGTTAAAAGCCACCCTCCAGAATGACATGAGCACATCATGGAATCAGAAGGGTTTGGGTTGGAAGGGTTCTTAAAGATGTCTAGTTCTAGCCTTTCAGGACTGTGAAAGGATCACGCTTACCTCTTGTAACGTCCGTCGTTCCTGGGCACAATTTCTCCTCCATAGCAGCCTCCAGCGTAACCAGGACCTGCTCGTTCAACTCAGACAGCTCCTGGGCTGTGGATGCTCTGAAACTCATGGCGCTCTCACTGGCCAATCTGCTGACTTCCTTCAGGTCGATGTTTTTCACACCGACCGCGAATACCTTGACGCCTTTCTGTGTGATTTCCAAGGAGGCACTTGGCGCATCATCCAAGGACTTCCCGCCCGTGACAATGAAGGCAATCTGGGGCACCCTCTCATCAATTCGGCTGCCAGCCTCTTTCACAAAGTGTTTTGCCTGGATATGCTTGATGGCCGCGCCAGTGTTTGCCACTCGGCCACCTTTGTAGATGACTTTGTTGATGGCATCTAAAATCTGAGGTTTGGTGGAGTAGTCCTTGAGGAAAAACTCATCAGTGACATCTGAGTTGTACTGAGCCAGTCCTACCTGGATGGAGTCTCCATCCCTATAAATGGCATCTACCACAGAGTAGACAAACTGGAGAACTTCTTGGAAGTTATCTCTCCCCAAATTGATGGAGCCATCCAGCAAAAACACAATGTCAGCCTGCTTTTTACCTACTGAAAATATTACAAAGAAAACACAATTATTAATAATTGTTTGTAACATCTATAATATTTAAGATGCTTAGTGCTTTGCAAAGTAGTGTTGTGTTTCTCTTTTCTACCTTTTTAGTTTCATCAGTTTGTGGCATGATTTTACAACTGTACAAGCAGAAGGGTTTTATGCAACACTTACTACAACATTCATACAACATTAATGGGTTTTGTGATAGATACCCTCCTCTCATTTCAAATTTAATTCTATTCTTTCCTATCTACAACAAAACCTTCTTCCAAGTGTTCTTTAAATCAATGCAACTAAAAGGTTGGGAATCAAAAGGTGTTATTATGGAATCATTTTCACATTATACAAATTCTGTCTGAGCTCTGTCCAGAAAAGTCTACAGGCTGAATAGCAGTCTTACCAGGTACTAAAATTCCAGGGGTTTCTGTTGTGAGTATCGGAAGCTCTTCAAGAATACTCTGCACCTTCTTTTCTAAAGTTGGGAGTCCGGTGAAGTCCTGTACCACAAGGACACGCTCAGGATCATTGGTAATGACCTGCAGCTGGTTCCTGTCCACGTTCCTGGCCCCGACACCCAGAGGTTTAATGGCTGTTGAAGTGATCACGTTAGCAGGTCTGTTCACATCGTCCTGGGACCGGTCTCCGAGAATGACGACTAGGTGCTGAGGCACTCCATCTTCTATCCTGCTCCCTGCGGATTTGATGAAGTAGTTCTTCACCACATAGTCTAGGGCTTTGCCAGCGTTCACAGGGGACCCTCCTCTAAGCCTCAAGCGGCGGATGGCTTGCAGGACAGCATTTTTGGACTTGTGGGTCTTCAGGTAGAACTCAGGGAAGACATTATTGCTGAACTGCACCACACCAATTCGCACTTTGTTTGGCCCAACTTCCAGCTGCTGAACAATTCTGCTGATGAAATCTCGAATGTGAGCAAGCCCATCAGGCCTAACACCGTCAGAGCTGTCAATGAGGAAGACTATGTCCTTTTCATCACCAGAAACATCTGCAGGGAAGCAAGAAGAGAGGAAGCTATTTGTGTGCCAAGTCTTTGCTTGAGCTTTGCTACAGGATTTCTGTGTTGTCTACGCACAGTACATTTTAGCCAACTTTAGGCATGGTGCTTTGGGGAGCCTCTCCAAAACAGCTTGTGTGCAAGTGTGCGTGTGTGTGTTAACAGTCTGCCTAATATTCGAAACATGCATTACTCAGAGCCTTATCTGTTTCATTCATTACCATTCTTTTCTGGATTTGTCAGTGTTCCCAGATTTATTTTGCCCCAGATTTATGTCTTTTTCCTAGAGAACTTTTAAATGGGAATAGACAATTGTACACGTTGTGGTATTTCACTTGAAAATCAAAACAGGTAATGTATTTAGGTACTTGGGTAGAATTTCCACATTATCTACAAGTTTCCTTCTAAAACTGTACATGTGATACACCTTTTCTTTTAACTAAGGAAAACCTTGGTTTATAGAGAAGGGATGGAAAGTTATTTATACATTTGGGCACCATTTACTTGAATAGCAACCTAGAGGCAGCCGGTGTTGACAGAGCCTTACCTATGGGGGGTTGCACATCTCCCAGCAGCCGTCTGATTTGGTCCCCAGTAAGGGTTTCAATAGGAGTCAGCAGCTTCTGCTCGAGGCTGGGCAGTTCCTGGAAGCTGGAGACTTGAAATACATAATCAGGACTAAGGGAAATCTGTACCATCTCCTCAGGATCCACGTTCTTTGCTACCACCATAGGTGCCACTCCCACTTGTTTGACTTGGAGTGATGGGTACTCTAAGTCATCGTCGGACTTGCGGGAGGAGAGGATTATCAAGAACTGAGGGACGTCCTCCTCTATGCGGCTCCCAGAGGGCCGGGTGAAGATGGTCTTTGCCACAAACTCGAGGGCCTCCCCCACATTCACCTGCTGGCCACCCTGGGGCCGCAGCCGTCTCACGGCACTCTGCACCTCATCCTTGCTGGAATGAGCATTAAGCAGGAACTCCACGTGGGGATGCTCACTGAATTGGACCACTGAAATCCTGGTGGTGTCAAAGCCCACGTCCAGGTTGTTCACTATCCTCTCAATGAGATCACGGATGAGGTAGAACTCCTGAGCTGCATAGCGGGAGCCATCAACCATGAACACAACATCCCTCTTCACACCCACTGCAGGAAAGACAACAGCAGTCAGAAGACACATCAGATGTTGCTTATGGAGAGCAGCTAAGCTCATCATCTACATTGCTGGCTCATGACTTTGGCCATGGGGAAGATACTCTTTATTTCATTGCCTGTAATATCTCCTGGGAGACCCAGCAGGCGGCTATGGGTTCAACCCAGAGATAGGACCAGTCTGCTAGGCATATGCCCAAGCAGTAGAAGAACAGCAACTTCCAGAGCAAAGGAAGTAAGAGGGAGCAGGGGAAACCTGCAACAATAATTTCTTGTGGGATCTCCACCCAAGGAAACATAGACTGGTGATGCTCCTTACTCAGGGCAGGTTGCCAGGGAGCCTGGGGTTGTTTCACATTCGGTACCACCCTTCTTTCTTTGGCTTTGTCCTCTAGGAAAGCTTCTATCCTATTACTCTCTCAGCTTCTGCCTTTCCAGGATGACTTTGTGCTTCCTAATACAATGTTTTCTGCAGTGGTAATTCAGGTCAGAGCCTGAATTATCAGGTCAGAGACTGAATTATCGCTGAATATCCCCCTGATAAATGGGGACAGAGGAAAGCAGTCTGGCTCTGAAGGGAAGAAACAGATAGAGCAGGATGCTGGACTTCAAAGGGACTGATCTGGGGTGGGTACCCTTCACCCCAGGCATACGCTGGCTGGATTTCATTCCGATAGATGATGAGAAATAGAAGATCTGACCCTTTTCCTGATGCCCACTTGCAGTTTCCCTTCCCCAGTGAATGAGCATGGCAAATGTAAGACATGTCAGCAGGTCTTACATTTAGCAGAAAGCTGACCTTGATTTATAGCAGTGTGAAGGTGTCCCTGTAGCATCTAAATGACGCAATTTCCATTCCAGGAAGAATAACACAGACTTAAAATCCATCAATTTAAAACAAGATAAAGGTCATAGCATTCACTTTGGGTCTTCCATGAGGATACAACATGGACCACCTCAAGGGACTGGACCTAAAGTGGCTCAACTTAATTATACATCTCCTACCAACCCTAAGTACATCAACAATGAGACCAAGATGGACTTGGAGTCTAAGTGTGACCATGTTTGCTTTTCTCAGTTTGTGTTGCAACCATGATGTTACTAAACATCATATTTTGCCGCTGGCTCTCGGTGCAGACACAAACATCTTCTCACCTGGGCTGGGTGGTGTAAAAACCAGATCGGGGGCAAGTGACTCTATCTCTTTCTTGGTCAGCCGGATGACTCTGTTTGAGACGACCTGCTGCACAGTATCCAGCTGGCTGAAGTCAGGCACAGAGATAGCAAAATCTGGGAGGAAGGAAATTGTCTGCAGCTCTGTAAGGTCAGCATTTCCAATCCCAATGCCAAATGGCACCGTGCCACTAGTCTTCAGGACCACTGAGGGCCTCCTCACATCATCCTGGGACCGGTCAGCAGTCAGCAGAATCAGGAACTGCGGGACACCCTCCGCTATCCTGCTGCCGCTTGACACTGTGAACACGTTCTTGATGAGATAGTCGAGGGCTGCTCCAGTGTTCAGAGGAGATCCTCCCATAACCTTCAGCTCCTGGATGGCATTGATAAGTTCTGCTTTGTCTTCGTGGGTGTCGAGTAAGAACTCAGGTTGTATGACGTTGCTGTACTGTGCGACGGCAACACGGACCTTGTCACGACCAATATCCAGGCTTTCGACAACTCTTTGGACAAAGGTCTTCAGCAGAGGGAAACCTCTTCTGACTCCATCCGAACCATCGATTAGAAACACCACATCCTTCTTCTCACCTCTCTCAACTACTGTTTGAGACAAGTAAGGGAAGAGGAGAATAAGTGAGATTCTCTTTTGTATTGATTATTATTCTCCACATACAGTGAATCAAGAGAGTGCAAAAGCTCAGGGAGGGGAAAGCGAGGTGTCAGGATGGGTGGTTTGATGCCTTTGACATCGGATGCAATCCCTGGCGAAGAGGCAGATGGGTGGAAGTCGGTGGAAACCACAGGGCAGCACGCACCATGCCTTACCCACCGAGTCATAGAATCATAGACCCATAGGAAATAGGGTGCCAAGGGACTTTGGGTGCCATCTCCTACCTGAAGCCTGGAGAAGCTACCAGCTCCCAAGTGGTCAGGGAAACTGGCACATGGCTTTGCAATATGCAACCGGAGTCTGGGGCATCAGGGATCTCTTGCTCCCAGAGAAAACTGAGTTTCTGAACAAAATGACACACTGCAGAGAGGGTGCTCACAGGGAGTCAATGAAGAGAGAGGGAGAAAAGCTTTTCTGAGGCATCACTGAACTTAGAAATAAATAATCCTGCAAATGCTCACACAAAATAAGAATTTGCTGGAAAGCCCATCCAACTGAAAATGCTGAAATGTGTTTCTAAAATGTTAGACACTGATTTAATTTTTTTTTTTACTAATTTCAAGCACAAAAAAAATGCTGATTGTGACTAAACATTCTTCTTTTTAAAAAAACAAGACCATGAAATGTCAAATATCAAAGAACTGTTGATGCATTCTGCTATTGACTAACAGAATTGCAAAGCTTTGGCTCAGTGAAGCAGAAAACATCACTGCTTCCCAAACACAACATCTGATGGATCCCAAAAGTACCATTGGCTTGCTTATAGCAGGGCCAAGTGGGACAAGCAGGAGCATATTCTGTCCCTCTGAAGAAAATCTTAAATATCTGCTTATGAATGTTGGATGTATAAAGGGTTAACAAGAGCAGCTGAAGTCTTAAAGTGGACTTCAGGCCAAGTTTATTATTTGAGAGTAATGTTGGAAACTTGGTGGGTTAATGCATAGGACTAGAATATTAATATATATATATTGATATACTGAATTATATATATTGAATTGAGAAATACAAGTAGGAAGAGGAAGAAGTCAGTGCCTGATGTATCCCATTTTCATACA
The DNA here is from genome assembly GCF_003259725.1 of Athene cunicularia. Classification (NCBI taxonomy): domain Eukaryota; kingdom Metazoa; phylum Chordata; class Aves; order Strigiformes; family Strigidae; genus Athene; species Athene cunicularia. Next base: position 9,452,638 of record NW_020799107.1, on the reverse strand, counting down.
CTTCCTCCAAAGTTCAGGAGCAGGAAAAGAGAGTCCTATCAAAAGTCTTTGGGTAGCAGATAAAAAAGAAAAAAACTATGGGTAATCTTATGAGGTAGTCCTCTTTTAGTCAAGAACACTAGGAAAAGTAGGTGGGTGCAGCTATTTCTGAGCAATCAGCACAATTACTCACAGCACTTGGTGGTCAAATGGATTCAAAATTATCTTGACAAGACAGAAGTAGTTTGAAAAGGAAGGACGCAATTCAAGAGCACTAGTTGCACTAGTCTGTGTTGAGGCAGAAGCTGCACAACTACAGGAAGGTACATAACTCCTCATGGAAAGGATGAGGTAAGAGATGATTAGAGGGACACTCCAGTCATTTGGAGCACACTGACATTGGAGAGACAAGGGTGAAAAGGTAGAAAACCTACAAGACCTGTGAGGAAAGATTGAATGAGCTGGGTACACAGCTGGTGACATGAGAACCAAGACAAGACGTACATGGTAAGCTTAAAGTAAATGAAAGGCTGTCACACAAAACATGGGAATGGGCTGACATCTGTATCTGTCTTGAGCTGGAGATGTAAAAGGCTTAAACTATGACTAGGAAGGCAGAGGTCTGACATTAAGGAGAAGTATCTACTGATATAGATTTATAGAATTTAACAGGTTGACTATGGAAGCTGCGAAATCTCCTTCACTGAAGGGTTTTCAGAACAGATTAGACCGGTGTCAGCTGGCTCTGGATAAGAAGATCCTGTTGGGAACAAAGGTATGTAGCAGATGGCACCCTGAGATCCCTTTCAGCCCTATTTCTTTTTTATGTTTCTATGATTCTAAGTCCATCTGTACAGGACTTTTACAGAGAGATATGGATGTTATTACACTTTTCCTTGTCCCCACCAGCTGTTGGGAGACAAGTTAGTTCTCAAATTAGGACTACCTCGGGATAACACACAGCTGGACATGCATAATTTCCAGTACCGCAGAGTGAATTTATAATTGTGGCCATGTGACTGTTTGTACACTTTTTTTTTTTTCTTTTTTTTTTTTTTTTAATTCTTCAAATAATCCATACTCATTTACTGTGCTGGTAACAGTAACTGAGTCAAAAGCATATAATTTATTGGTGTGTAGGTACAAAATGTAGAAACTGCCGTCATATCCCTTAAGAAATAATGGAGCAAGAATGAATCCAGAGCGATGCAGTGCTCCTTACTCCCTACCACTCCTCCAGAAAAGGGAGGATAGAAAGACAAATCGAGACAAGCATTTATTTGCTTCTTCTAGCCCTTGCCCAGCATTGCACATCAATTTATGCAAGATCTCTGAGGCAATGATGCTCTGTTATTTCAGTTTTGTACCATGTTTTACACACTGGTAACAGCACCTACTGCAGCTCTTGCAGCTGAACAACAGGCTTTTTCTTTACTCATCTTTAAAAATAATTTTGGACCTTAAGAGTTTGCTGGATCAGGGTCTGACCAGAGGAAAATTGAAGTAAATAGCAGTTTCTACACAATCGTTTTAAACATCACCAGACTCGATTGCCCCAGTTACCAAATTGAGGGGGGCATGTAAGTGGTGTCTTTCAGCCTCCTGGAAACCCTGTGGGTCCCTGTACCTGCCGGCTGAAGCTGGATAGTTTTCAACAGGTTGACTATGTTTGGCTGAAGCTCTGAAATCCGAGGGAGGGAGTCGACATTCAGAATGAATTGCGGGGCATAAACGATCCTTTCCAGCTCTACGGGGTCAGCATTTTTGGCTTTGATAGCAAAGGTCACCACTCCAGCTTGTTTCAGAGCATCTGACGGTTGTTCCACATCATCAGTTGATCTCCCAGCAGCCAGAAGGACCAAAAACTGAGGAACCCCTTCTTCAATCCTGCTTCCAGCTTCTGCCACAAACAGCCTTCTTATAACTTCATCTAACGCAGCTCCAATGTTCAGTTGCTTCCCAGTTTTTATCTTCATCCTTTTCACTTTGAGAAGCATGTCTTGCTTAGATGGGAGTTCAGCAAAGTCAAATTCAACTTGGATGGTGTCACTGAATTGAGCTACAGCTACTCGTGTGGCATCGGGACCCACGTTCAGGTCAGAAATTACTTTGTGTATAAAGTCCCGGACGGCAGGAAAGCTACCCAAAAGGTTGGCTGAGCCATCAATCAGGAATAAAATATCTTTCTTGCTTTCTAGAATAAATTCACAAATGAAAAGAGGGGAGAAAAAAAGATATGAAGACATTTTTCTTCTTAAACATCATCCTAGAAACTTATGCAAATTAGCTGGGTTTCGACATGCAAAGCAAGTGATTTTCATTTACCACAGTATTCAAAGGCTACAGAACTAAACAGTACTGTTGACTTATTTGTCTAAGCAAAAAGGGGAAGCAAGGATACCTCTATTCTAAGACTCAATAAATTCAAGCACCAGATATTCATATCATATATTGAATAGCATCGTATCATTCATATCATAAATTGGCTGTTTCAGATTAGGCCAGTGATGTTTATGGTCTAGCAATATGCAGATAATAGAGGTATGAAGTACAACAGCAGTGGAGGGTTGGTTTTTTTCTGTTTAAAGGCTCAGTAGATAATAGATAAGTAGACAGTAGTTCATACATACATACATACACACACGCAAAGCATTTTGTGTATTCTCTTAAAGTACTTCTCCCCATTGCATCACACAGAATATCTAAATCCATGAGTAAGTTATGACTTTGGGAAGAAAAAAAGTCTTTTACCTGTTTCCATTTGATGCCCTTTAAATCTCACTGAATATCCAAGGCAAAACCAAGCATCTCATATCTGTATGCCTTAACACCTTTCATATTAATCTTAATTGTCTCCTTTCCATACTAAACAATCCTGGTTGTTCTTATTTCTTCACATGCATATAGCCACAATAAGGAAATCATTATTTAAACAATACCTGTTTAAAAGGGGTTAAACTTGCCAACAGCTTTTGGCTTTAATGTTGGAGGATAACTTTGAAGATGTGGAGGGAAATTCAACCTTTGCCTCTGACAGCCTGATGTGACCCTGGGGAAGGATTTGGCCATGTGTACCTGGTTAGAGCTTAGCTCCCCTGTGCTCTTCGCATGACTTTAACCTTTCCACACCACTCCTGGTGCCAAGGGTGCGTGCTCCCACTGATTGAGCTAGTGCAGATGATACATTTACAGGTTGTGACTTCATCGTGGCAACAGAAAGGGAACACCCGAGTGACTGGTGGGCACAGTCTCACTCAGATCCTCCTTTAGTCCTGACCTGCCAAAGACTTAAAATTATGCTGTCTTTAAAGTGCGCATGCAATGACTTGGACAAAATTACGAGTTTTTAAGAGTTTCTAGTGTCAAGCCATATATTGATGGTTAAGCATAGCTCTAACACTGCTGATTCAGGGCCTTGGACAGATGTGAAGGTGTACATTGGGAACAAACAGTCAAGAGAAACAAGATTAACTTAATGTAGTCAACATGAAGGAAGGTAGATATTACCTGTTGGGGCGAGTGGAACCTCTTCCACACCTCCACTAACATATGTTGTTATAGGCTTATTTAACTCCTGGGGTAAAGCTGCCAGAGCACTGAAATCATCCATAAAATATACCATTCTTGGATTAAAGGCAATCTGTTCAAGTTCTGCCTTATCCGCACTCCTAACTCCAACAGCAAAAGTCAGCACTCCGGCCCGAGCTAATTCATTGGAAACTTGCAAGAAGGGATCAGCAGACCTCCCTGCCGTCACCAGGACTAGGACCTGTGGCACTTGTTCATTTATTCTGCTCCCACCAGCTTCCGTGAAGTGATTTGAAAGCACAAAGTTCAGTGCAGAGCCAGTGTTCAGCACTGACCCCCCCTTGGGCCTCAGCTGCCCCATTCGTTGAATTATGTCTGATTTGGTTTGGTACGAGTATAGAAAGAACTCAGTTTTAGGAGTGTCACTAAATTGCACTAAGCCAACTCGGATTTTGTCAGTGCCGACATCAAGGTAGTTAACTAGGGTGGCAACAAAGTCACGCACAAAGGGGAAGTTGGCATTTCCAACGTTGAGTGATCCATCCAAAAGAAAGATGATATCCCTTTTGGTTACTTGAACTGCAGTAGAGCACAGAAAATAACATGAGACATCACAGAAAACAAAAATAGAAATTTTTTTTCATGTGTGCATACAGCATATGCTGTACACGCATGTAAACCTTGTTAGGAGGAAGTGAGGAGAAAAAGAAGAAAGTGTGGTCAGCACAGAAGTAACAAGGACCTTGCTGGAAATTACTAAATTGGGCAGGGGAGGTTTCTGACTTGTATTAAAAAGTCTTTTAAATGTCAGGCTTATCAACAGGACTCCGTTTCCATCATGGTAAATGTTTTTAACAGCTGCTAATGCCAGAGTTGCGTGCTCTGAGCCAGATCCTTAGGTGGCAAAAGGCAGCTACATTGGTTTTGGTGGAGGAATTCTGAATTATACCTACAGACACCTTGCTTATCTGCAAGTCACTAAGCCCGGGGTTTTCCAACAAAGCTTTAGGGAACATTTCTGCTTTCCGGCACCTTTTTTCACTTTTCTGGCACAGGTGCTTTGACACCTTGTGCTATCACCCCCTTATTAAGCAATACCCCTGTTCAACAGGGATGTTCCCATGCATCCCTAGATGTAGAGAACCATGTCTTGCCCTGCAGTGACTTCCATGGTTGTGCTGTGCAGCCAGCAGCGGCCAGCCCACGGCTCAGAGTTAGGTTCCACTTGCATGGGAAAACACTTCTGACAAGTTACCAATTTGGTTGGTATTTTGAGCAGGTATTAAAAATAGCTTTTACTAATAGGCTTAGAAAAGCTGGTGCAGACAAGGCTGCAATGGCTGCCTGAGACACCTGCCTCTTGGATGTCTGCATTTGATGCAGAAAACTGCATTTTAATGTGTGCAGTTATAGACCATTTTGTGGTCTGGTGAAGGGGGAGAAATTTCTCACTTTTAGCAATAACCAGCCAGTTCTCAGCTCCTTTTTTCAAGATTAAATCCTTCCTGGGCTGTCTCCTGGCATCTAAGCCCCAAGACACAGATCTGCAATGTCACCCTGAAGACACCTCAGGATCATCCCCCTGTTCTTTTTGCCTCTAAACACTCATGTCCAGATAACAGACTAAAATGCCAAAACTTAAATAAGATCTCAGAGAACCAATGAGTGGGCTCATCCAATGCATCCCACTGGATGCCTTCCTCCAAATAAGTTATTCGAGAATATATATATCTTTCTGCTTAAAGCATTTACCTATGGGCATACAGCTATAAGTCATCCACCTCTCTAGCTTGCCTTGTCCCTGTAAACTTCCTGTTCTATATATAAAATACATAATTATTGAGATATTGAGAACTAAAAGGGAGAAAGGGCTCTTTGGAGTACAGGCACTGCTTTCAGATTTTACAGTTTGTCTTGGATTTCTGTATTTTAACTTTTTCCCAGAAAAGTGCCATTCAAGGCTCCGGGTGAGACAATATCTAGTTGAAATGTAAGAGACTGCCCAGTGTCAAAATCAGTTATGTTACTTATAACAGTCACTTTATAGAGTAGGATATGATTACTTGTTTACTGTGTGAATAACTGTGAGTACAGTAGAGCAAAAGGACTGGGAAAAAAGAGAAGCTGCGTGAATGAGCTTTAAAGAACAGTAAGTATAGGAACATTTTTAATTCACATTGAAAAATAAAAATGTCAGGTTTGGTGTATAGCCATGCAAAACTGTATTAGCAGGAAGCACATTCTGAAAAAAAAAGCTTATTAAATTGTAAGTCTCGTGATATTCATCTAAATTAAGGACAAGTATTGGCAAACTGATTTTAAAACGTCCGCTTTTCATGTAAATCAGTTACAGGCTTTCATTCTTTAAGGACCCTTTCCAAAAACTCAGTTTCTTTTTGCACCATGGTTTATAATTTTAAATTACTCAGAGAAACTAGAAAAAATAAGGACACGGTTCGACACCCACTTAAGCCAATGGAAACCTCAGTATTGACCTTACTGGGAGCTGGAAGGAGTCGTGGTTTTCTAATGTTTATATACCATGAGACAGAAATGCAAGGTTCAAATTTGATCTAGCTCAACATTAATTCAACATCAAGCATCTCTATTGGGAAGAAATAATGAGAAATTTGTTATAAAATCTCTATGCAGCTAGAACACCTCTTGAAATACAGGGGAAACTGCCTCAAAAGACATGACTCTAGTGATGAATTGCTTCCAAAACCTACTGATGTCAGTGGCAAGACCAAGTAAAATGAATCCACTGGCTTCACAGGGCTCTGGATCATCTTTTAAACTGGTTAAGTTAAAATCAACACTGCAATAGCCTCATATACATCTTAGGGTTTGAGCTGAGTCAATTATAAGAAAACTGTAAATACGTTCTTAAAGAGTGAGTTTCAGTCCAAGTGTCAGGCTAGCTTTCTCTGAACATCTCCATGAACAAACTTGCTTATTTTCTTTACACTCAGAAGAAACTTAACCTTTCTTGAGTAAATATTCACTACAGATTATTTTCAAGCTGCAGAAGAGATTGTAACATTCACAGCGTGTCCTGTTCATAGGTTACACAAAGGTAAAAGAAAAAGCCTCCACTCAACGATTTCAGCACCTAACTAGCAAAGCGTATCTTCCACGTCCAGGCCTTTAAATGTTGGTGACAAATATGGAATGGGGCAAAAATGTCAAGGAAGGAATGACAAAGCTGTAACAACAAGCACACTACCAAATTCACCAATCTGTTCATGCACATTTTACAAATCAAACAACATTTAGCTATGCTGGCAAATGTGCCTCAGGCTTTTTTCCTCCTTATCTCTACATGCCATAGAAGAAGAGTTGACAAAATACAAATCATATTTCCTTAATTAGACAAAGGTAATTAATTACCTGATGGTGGTTCTGGGACAATTATTCCTCCAGAGAGTGTCCGGATAGGCGACAGCACTTCAGGAAGAATGGCTTGCATGAACTGAACACGGAAGTCATTTGGATTGAATACAAAATCTCTCTCATGGGCAATTTCTTGAAGTTCTGCCAGATCAGCGTTTCTTGACCCAATGGCCAGGATCACTATCCGGTTCTTTTTCATCTCAGCCGCAGCTTGGTCAACGGCATCCCTGGACTTACCACCAGTGATGAGCACCAGCATGGGAAGCACCCCTTCCTCCATCCTGCACCCAGCAGCACTGGTGAAGAAGTTGTTCCTCACAAAGTCCAGTGCCGAGCCAGTGTTGAGTGCTGTACCACCCATGAGCTTCATTCTCTTCACATTAGCCATCACATCCTTTCTGCTCTGGTGGGTGTTGAAATAAAACTCTGGCTTCACAGTGTCTGCGTACTGTGCCACCGCCACTTGGATCAGGTCAGGTCCAACCTCCAGCCTTTGGACAATTTTGGCAACGAAATCACGAATTGAGTTAAAGGGGGCAGTCCCCAAAGCAGTTGAGCCATCTATCAGGAAGACTATATCCTTCTTGTTCACTTCAATAACTGCAAGTAACACATGAACACAATGTTAGCAGAAGCCTTCACCACACTCTGTGCATCAGTTCTGCGTCAACAGTTCAGCAACATTTTGGACATATTTGCTTGAAGTACTGTTACTCTCAACACTATAAAAGGGTCTTGCTTTCAAAACAGAATTATTTTTTAGGTTCTAGCAGAGAGCTAATATGAAATCTGATTGAATGTTTCCCCTATTTAAAACACAAGAGAGTTGAAGAGTTGCAAGAACTGCACTGTTTATAAAACTCCCTATTAAAATGCATATACATGTCAAAACAAGAAAGAATGGCAGTCAGGAAAAATCCTGGTACTCAGCTGGCACATGAGATAGATAAAACAAGCAGGCGATGCTCCCTCTATCTGCAGAGGAGCCATCTGAATCATGCCAGAGTGTGGTTTGGTCTCAGGATTAGGTTCTCAAGAGCAATGACACAAGTAAAGAACAGTATCCACTTACTCAACATACCTGGTCTTTGGGTCTTCACATCCTACATCTTATTCCTTATCTAACAAAAACAAGTTACGATTTTTCTTGGCACAGCTAGCCCAGTCATGGAAGAGCTGAATTATATTCTGGTTGCCATGTCTTTAACAAAACGGGTCCCCTAGGTTGTAATTTCTGAAATTTTGTTATTGACGATGACATAGGTTGCAGAAGAAACACAATTAGCTTTCCAGTTCTCTGGCTAAGTTTGAAGGAAGATAGTTAGGGAGGAAAAAAATACCTGTTGTGTGGCATTGGAACCAAAGCACCGTCATATTTAATACAGCATAACCAGTAAATACCAACAAGACCAATACTGTTATGATAAAAACATTATACATGATCATCATGAGAGATAACACCATCTTTCAGAAAACTCCATTCCCATCATCACCTCCCTGATTTCATGCCATTGAAGTGAAAAAGGAAACCTTGTGTTGCTTCCAAGTTATGCTGGAGCATTATGGATCATTGTGTTACGTTGGGCTTGGTGTATCCTTAAATTGCCTACCCACCTAAGAGCTCCGGAGACAGGGTCAATATTCAAGGTGACAGGTCCCTTACCTCCCAGGCTCACTGCTACACCCAGCACAGAGCTTGGAAGAAGAGGAGACCCAGCATCATCAGGATCTGACACACCTCAGGGCACATGGTAGCAAATACTCTCTTGTCCTGCCTGGATGGAAAAGGGCAGCCCCTCGGCCCATCAGGGCTCCTCTGCATGGAGGCTATTTACTTTGGATTTGAACAAAGAACAAAGCTCTGGCTGAAGTCTTCCTTGGCCAGACACCAGCTGGCCATGGAAAGCTGTGCTCCCAAAGGCTGTCTCTGTCAGGTTTCTCATTATGGGTGAATGCCATGAGATTGGGCTACCCCAAGCAGTGATTTAGACCTGGAGATGACATCTGCGACTCAGCTGCCCTCTCTGCCCTTGGACCACAAGAGACCTCTGCCAGCAAGTATGAGCCTTTGCAGAATCCTCACACAGTCTTGCTGGAAATTGTTGGATTAAGAACAGGTTGCCAAAGTTTGAAGTTTAAAATAGCCCACTGTGGTGCTGTCGGACACAAAATGATGAGAACCTGCATGAAGTGAATGTGGTGGTACCCTCCCTGAGCCACAGCCTCATGTGAGCTGCCGGTGGATTGCAGCTGACTGCCCAATCTGTCAAAATAGAGCTACTACAAAGCAACAGGGATTTGTTTAAATGATCCCTTTCCCAGAGCCATGATTTCCAACATTCATGCCTCCAGCCAGGTTTTTTCCCTCATCAGTTACTCCGAGGAGGAGAGGGCTGAAAACAGGAAACTTTCCAAATGGATAACAAGGGCTGAAATCTCTGCTTTGTATCACCCAGGAGGATGTCCAAAGTGCTTCCTTAGCTTGTCAGCAGCTAGATACCCAAAAATGGAGACCCTGGAAACTTTTGACTTTATATAGAAGTTTGTGGGAAACATCAAAGGGGCTTTGCAAAGATGAGGAAGGCTGGGAAGGAATAGCTCTCTCTGCTATTCATTCCTCTTGCAGCTCTCAAATCCTGCAGTGTGTTTCCTTAGAGAAGAGGAATGCAAGAACCGAAACCAAAACCCACAAGAAGAAACACCCCACGGTACTAATTTCAATGGACACAATTAAAGCAAACGCATTTGAGCAAAGCTGCACACAACTCATAGGGTCTGATCCAGAGCCCAGTAAAGCTGATGGCAAGTCTCCCAGGAATTTCAAAGGATTTGGGATCAAAGCATTATATCTTTGACTCTAAAAGTTGGGAATGTTAGAGCGTGTCAGCATTGAACTCAGCCCTGCAGTTCCTTCCTCACTGCCATCTCAACTATCTTTGGTGAAGCACCTCATCTAACGTAATCTTCCAGGCTCCCCCAGAAGCTAAAGCAGAAGGGAGAATTGAGGCAGAAAGGCACTTTGAGACATCCATTCGTCCCAGGAAGTCTGTTGTACAGCTGGAGAGTTAAAGTGAAGTGATTTCAGTATTTCACAGGAAATCTGGGTACCACAATGGGTTTGTCGTCCCTTTTGGGCTGCTGTGTATCTCCCAAAGGAGTGCTTTACACTGCAGACTTCCAAAGCACTGATGTTAATCAAGCAGAGCTGTCAAAATTAATTTCTGTGGATGCTAGGAAGGAAATTCCCAAAGGCTCCTTTAAAAATACCCACTTCTCCATTTAGCATATCCATCTGTATGTAATTGCAGAGGCTGATGATACTGTAGCACCTTCTACAAATGAGCTGTCATTTTAAGTGAAAAATATGCAAGTGCAGATGAAACCAAATGTACCAACATTTTTAATATTGCCATTCAAACTGCTAAAAATCAGAGGGGGATAAAGAGAGGTTTTCCATTGACTTGCATGGGTCCTGGCAGGCACATTTTAGCTAGACATGAAGACTTCAGCTTATTTAGCTAAATACAGTTCTCGAGGAGTGCTACAAACAAAAGTTCTTTATGTTCTTTCCTGGAATAATCAAGGCAAGGTCATAAAATAATCTTCTATGCAAATTCCTCCCTTTGATTTGAGCCACAGGATAGCAATCATATTTAGACATACATCAGCAAAGACATCTGGAATGCAGTTTTAGATGTCAACATACATCATGAGTTGAACTGTATGTACAGAACTCCAGAGTGGCACTTGGATCCCAAAAGTGTTGTTTGCATTAAGCGTCCTGATAATTAAGTGCAGCGACTCCAGCCTGGCCCTTTCCAGGGGCCTCTGAAATATGACATACTATGCCTTTCATAAAGCCTCTCTATCAGTACATTTAACTTAGTCATAAAATCAAAGGGTGAGAATCTCTTAAAAACCTACTTTCTCCAAAAATCCAGATATTCATTATTCCACTGCACCTAAGCTAGTGCTAGTCCAGATATGATGTCACTGGGGACTTAAGAGTGACAAAGTGACCTAAGTGGAATATCCATTTCTCACGGCCTCATGGAAAGCTGTAAACTTTCGCAGCTTATGGACTGAACCTTGTTAGCAAGGTAAGGATTTCACTTCAGAAGAACTAAGGGCTGTTCCGCTTTTAAATTCAACATGAATTTCATGCTTTTCCAAAGGATAATGCACAATATCAGTGAGGTAAGGAATTTTACCGTTATAGCAAGATGTTAACTTAAACTCCGTGAAATGAGGATCCATTTAACATCCCTGTTAGCTTCCCCAGTCAAATTTCATTCTCATGACACTTTCAACTGACATAATGTAAGCTTACATGTCATAGCTGTTTTCAGAACTGAGAGTACTGCAGCATTTACCCCCGGAGTGCTTAGATACCCCAATAAGGATTATTATGAGCTTTTTATACTCTGCTTGTGTCCTTTAAAACCCCATACTATGCCAGTTATTGACACAAAACCTCACAGTTTTCAAAAAGATAACCCACTGGGAAAATGAGTTTCTGAACATTAGCCTCAGGACTATTTGTCTTTCCCATTGTTTCTCCATAACCAGACCAGAGAGATGCATTGCAAAGATAAAAAATTCAAATTAAAAATATAAATATGTTTTCAAAGCGTGCAAAAGCTCATTCATTCATTGATTTATCGAAATGCAACAGTCTAGAAAGGCATACATACCTTCAGTCACAATGGTTGGGGCCTCTAACAAAATGAGTCTTTGGGCCACTCCAACAATGTTGGGCAGTAATAATTCTCGAAGAGCATCAAGGTTATGGATATCCAGGGCAGTAAATGCGAAGCTTCCATCAGTAGCAATCTGCTGCAGCTCTGCACTGTCAGCATTCAGGACCCCAATGCTAAATGAAAATATACTAGCTTGCTTCACCGCTAACAAGCCCTCTCGGATATCATCACTAGACTCTCCACCACTTATCAGCACTAAAATCTGAGGCACTGCTTCCTCTATCCTGCTGCCTCCCGCCTGGGTGAAGAGGTTCTCCACCACATACTCCAGTGCCGCACCGGTGTTCGCTTCCTCGCCACCGCGGAAACTAAGTGCCTTCACGGCATCCAGAACATCCGCTTTTGTGGAGTAGCTGTTCAAAGCGAACTCGGTTTTGGGTTGATCACTATACTGCACCACCCCAATGTGTATTTGCTGAGCTCCAACTCTGAGGCTTTCAATCAAATTTACAAGGAAATCACGTATGGCTTGAAAATTGACACTTCCGATGTTGTTTGATCCGTCAATAAGGAAAATAAGGTCAGCGGACTCTTGAGCTTTAAAAAAAGAAATGCAAAAGGTGAAAGCATTAAAATGAGTGATTACATGCAGTCGTACAGTGTTCTGACATGTTTCTTGGAAAACCAGTAAGAAACACGAAAATGAGAAAACAAAACACATGTTCATGGAGGAGGTGACGTTTGCCTCTTAGTTCTGCATTCTGATTGAATATGAGCTCCCAACCCCATCCCAGCAGCATCCGCTACCCATCAAGAGACGGCTCGAGCAGACACAACCTGAGCCAGTGGCTGCAGTTACACAGGGGTCAGCATTAGTGGCATGTGAGGAGAAAATCTGGCAAAATATAATTTTCAGAAATCTACATTCATTCCATCAGTGGCCAGTACTGTCCAAATATTTAGACAGAGCCAAAAGAAAAAGGTGGATTTTGGTGGTAATTCACCCTGAAGTTATTAGGTGATTTTTTTTTTTTTTTTTTTTTTTTTTTTTTTTTTTTTTAAGAAAAAAACCATCGTTTACTGGATTCATGGAAAGTTTCAGCCTCTCTGATGCAATTCTGCTCTTTTGCTGGTTAAAAACAGCAGCTGGATACATTCCCACTGTGAATAAATCCCCACCATGAAGAATTATTATTTGAAATGCATTTGTTAGAAACAATTGAAAATGTTTTGGTTATTATTCTTGCACTGTAACTCTTTTACCAGCTGCCAGCATACACACGATGGTATTTGTCCGGCAAGCTGACCTGCACAATTGTCAACCCATGCCACGCAAGAATTGTCTTGCTTTAATTATTTTGCACAAAGATGCATTGATCATTGATAGAGGGGTCTGGTCTGTATTTTTCATATGGACTCTGGATATTCAATCAAGGAATGCAGAATCAGGTTAAAACAGGGTGATGAAATCAGTCATGACACAATTATCCAACTCTATTTGTTGCGACCATACTGAGATAATGGCAAGCATCTGCTGAGAATATACACACACACCAAACAAAACTTTTATATGGTAGGAACATGCTTGTTGAAGGGGGAAACATTTTTGCTTTGACTTACCGAAGCAGACCCAAAATGCCCTGGTGTCTGCTCTTACTCCTTTTGCTCAACTAATTTTACCATCAACATCACCAAGAGCTGTATTCATGCAAAATAGTGGGGAAGAAGACTCCAAAGCATGCTTAGATTTTACATGCTATTACCCTCCAATCTTGTTAAGAAATCAAATTTCAGACTATTTACAAATGAATGACAAGCAACATTTGGAAATCCCACCCAGCTCTCAACATTTGAAAGCCAAAGGTGAAACAAGTAGCAACACTGGCATGTAGTTTAGCAAGGCCAGGAATAAACCTGGCCTTTGCTATTAACCAGCAGCATCAATTTTTTTTTTTTTTGATCCGTTTAGTTTTTTTTCGAGTAGATGTTTTCATACATTGTAATGCCACCAAGAGATTGAAATAATGCTGCAATTCCAGTGACAAAGAAGGTTTCCAGAGCACCATCGCTTCCCTGGGCCAACTGAACTCAGAATTGCAAAAGACTCCGGGATTTTTTTCGATCACTGAGTTGAAAATTAGGGGTGCTTAAAGTTTTATTTACTGCCCTACTTTCAGCTGGAATATGTGTGTTCTACTTCATCATATAAATGAAAGGGAACACTCAAAGCAGTTGTAGCCAGTGCATCTTTAGATACCCTGGACATCCTTTTGAGGGATGAGATTTCAGACACCAATGGGTGTGTCGTCACGGCAGCACCGGTCACTCCCACAGGAGGGAAAACAGATACTAAACAGATGCGTTGGATAATTGGTCATCACTGTAAAAAACCTTGTACTTCAGTGCACATTTATGGAATGAGCTGGTGCTGGAGAACAGATAAAAGCATGCTTGTTACACAACTAAGCAAGGCGGGTCAGATGAGACAGACAGCTAAGATTTAACAAATACATCAGGGCAAACTTGGGGCTGACTTTCACACTTATGCTAGTCAAGCTCTGGGGACTGCCACAGACCAATAGCATTGGCACTTTATACTGGAAGTACTACAGTACTGGGTTTTTTTCACATTTCTGTTTTATATTAGGGCTCATATCTAGCATAACATCCACAGCATTTTTATACATTTTAATGCTACACAGAGTTATCAGCTGAATAAATGACTTCTTAAACTCTTATGCAAACAGTTATTTGTACCATGCTTTGCACACTGTTGTCATCCAAAGTTTAGGACCTGTAACATCTTTTCCCATGGTTAATGATACTCCATAGATGGCCCATGCAGATCACATGGGTAAAACTACAACAGTAGGATTAGCTTAAATTTGTGTTATAGAGAGGAAAGGAAATGCCTTCAAAAAAATATCTTTGAGTAGAAATGAACTTGGAAATGCATGATATACTTGAAGAAGGAATTTGCCTTTAAAGCTTTTAAAGAAATATCTGTGACTCCAGATGCTGATGTACTATGGGGTTACCTGCTGGGGTGCCTCAGAGGAGGACAGCCAGCTGCCAAAGCCCAATTCCCCTATTGATTTCAACAGGGAAGCACTGGGGTCCTTCATGGTGAAGATGCCAAACAGCCACTGCAGTGCTGTCAGCAGGCTGGGTATAACATTTGTTTTCCACATATACTGACATATTTTTCTTAGAACTGGTGAACCTTATGTCATCTTTCTGGGGCAGCTGCTTTTCTTCCCTGTGGCTTTCACATGATCTGGATATTTGCCCTGTCAAGCACTTCGCACAATAAAAACACATGTGAGCACAGCCTTTTGGTGTTGCTCGGTGTCATGCAGTGATGGAGAGCACCCAGTGGGGCTGGCGTGAGGGTTAATCAGGCAAGACAACACAGGGGGATTAATGTTACACTGCCTCATTACACTGACGTTGGCTTACATCACCCCACAAGCTATTGACCTTCAGATGGAGTCTCAGGAATAAAAAAAAAGGTTTGATCTCTGGGACTTCTGTTTTGAAACACAACAAAGCTGCTCAGAAGGCCCTTTCCACACTGAAATTTCATACAGAGAAGGGACAGAAGAAGACTGTCTTATTTTTTTCCAGGCAAATTTGGCCCCGGCTTGTGGTCAGCACAGATACATTGAAGCCAGCGCAGTTTGCAGAGAGGTTTTGGTTACAGAAAGGGTCCAGGGGTCCAGTGTTCCAGCAGGTGGAAGCCACTGGCTTGCAAGGAATGCATTTTTGTGGTATCGCAAAAGGGACTCTCCAACCACACACCTTCTCCCAGTGGATGAGAAGAGAGGCTAAGGGCCAGCTCAGAAATGAGGTTTCAGTGGAGAATTGTCCACCAAACCCCTTTTGCTGTCTTCAGCCAAGAATGTGACTTTCTGAAGTAGCAGCACATTGCCTATCTCCCCCGCTAGCTGCAAGGGGCCATCCCGCGTGATGTCCCTGCAGCCAGCAGCAACCTTCTCTGTCTCCAGCAGGTTTTCGGTCAGGGCCTCAAAGAGTCACCATCATTTGCTAGTGTGTTCAGCCTGCCTTGTGAGTGGATAGGATGGGGCAACTTAATAACTCTGCAGCATTCCCTATGCTTGCATTTCCATGCCATGGGCGCAAAAGGATGGCCACAACGGGCCATTGCCTACCCAAGGTCTCCTGTGTTACCTCCTGGCAGCTCTGGCAGGGATGCCACCTCAGTCTGCAAATAACAACATGCTCGATAGCTACAAACATGGGGCCACATGCTTCAAACCTTTGTTTTTAAACCTCTGAACATCCATCTCAGTCTTGCCCCTACAAAGGCTTTAAACAGCACAACGCCAGCAGATACCATGTTGATGGGAGCCATCAGCAGTCAGCCATTACCTGTGATGTCTTTAACCAGTCCTTTGGCCCCAGCCTTTTCTGGAGTCATGGATGAATGGACACTCGCCACTAAGTCTCCAACTATGCCATGGAGAGCGGTAAAATTCTCTAGGTTGAAAAGGTGCATATCGAGGGGTTCGCTCGCTATTTCCTTTAACTCCCCTTCAACTGCATCCTGCACGCCGATCGCAAACATGTTTACATGGGCCGATTTAAGGACAGATGATGGCAGAGCCACATCATCCTGGGATCGTCCATCCGTTAACACTATAATAACCTGGGGGACGCCTTCACTGGCTCTGCTTCCAGCAGCTTTAGTGAGATGGTTCTCGATTAGGTACTCTAATCCTTTTCCAGTCTTGGTGCCTCCCCCCATGTAAGGCATGTTGGCAATATGGGACAGGACGTCTCGGGTAGAGGGGTAGGTATTTAACTGGAACTCTGTGTGGGGGTTTCCGCTGAACTGGACCAGGGCAAAGCGAAAATCATTTCCTCCCACAGCTAAAGCTTTTACAACATCATACAGAAACTCTCGAACGAGTTGGAAATGTTCCTTCCCAATGCTCCAAGAGGAATCCACTAGAAATATTATATCAGCCACAGCAACGGTTTTGGCAGCTTTAAAAAAACAGATGGGGATTTACGATTTTCTATCGGTCAGCGCAAGCATGCCTCCTCCTCCTCCTCGCCCAAATGACCGACGGCCTCTTTCGCATGGTGAAAGTGAAGCTTAGCTTCCCCTTATCGCCCGCAGCAAAACAAGAAGTGCTGGGGAAAAACCAGGCAGCCATCAGCATCCCGACACCACAGGTGTTGGGGGACAGGAGGAGACAGCATGCAACCTACCCTTCACAGAGAGGGGGAGGTGAGATGCTTCTCCCCTCCCAGACCCTCACTGTACGGGTTTGGACACCAGCTCTGAGCCAGACAAAGATGCCTGTAGCTACATGTGTGAATTTGGGCTCGCTCAGCTTCAAACCACCTGTGGTCTCCTGTGTTGTTTTGTTTGGTTTTTTTTTCTGATTCCGCGGTAGTGCTCAAGGAAGAAAGAACTGCTCAGTTTAAGCAGCCTAGGTGCTGGCATGAGTTTTCCATATTTTTCCTGTCCCCCCGTAACACCAGCTATGGTTCCTAAGACACCAGCGCTTCCTCTTAAAAAAAAATCAAGCAGCTTTTCTTCAGGTCAGTGGCAGTGTTCATCTCGCCGTAGAATTCCCTCCTACACATGCAAGGAGGGCAAAACAGCTCTGCCCAGGAGAAAACCTGCTCGGGGCCACCCTGGGTGCATGTCCCACACCCCTGTCCCCCACAGAGCATCCTCAAAGGCACGCCACCGGCCAGCGACATGCTCAGGAAGGCACAGCACGTGTTGGCCAAGGTCTGGGTCCGAAAGGACCCTCAGCTGAGTGGGAGCTGAGGAGCAGAAGGTAAACCACAACATACCATCGACATGCATGTTAAAAACCAAACAGTGCAAATGTCTCGGTGTGAACTAGCGGCACATTTGCATGGGAGCGAAGTTGGGTAAAGCAGTCCAGTCTTACCTGCTTGCTGCTGGGCATGAACCAAGCAAAGTCCTGAGAGTAGGAGGCAAAACATTGCCACAAAGGGCAAATGTCGGTGTTTCCTCATTTTGGTCCTTTATCTGAGTTTTCCTTTTAGTCTCTTTGTTTCAAAGCACCCAGTGTGAAACCTAAGGGAGAAAAACAGGGACAGTTTGAAACAGCAGCAGTGCTGACCAGTCATGGATGAGGCATGAGATAGATAGATAGATAGATAGATAGATAGATAGATAGATAGATAGATAGATAGATAGATAGATAGAAAAGCCAAACCATGTAGTTTTGCAATGTTTTGGTGGCACTTTGGCAGGAAAACATATTTTAATATTGGACAGAGCAAATATTACTTTGGAAGAGGAATCATTACTCACATAATTGGAATTTAATCACCCCTGTGGTCTTAGATGGCTTTCTTCTTGCCTATGCTGTTCCAGGTAATACCTAATACATAGGAAAATGAATAGCCTAGGTTTCTACCACCAACCTTCAAAATATATAATGCTCTTTCACCTGTCTTTCCCATGGATGGCCAGCTGAAACATCTTGGCCAACATTCCCTCTTGCTGTTCTCCTTTCTTATTTAATTTTTTACAAACACCATAATAATAATTTTCCTGAGCATCCCTCTTTGCCTTAGCTCACCTTTTCAGCTGTCCCAAGCATACAAATGGAAATTTAATTACTCCACATCCAAGTGAGACACATGATCTGGCTGAACAGCAAAAATCCCTTGGACTCCCCCAAGCTCACAGCCCCAGCAGTGAAATAGCCTGCGCCGGCTGACCACATTTTGGAAAGGTACCAAGAATAACATTTTGTGTGTTGGAGCCAAAAATAAAATTTCTGCAAGTTTCTTATCTGTGATCCACCTGGCAAGTCTTCTGAAACAATGTCTCCTTCAGGAAATCTGTGTATCTGTTGTCATAGAGATGGCCAATTTATTATTTAATCTTCATTTTCCAAGCCTACAGAGCAGAAACCAGTAAGGCTTGCTTAACTGAGAAAATATCCTCCCAAAAGGGAATACAGTGATTTAATACTTCTCATTCCCCAAAGGGAGCTCAATTACTCACATGAATCACAAGTGATTCAAATATATCAAGCTATTAACCAGGTCATAATAATAATTTTTTTAAAAAATCAATTTTCTCATCAGCATCCTTGCCAACTCCATCACTCCACAGAGTTGTGACCAATAAAAGACCCTAAGGGGGTTGGTGGAAAAACTAACCCTCTCCTTCAGAAAAGCCATGGTAGTTAGACAGATGGCCACCACTGGCACCTGGAAACAGAACCAGGTGCTGGGAATTAGGGAAAATTCAGAAATAAACTTCTGAACAGCAGATCCATCTTCCACCAGAGACACTCCTCAGGGATATCAAAGGGGGATTTGGTGGAAAGGAGGGGTCAACATCCACCTTGTTTCCTGAAACCCAGCGTGATCCTGTCATTTCCAATGGTTCCCTGCGTGTCAAAGCTGGGCTGGGGTCTGGTCCTTCTTGGGAGAAGGGATCTGCAGCATCCGCTCTTCCAGATGCTCCACAAGGCATTTGTGAGTGCCATATAGCATGAGTCAGGCAAAAGCTAGGCCCTGCCTTTTCCCCCACATTTGTGTATAGTAATAATAATAACACCAGGTGGAGAGACATTTAATAGGCACCCAGAGCCAGCAGCTAGCACGCAGCATTAATTAAGATGTGACAAGTCTTCCCTGTTATTGGCAACTTCTCAATTTATAGAGGCAGCTGCTGCAGTCCAGAGGTATCTCTATCATTCATAAAAAGACTAGAAAATCATCCTTGTTAGCTGGCACTCATCCATCCCCCCAGCTATTTGAATCCAAGCCAAACCTCCCAGGGACTCCAGTGGGAGCAAACCTGCTCTGCTGGACTGTATCCCTGATTTACAGCTTGCTCCCAGAAATCCTGGTTTCACCCAAAGGATGTATGGGGAGGGGAAAGCTGGGCTCTGCTTCCCCATGGGTGCAGGCTTAGCCATGGGTGTCACTGTGGGGTTTATCCCCTGAGCACACAAATGCAGAAAGGTCTGTAGGTCCCGAAGCTGAGGTTTGCAAAAAGCACCAAGCTTGTGACCCAGACCCATCCAACCCTACCAGAGCATCTCCCCTCTGGGCAGAAGAGGTTTGTGGAAGAGCTGAAAGTTTTTTGAGATGGGGTTGGCTTGCAGCATCCAATGGGAATAAAAATACTGTTAGCAATGAATTTAAAAAGTGAAATAAAATGCATGTTACAGAAAAACAGACCATTAAAATAATGTACACTGTAAAAGTGATTGGATTTCTTTTCCAAAATGCAGGAAGTTATGCTATCAACCTGTTTATTAGTTGCTGACATCCTAACCCTCTTCAGTTGCAACAGCTGGGGGTAAACAGAGCATCAAGATAAACCAGTGAAAATTAAGGTCTTGCCAGCTAAAAAATGACAGGACCGAAGCAAACATTTTGGGGATTTTTGGTTTTAGTGCTGAGCAGCTGCAGAGCACCTTATGGGGCTGTTAACAGCCATGAAATGCAGGAAGGGAAAAGCAAATCGCCTCGATGCTACAAAATCTCCCCCCGCCGGGAACACCCACCATGACCACAGTGGTGGGCAATGGGGCTTTACTTTGAATGAGATTTCCAAACTCAATGGTAGGTCTATACCTACATCTTTAGGGCTGCTCTAGCTTGAAACCCCTTGAGGAACTGCCTTGCCCATGTTCAAACAAGGGGCCTGAGGGAGAGCCAGGGCTGAGCCCACCTCTGTTAGGACCCTTTGGGTCCTGCTCAGCCCCAGAGACTTGCAGTAGAGAAACCACCAGCTGTATTTTATGCACCTCCATGCTGGCAAATCCAAACAGCTCAAAGTCATGAGACAGCCCTTGGGGCATCATGAGATAAACCTGGATATCACAATATATTAAAACAACACTCAATCTCAGCTTTGGTTTATTTGCCCCGGCCATCTGGGAAATAAAATGCTTTTTTAAAAGCAATAGTAAGTTGGCTGTTCTTTATAGTCACCTTCTTTTCCATTTTAGCCTTCATGAGGCCTCCACATCTATTTCCAGCTTTGTCTGCAATCTCCATCATAGAATTTTTAGCTATATGAAAGCAGAAGGCCTTGTTCATCAACAAGAGATGAATTTTATCATCATGCTTCCCCCAATCACAGCTGAGATGAGTTATTGGAAAGAAAGAAGCAGCAAAGTCTTACAGGAAGAGGTGATTGATTTCTCTTAGACACCGACTGATAATTTATGGAAAAGAGGAGCATTTAAGCACAGGCATTCCGATACCCCCTCCATGACACCCTTGTTAGCAAAGGAGGAGTTGGGAGTTAAGTGCTTGCAGAAAGGTGGGTGAGGAGATATCTTCCTGCAGGGGAAGAAGTAAGGACAGAAGCTTTTTTGTTAGGGGTAATGTGCTTCTTGGGGTGGCGTTTTGAACCAAAACTCTGTTCAGATCGGGTTTGACTGAGCAGACAGCACATCTCTGGCTCAGTGAGAAAAGTGGGTTTAAGAAAATAAATTATGAGATTTATTTTTGTTTTGCTTGGAGGTAGGTCTTGCCTGGCTTGCCTTGGTGAGGCACAACAAGTATAAAAACTTGCTTTCCTCAATATGTTCTTGCTTTGTGTCCTAAATTACCCCTGGTCACAGAAGGTGAAGGTAGCACTAGCATCCAGGGAGTGGATAAAACCAGAGATGTTAGCTTATGCTAATTCATTTTAATTCTTGATTATGGCAAATATCTGTTTTGCAGTTTTAGTCTCCTGAAGCGTTGGTTTTGATAATGTATTTTTGATAAGGCAACTTTATCCTGGTGGGTTTTTTTTTTTTCAAATGAAAAGTTCCTTGCAGTCCTGGTGGGTGAAAGCTCTGGTGGAATTTTTGATATAACCACTGCAAGCTGGAAAAAATGCTAAAAAACATGACTAGTGAGTGCCTTTAGAAAATGAAAGCATTTCCCTGAACTGTTAAGAATTAGCACCAAAACCCGGGGAATCAGACTCTTAATAATTCATGTGCTATAAGATTAACTCATGTAGTTTTCGGTAATCTGAAGGTTTTATGTCTGTCTAGAGCTTATGTAGTGTGTGGTGACCTCTTAATGCTACAGTATGTCCTCTATTTCATCAGAAGATATACATCTGTTACTAATAATGCTTTCAGAAGGCAATCATTTCTACCACTAACGCA
Source organism: Athene cunicularia (assembly GCF_003259725.1). Taxonomy (NCBI): domain Eukaryota; kingdom Metazoa; phylum Chordata; class Aves; order Strigiformes; family Strigidae; genus Athene; species Athene cunicularia. The sequence continues at coordinate 9,430,884 of NW_020799107.1, read as the reverse complement.
ATGAAATGATTTCCTTAAATATTTTTCCCAGCAGCTATTTTTTACTTGTTGCATACTTCCCTGTGCATAAAGTTTGACGTTTTACATAATTTTTTTATTTGAGTGGATGTTTCAAATTCACTTTCTAAGCAATCATTTGCTTGTGTGTGTTTTTTCACTAGAGTGTAGTTAAAATAAAATCTGTAAAAGTGCAAAGCAGATGAGTAGACTTTGAAAAAGCAAAACATAAAAGGCAGAAAAAAATACTACAGCTGTTACATATCACTTTGATTCATTATATATGCCTCTCAGCTGGGCTGGATGGCTTTGAGAGGGAGGGAAAACATCTATGGCTTTACTGTAAATAGAAATGTGATAGATATGGATGGGTGCAAAGGCAGGTAGAGGGAATAATTAATGTTGTTGCAAAATACCTCTTAAATCTGAACTCCCAGCTGGGTAGTGCTTCAGGCACTGATGCTATCTGTAGTGCTGGACTGTAAGAGAAAGCAATCAGCACAGCTCCAGCTGCTGGAGGGATTTTCTGTACTAGCATTTTGTAGTTTTATCTGATACTTTTCTTCAAGGCTAAAGGACTGAACTGGGCAGAACTGTCTCCTGGGGTGTGATAACCAGGAAATCCGTAATTAGTGATTTATTTGTGAAATCCATTCACATCAGCTCTCCCTCCCCGTGTCACATTGCTGCTACAGAGAGTTGAGCACCCTCTGGGAAAGACAGAGGACCCACAGCAAACATGGTAGGCAGAGCCATGACTTGAATGCTCCTTTTCTGGGGACAAATGGCCTGGGTTTGGACTCGGTCTTGGGCAGCTTGTGTAGCTTTGCTAGTTGGCACAGCCAGGGACCTTTAGGGTGCCTCGCTTGCCAAAGACTTTAGTACATGTGGCCCAGTATTCCTGCACAGCCCTAGGGCATCACAAAAAACATTTCTTGAACAAAAACCTGAAAACCAATTGCAGTACTTAAATTGTGGTGTGGGTCATCCTCTACTGGGAGAAAGGTGGATTTACACCTGGGTCCCAACAGCATTTCTGAAAGTCAGGACTAGAGTGAGGGCAAAGCATCATCCCACAGATGGTGCAGGAGAGGAGAAATTGTGAGCATCCTACAGACCCCTCTAAAAGTCTGCCTCATGGGATGTCAGGGTCAAAACCAAGAGACCTGTGCCTTTATCTGCATTTATTTTGTGGGGATCTCCCCACACCTCATCATCACACTGTTTCCCAACCAAAATGCTCAGCCTGAAATCCCCTTGACTTGGCTGTTCTCTGCTATATGCATGTCCCTGGAAGGCAGCAGTGAAGTCATGACGCTGTGGTAAGCCTTGCCAGTGGCTTGCAAGTGGACGCCGGCCAGCCAGAACAACTATTTGCAGTCCCATCAATGGGATATATATCCAGTTGTGCCTGTGGAGCAAGCAGCAGGGAGAAAGGGCTCCTGAAATCCTGATGTGGAGCCATGGTGACACAGATTGCCCTCTGGAGGTGATGCCTGCTCCTCTCTCAGCTGGATGAATCCTCCCTCAAATTTCTCCGCACTGCTAACAGCTCTGAGCTGAGAAGAATATTAGCCAGAAGCTGCTCCCAGCAGTGATCTGGGCACCTAGGAGGCTAAATGGTACAATTTTTCCATGTGGAGTAGCTCAGTAACCTTTGAAAAGGGACATGAGTGTCCCAAGCCTCTAACATAGCCACATCTTTATCATAGAACACTAAATCTCACCTGATCCCACAGCCTCTAGGAGAAACAAGGCTATATGTAGAGACTCAGAATGAGCTGTATAGGACAGATCCTGAATTTATTCATGGCTCCAAGCGGAGCCATTTCAATTTGCACCAGCTCTTTTGAAGGGTTTCCATTAATTTGTTGCCATCTGGCATTGATGGCACTGGGAAGGTGGAGGTTGTTGGGTTGAGGGCTGCTCCTGAAAACATTTCTTCCTACAAAGGTAGACCTGAACATTAAAAGCAAACAAACCTAAAAGGGTAAAAAAAATCTTCCTTCTTTTGCAAACCACTCAAACTCTGATTTTGAAAACCAGCATTCACAAAAGTGACAGAGTTATGTTGCATTTATATTCTACCCGGGCAAGCTCTCTGGGTGCTAGCATTTAATATGAATCACATATTCATTTCTGTTCTTATAAGCATGCTGTTGGCTTAAAATCTGGTTGTTTTTTTCATCTGAAGACTGAGACTGAAATAGAGTAGTTAATAAGAGGAAAGGGAGTATTTGCTAAAAAAAGAGGAAACTCCCTCAAAGATCAATGACTCTTTATGTATAGTAACCTAAGCCTCCCAGAGCCTCTCCACCCAAACAAATCGGCTCCTTAATGTGGAACACAGATCACTTAAAAAGGTGGAAAAAGTGATGGGCACTCAGAGCGGTAAGGCTGGCTGTGATTTCACAGTGGGAAGCAGGCATGCAATGCCACCCGTAGCCAGCCCTGCTGCTGTGCACGCCCAACACAGGGGCAGGTTCATCTCTGCTGCAAATCAAATGCATCCAGGCTGGGAGAACACAGTCCAAGGCTGGCAAGACCATGCAGTTACCAGAGTTTGCACTGATGGAAGGAATAAGATGTTCTCTTCCCTCCTCGTCCCAGACAGGCACGTAGCAAAAGTTAGGAGAGGAACAACATTTTTTCTTCTTGACATGTGGGAATACAGCGGGGGCTGGTTTAGCTCACCCTGAAATTGAGGAAAGTTGCTGCATTTGAATTAAAAATTGTAAAGAAGTTTAAAAAAACAGAAAGGGAACTGGGGAGTCTGCTGGAAAATGGAAAGGAAATGAATGATGATGCAGCAGCAGCGAGAGTGCAGCCCTGAACTCCTGTCTTAGAAATGTCATCGTACCCCTGGTCAGGGTCAATCCTCTCTGCAAAGACCAGCATGGAACGAGGGTATAAAGTTGGGGACAGAAAGCCTGTTTCCCTGAGCTTCTGGTACTGGTGAGTCAAAGGATGGTATTGGGGAGATGCAGAGCTGGGTCTCTGCTCTGCCACCACATTCCTACGTGACTTTGGAGGGGTCCCCCAGCTCCCTGAAACAGCTTCTGGCTGGAGACATCTCTCTGGCCTCCACAAAGCTCCTAAACCGGGTGGCTGTGACCCAGAAACAGCATTATATAAGCACAGTGATTATCCAACCATAAATACTGATAATTTTTTAAAACCAGTAAGTAATGGGGTAAAGCCAGTAGTTTGAAACACGCAACATTCCTCCCCTGAGAGCATACATGAATCATCGCAGCAACCAGAAATGAGCTGAGAGTTTCCCATTGCACCCGTTGGAACCAGAGTGGCTTGGGCCACCTCCGCTCCAGCCAGTTTTGGCCCCTGTGCATGGTCAGGAAACCAATTTGGCTACAACCCTTTCTCACCCCAGGCTCCGGCTGGGAAGGGAGGGCTTTGCTGAGCCAAGGGGGAGGGTGGTGGGGTGTCTCCACGATTAGTCATAGCTGCCCCCTCGGCAAGAGCATCACTGTGTGCAAAGCTCCAGGGAGCTGAGGGTGACTGGGGCTATGGGGGGAAAGGGCTGGAAAAGGCAGGAGGAGGCAGAGATGGGAGCTGTGGAGAGGGGTGGTGTTCTATGAAAAGCTGGAGAGCCCTTGGGGGAAAAATAGCTGATGTTTGGCCAACTTCCCTCTCCATGGATGACCACGAGAAGATGAGGATTATCCCTGGAGCCACAACAGTGCTGGCCCACCTTGGAGCAGCAGGGACATTCCTGGCAGTGGGACCTGTGTGGGGTGGACAGGCTGATAAGCATCTCTGGCCAGTTCACCTTACCATGCCTTGAAGCAAGAGGGGTGAGGGCTGCTGTCAAACAACCCCCAGCCCTGGGGGCATGCCTTGGGAGCAGGAAAGGGGCAGTGAGACACCCCATTAGATGGACTCCTTGTAGGGTCCCATTCATGCACCCACCTCCTTGTGCCCATGCCGCTCCCAAAATCACAACATGCCCTCCTCGGGGCACCCACCCTGCCGCTTCCAGGGGCATCGCGCTCCAGTCCCACCAAGCTGCAACTGTTGGAGTGATTTCAAGGCATTGAAGGCAAACACTGTCCCACAGCAGTGGGGGAAAACCCCCTGCTTGGTGCTTTTGAATGAATTTAATCTCCTGCACTGGTGGGGCCAGGAACATCCCCATACACCTGCGGTGCATTGGCTTGGGGAGGAGGCTCCGGGTGTGAGCAAGCTGGCTGCTTTGCTCCGCTTTTCCAAGCACAATGCAAGCCTGAGGGTAGCTTTCCTGTGAGGACACGGCTCTCCGCATGGAATGGGTTTTCTCCAAAATTCCTTGAAATCTCCCCAAAGACTACCACCCCACTGAGGAGGAGAAACGCAGTGCAGCAGCTACTGAGCCCAGGCTAAGGGCTCCCGCATGGAAAGCAACACTTACCCCTGAGTGAACCCCCCAAAAAAGTTGCTTATTCCAGGATTTTCCACTCTGAAGCGCCTCTCACCCTTGCTTCATGGCGTACCAGCGCTGCTCAACCTTCTTGCTGCCCACTCGCCTTGCTCGGTGGGGTGTGAGCGCGGTGGGGCGAGGGAAATAGGGGCGCGCTGGTCCCCGCGAGGCAGCCGCCGTGGGTCTGAGCGAGGCCGGAGGAGGCGGCTGGCGCGGGAGTGTCGAGGGGCCGGGCGATCCAACGTCGCAAATGGGATCCAGATGGTTGGTGCTGGCGTTCCCGGGGCTGAGGTCAGAGCCGCTCATCACACGCGGTCCCCCCCCATCCGCCCCCCCCCGCCCTGGGGGACGCCTCCGCGCTGTGTGGCTTCCCCTTCCCGCGCTGGTCCCGCCGTCTCCAAAATGCTTCTCCCTTCTATCAGTAAGAAGAAATATATTTTTTTAAAAAAGAAAAAAGCCCTGCAGGGTTTGCAGGAGCTGATTTAACTTTGCCTTTCAGTTGGCGAGGGCTGGACTTGGATTTTTGCAGGAGCCAGAACGTGCCAAGGACCATACCAAGTTATGCAGGGCTCTGGCGAAGCGCCCCTTGGAGATGCTCAAGGTTGCAGAAAGCTCAGACTTTCCCCCTGAACAATTAGGAGCATCAGTGCGGGGGGAGAGAGTCTTTTCTTAAGGCAGTTTCCTATTTTCATGTATCAGCTTTTTTTTTTTTTTTTACCTGCCCAGATGGGGAGAACTGGGTGGATTATGTTATAGCGTAACTTACAAATGAAAGTTAGCCCCTTAGCATAAAGATAAATATTTTAAAATACATATAGCTTACTGAAAGGTTTAAAGTAAAAGTTTGAAAGTCATCAAATCAAGTCAGCATGTTCCAGACCAGTGATTTTTTTAAACTTATGTGCTTTGAAAATACACCTTTAACTTTTTATTAGGCAGAGCCTATCAGGCAGATCTGGGGGGCTAATTTTAGCCCTCTGCCTTGAGTGACAGCATGTCACTGGTTGAAGTTAAACATTTTAGACTGGACTGGGTTGTGTTTTGCAAGAAATGATGGTATGGAAACATTAATTCTTATCTCTTGCCCTTATTTGGTTCCATATAAGGCTGGAACTGAAATGGTGTCTCTGGAATCAAATAGTCAAATTTTCTTCATTTCAAATGGGGATTTATTATGTTTGCTCTAGGTTTTGTGCTGTTTGAAAGACTGGCCACATAAAGAAATAGCTGGAATGCTTCAGGAAAGTGCTGAGCCCTTGAACTGATGCAATAGCTCATTTTAGAAATGGTGCTTGGCTTGGCACTTGCAGAGACTGAGCACTGGCCTTGCAGAGGGATCCAGGGCAAACATCTCCAACCACACGCCCAAAAGCAAGCAGGGTGTCATGTCCCCCCCAAATGTGGCAAGCTGGAGCTCAGAGGCAGGGTGTTCCCAAATAATAAATGTGCCTGGCAAAAGGGAGCTTCAGCTCCTCACTGGGCGTCAGTGGGCAGCTGAGGAGGGGATGGAGGAAACAAGGTCTGCTGGAAATCAATGACAAAGATGTAAGAGCAGCCAGAATGTGTGAGGGACAGCTGCTAATAGGAAAAATACATATGACGGAGGTGCACTGTGTTGGCAGAAGCATCCAAACCAAAGGATTTCCCTTCTGAATTCAGCTGTCAGGAGGAGATCCCAACTGGGATGTTGTGGTGGCATCAGCATCCCAGTAAAGCAGCAGTTCATGGCCTTGAGAGCTCTGGCCCCCTTGCCAGCCTCCTAATGAACAGGCAGGTGCCAGCAATGTGCTGCCCTGCATCTTCTCCTGCCTTTGGGCCTTCAGGCTATTGCCCCTCTTGGCGCATCTCAGCCCTGCTGTTACCAGTAGGATGTATCCAGTGGGAATTACATCCACCAAGTGGGATCCAGCAGTTCCAGTTTGCCACCACCAGTGGAAACCAGTCTGATCATATGAGCTTAAGAGCAACTGGGATCCCTATTGCCTTTACTTCAGATATGCCTTTGAAATCCAGAGTTTTCTGTGTGGCAATGAAGGAGTGCAAGAAAACATTTTTAATTTACTGACCAAAACAAAAGAACAAAACACAGCAAAGCTCCAGGCACCCCCATAAACTGCAGTGAAAAACAGCCAAGATAGAGGGTCGTAGATAAATAATGTAACAATACTGGCAAAACGTGTACAACCTGCATTGTACGCCTATTGCACCTCAATTAAGAACATATTTAACTTGGAAGTTAGAATTTATTCTTCTTTTGTCTTAACACAGTTAATACTGAAGTGACTTTTACCAAGTGCTCCAATAACTAAATGAGACTATGAGACGTCTTAAATTCCCATTTGATTGCCTTTATGACTGTAATAACCAAGCTGAAAGGTTTTCCTTTCCAAAAAGGGGCTTTGTAGCTGGCGCACAGGGGGAGAGCATCCAGCCAGGATGCTGAGGGCCTTTCAGGGTGGGGTTATTATTTTTTTTTACCCCCTCCACTCACAATCCTTTTCAATCCTTCCTTTAGCAGTTCTCTCTATGTTCGCATTGGTGACAGCCTGCAGAGTGGTTCCCATCCACCGTGGCAGCAACAGGGAACAGGGGCAGGTCCCCACAACAGCTGCTGCGACATTCTGGGGGTGAGTGAAACCCCCAGGGAAGAGGTGACATCTGCAGGGACAGACTTCTTTCCATCCCCAGACACTAAATAAACCCTCTCTGATAATTAGTAAAAGGCTGAATCATGTTGCACTGGTAATTTCTAGAGACAGCTGGGACTAAGTTTAGCAAGATTTCCTCTCTGGTGTATTAATAATAGATGTGATTAATGCTATGAGTCAGGAAGAGGGTTTTGAGGAATTCTCTTTCCACCCACGACAAAAAAAAAGCCCTGTGTGCTACATCCTTGAGTGAATGCAAAGGGGACCTTGATGTTCTCCCATCACCAGAATAAGGGTGTCAGCTTAGAATTCTTAAACAATTCAGTGAAACAGGCAGTGTGGTGAAACTTTGCAGCTCTTCTCTGTGTCCAGATGCACTTCAACCGGGCCATTACTATCCCCCAGTTCAAGAAATGGTCTGTAGGTTTCCCCCATGTGATTCACACATGAACAGGGTGGCCGGCTCAGGGAGAGGACATTGTGTGGGGACACCCAGGAGCATCCTGCCATGGCTCCATCCTTGAGCACCATCTGCTGGCTTTTCCTCCAGGGACTCCTCGGGCATCCACCAAGCCCAGGGTCATAATCCTCCCCTCAAATAAAACCTGCTCCTGTAAAACAGGGCCGCTGCTTATTCTGAAATTAGTGGATACCACTAAAACCAAGTGTTGCTGCCATATTTTTCCATCACCAGCCTGAGCATCTGCATGGTGGACTGGAGGCATGGGATCTAGCTATGGCCTCACACCCCTGTTTCGAAGAACAAGCTCTTTCTCCTGCTTGCAAAGCAAGGCAGAGAGCTGCTCTGCTAGAACAAGGGCGGGGTTGCAGATTGCATTTTAATTTTTCTCGCAATAGATGGTTTTCATTAGTTCCAAAGGATTTGCCATTGCTTTCATCCAAATCCTTCCCCCGCCACCAGCACCCCAGTTAGGAAGTGGTCCAAGACATATTTTCTGAAGCTTTTCTTGATTCTGCTTTTCTCCTACACTTTCTGTTAGTCTGTCTGCCTCTGCACAAATATCTCTTGATGTATTTGTGCTACATTTGATACCACCCTCGACTTCAAAACAGCTAGGGGGAAAGGGCAAGGGCATCTCTCAAGCATGCAGAGAGGATGGGAAGCAAAACTGGTCAGTCTGTCCTTCCCATCCTGGAACCCCGGTGAAGAAATTAAAATATCACCTAAAATGTCCCTCCCATCCTCATGGATGAAGTTGTGATACTGGGTTCAAGGCAGGCTGCAATAGGAGGGGGCTTGGGAAAGCCATGGGGATGCTATGAGCATCCCAACACTCTGGGTGCAAGCTGGGCTTAATTGCAATCAAGGGCACATTCCCTAATTGGCATCAGGGAGGGAGGTCTGTGCGCCAGCACAGGTCAGTGGGGTAGATGTTAGTGGGTTCCTAGGACTCCTGGGAGTAGTGTTGAAGAAACCATAGTCTTGGGATCTTTCTACTGATGGCTGTATGATTGCAGGCAATTTGTCTGCTCTGTCTCACCTCCTTATCTGTATGATAGTGGGGTTTGCCTCCCTAGCTAATGTGAAGGGCAAAAAATGGGGATCAATGTGTCTGCTGCAGGGAAAAGAACTGTATTATGGAGCTGAGCACAGGTTGGAGTCTTCTGAGATTGGTTTCTACAAGTTGGGTTTTTTTTCCCCAAAATCAAAGCTCTTAAAAATCTCTGCGTATGCTGGAAGACATTTTGCTTTTGATAAATCAGTGATTTTTTTGCCTGCTTTATTGGAACATTCTGAGGCTAATACTGTTAATAAATTATGGCAACAGGCTAACCCAGAAGAAGCAATAAATGCAAGCCTACACCAGGGCTGTGCATATTATCTGAGTGTATATTTACTCTTAATCCATGTGCTGTAGTAAAGATTGTAAGTCAAAAGCAGAAACTTGGAGCCCTGACCAATGGCATTCTGCAGAAAGCCCTTGTTCTGGAAGGGCTTTTCAGCTTCTGTAACAACAAGGAACTACTCTCAAATATGTAAATAATGTGAATATTTTCTCCTCTCACACAATGCACAGCTTGTAGGTCAGTAAACTGTAATGTGACCTGTGATGCTCGACTTCTAGGAAAGATGCTGGCTAAGCTCTTTTTCAGAATAAGAGATAATTTGGAGAGCATGTGTGAGATATGTTTTGGCTAACGTGGACTTTGTGAGCTGTTGCTTTGGGTTGCTCCTGTTTTCTTGCATTAGATACTTCCAGGTGATGCCTTGCACAAGGTGATCAAAAAAAGACTTTCAAAGTCTTGGCCTCCATGTCCTGCAGCAACTTCAAAGTCCTGTGCTGCATAAAAAGCCATTTGAAATGGGCTGAATTTCAACAGTTCAATGAAACTTCCCATTTTGTGATGGAAACGACTGTTGCTAATTACTGGGGAGAGAGGTGAGGTGGCTAGAAAAGAGTTGGAGTCAGGGAGAAGCCAGAAATACTCACTGCCCACGCGGATGGGATGATGTAACGGCAGAGAACCAAAAAGGAATTATAGGGAATTATTCATACCCATGAATGAGTGTTATGTTAGTTGGGAAAATAGGGGGCGGGGAAAAGACCTGAGGGTTTGCTGTAGTCAGTTCACTGGAAACCTGTGGTCATTGTGCACCAGCGGTAAAGAGAAAAAATCATGTGTTATGGTAAGAGGGAGAGGACAGTGCTGGAAATGTAAAGCCCTGTCTTGATATACAGTACCTTCCAGACCCCAGGGGGTATGTTCTTGTTAGGCTTCCCTATTAAAGGACTAAGAATATATGATTTTTGCCATGTGTTTTTTTTCATGATAAATGGAGTTTTCTAAGAGCATCTCTTCCTTGCAGGTAGAATGAGAACAAAGCCAGGGCAGCAGCAGCAATGCTAGATCCCATGGGGATTGTGCCCTACACCCCAACCTTGGGGCTGCTGCTTCTCCCATAGGGCACCAGGTCCTTAATCAGCCCTTGCCATGCTTTCCTGCCAGGTGGTCTGCCTAAAATACCTCTTCTTTTTAATATCTGGAGCTGATGCAAAGTTGAACAGGCTTAATTAATCTGTGAAAACTGAGCCACTCTCCTGAATTGAAAAGAGGTGTGAATTTAGGCAAGAAAAAAATCCCACATTTTCCTCAAGGTGATCACATGGATTTGAGCAGGACTGAATTCACACTCTCTCCATTTCTCACATCAGGCAGCTTCCTGGTTTCCTCTCTGGACTTAATTTCTTTGGCTTCATCCCACACCAGATAGTCCCTCTCTAGTCTCTTGGGCCTTAATATAGGACATGTATTTTCTTTCCTGAGGGTGTAAGTGACTGCAGGAGCTGGCAGAGTGCTGGCAGCAAAGCCTGGAGAGAGTCATGGTGGGCAGAGGTGACTACTGCTCCCCAGGGCATCACGGATCTGCTGCAACATGGAGGGTAACACCCTATTTCTGGTGGTGACAAGGAGTAGCCTTAGTTACTGAGCACTGCACCCTGGCATTGCCGTTGCTAAAGGTAGCCCCAGGCGGGATGCACTTGTTTCCCCCTTCCATCGGGGACTCCCTGATGTCCCCATGCTGACCCCTTGAGCAAGGGGGTCCTCCTGCCAGGGAGTCCTGCTGAGTGGGCACAGGGGTACAGGCTGTAAAACCTTGCTCTCTCCCTTATAAACATCCCATCACTTCATGGGGAGCTGGTATAAACAGTGTCTCCACATAGCTGTTTTGTTTGGAATTAGCATTTTAACTAAACCCAGGAAATAGCATGTATGTGGTCAGTATGTATTTGTTCCTCAGGGGCTTGTCTGGGATTTGCACTGAGCATATGGAAAAACTTGTGCTTGAGATGTTTGTGTCTGACGTTTCTGGAGATACTGAGTTTCTAACAAGGAGGCAAAACTGTGTTGTTTCCACTGTGCCGTTCACTGCTTTGGGTAGAGTTGATGAGGCATCATTTGGGAGATGCTGAATTTTCCCCTGTAAATGGCTGGAACTCCTTTGGAAGTTAAAAAAGCCAAGGCCTTTGCCCAAATCCATCTGGAAACTCACCTGAAGCATGGATGCATTTCTGGCTGGTCTAGGCAATTTTCAGACCAATGTGTTTTTCTGCATGAAAATACATCACGAGCCGCATCAGAGAAGCAGACACAACCCAATCGTTTTTCTTTAAGCACATATCTGTTCCTCAGCACTGCCAGGTTATTCACACACAATCAAATGCAAACCAGTAAGTAGAATTAACTTCAATAGCAAATTAAGTTCTGGCATGTGTGGGGAAAAAAACCTAATCTGATAAAGTATCATGAATGGCTAGATATATCCTCCCACTTAAAATCTGGATACAAGAAGTAAAAAAAAGTTTTAACAAATTATTTGCCTGCAGAAAAGGATACTGGTTTGCTGAAGTTTTTAAGTTTAGCAAGTGGATTTGTCGTTTGTTGGGCTTTTTTTTTGCTGAGGAAGCCAGCCTAGTTTTACAGAGCCAAAGGAGAAGTTGAGAATTTTTGTCCTGTAGCTCAGTTTTAGGGAGCAAACGTTGGCTGCAGAGGCCCAGGAGGTTTTGGAAACCTCTCCCGATTACTGGGCAACCTCTGAAGCTTTCTCCCTGCAAATCTGGGCATCCCTTTGGGCCACTGCCTCCTCACACCCACACCTGCAGCTCCTGCGAGCTGTGCTGCGGCCCCTGGGCTGGGGATGTCCCTGGATATGAAAGATCAACCTGTCCAGGGGGGCAGGAAGAGGTGGGGATGGTTTTGCATGGTTACCGTTGCTGTTTATCACCCTTTCCAACCGCTTATGGCAGAAACTAGTGGAAAAAAAGCCTTCAGCGCTCCCTGTAAAACCTGGAGCCAGCACAGGCTTGCCAGCCTTACAAATCTGCCCTCTGTCAAACGTCTCATTCATTCGTTCTGCAGCAGAGACACGTGAAAATCACATCATTTCCCCAAGGCAGAATAACAGCATGCCTGTCCCCAAACAAATCCCTGTGCTACCTAGAAGCAAGTCACCTGTCAACTACAAGCAAGCTGAAACGGGACTGATCTTTATGGAACCGAACATTTATGCCAGTAAAACTCAGGAGGAACAAGCCTGAGTACCAGCAAAGCCTGATGGAGTTGCTCTGGCCCACTGTGGTCCATCAATAATGTGGCCAGGCATGCTGTCCCCTTCCCTCCAGGAAGGCACGTTGACACTCCTAGGAAGGAGGCTTGTGGAGAGGGCGAGTCCATGGCAGACCATGCTGTATCCTAATTTCTTGCTCCCAAAAGAGCTGTGAATAGGCACTCCTGCATCACCCCAAGGGTTTGCCTGCAAAGGCAAGCTTTTCCCTGATGACGACAGAGTCCAGCCTGCTCCTTTAACCGGAACCTGCTCTCCAAAGTTCAGACACTGGAGCTTTCAAGTGTGTCAAGCCTGATCAGCTTTCACAGGGGATGTTTTATCCTCTTGCAAGTAAGTAGTCTAATTCGGCTCCCTCCAAATATATGTAACCTCCATCCCACTGTTCCAATCTCAGGCTATCTGCAGGCTGAGATGGTTTTCAAAGTGGGGATGATTTGGAGCTGGATTAAAGGTGGATATGCTGGGGGCTGTCTGCCTTCCATCAGGTAAGGAGTAATTTTGGTAAAAAGATGGAGCAGTGGAGAGTCTGCTTTTCCACTCTGATAAATGAGGTGGGTTAGCACACATTCTCCATCTCAAACACCCATTCTCCATCAAACCTTCTGATCAGTACTGAATCAGCAGAGACTTGCTACGTACAAAAAGCCACTATTTCAGACCTTTTCTGGGCTTTGTAGAGATGCAAAAAACCTGCAGGCCAGCAGCTTTGACAGACTGCTGCTGCCTGGCCAGGCAGCCACATGCCAGGGCAAGGTCTTGTATCTGAGAATTGATGCTCCAGCTCAAGCCCATCTTCACCTCCACAGCATGCACCAGTGTGCATCAGCGCTTGTGAGACTGAAGACTATGTACTGTCAAGCTCCTCTTCCTCTTTGGGGATGGATCCCAAAACTTGGATCTTCTTGCTTTACTTAGTGTGTGGTTTTTCCTGCTTTATCTGTTACTCAGGGGTCTCTGGTCCTCCAAAAAGAGAGGAAAGGATGCTAAGTGGCCAGTGAGCACCATCCACAAACACAGCATTTCTTTGATTTGTTTACTCTGCCAGTCACAATGTGTTAGGCTTTCTCCCTGCCTTTGGAGCAATCTAATACTTTTGAAGAGTTTGGGTTTTTTTTGTCCTCTGGCACTGACAGCTTTGATTCCTCAATCCATCGAATTTATTGTTCTTGAATTAGAAAGACTCACATCCAGCCTGGCTGCCGTTAACATGTGTTTTTGCTTTGGGAGGTCTTGTGCCAGCAGCTTCTCGCACGGAGGATGGCTTTTCTCTTGCTGCCTGCAGTCAGCACAGGAGCAGCTTTGGCATGGAGGTGGTGACAGGCACCAAGGGGAGATGGACCTCCCCAGCTTTTCCTTCATGTGCAAAGGAAAAGGTAGAGGTAGCAGCAACAAGGACAGGTGCTGGGTGAGTTACTCTTTTGGTCAGTCTTCCCAGGGAAGTAAAACGCTGGTACATTGCCAGCTGTCCCAAAATCACTCCTAACATGAGTCAGATATGAAGGTAAAAGATAAAAGAGTTCATTTCCCTCAGACACAAGGTTCCAGAGATGCATTACCCTACCTGGGATGGAAAGCCAAAAATACAAGAAGAAATTGCCTCTTACAGCAGCATGTACTTGCCCCTAGCCCCAAGAAGCACTCTCTGCCTCTTGCTTTGCTGAAACCTGCCAGCACATTTGAGACACCACTGGTGGTGGCCCGGTCCTCTGGCTGACCTCATCCCAGCCTCCCCCCTAGAAATGGCTTCAGACGTGAGTGGACCTTATCCTTATGCCCAGCTTTGAGGAGGCCCCGTGGCAGGGCCACCTGTGCTACTCAGTCGAGGTGCTTATTTTGGGTGCCTATCCCAAGCCTTCCTTGCTGTGCTGATTCAAAGTGAAGTTGTCACCAGCCAGAGAACAATTGTGCTATATATTGGGTGATTTTGGTCCTTTTTTGCCCATAAGGGAAGCATTACCCACTGTGAACAAAATGCTTCTGGCAGGCTGGGGCTTAAGCCTTAATGCATGGCCCTTTCTAACCCAAAATCATAACTTGCAGCTATCTTTGGGAGGAGGTGAGACAAGCACCCTGATGACAGGCTGTCAGAGCAGGTTGTTAAATTCCCCTGTACGCCCCATCTGCTCCAGCTCCTTGTTCTGGTCTCAGCATGACCTCCACGAGGCTGCCCCCAACCTTCTGCCTCAGTGAGGGCACCTTTTCTGGTGACAACAGCATTTTGGATGCTGATGATGTGAGGATTGACCTGGTGATGACTGGTCATGCCAGTGCCCTCTCAAGGGTGAATATATTTGTTAGACTGCAGCTCAGAAACCTGTCTCCTGTTGGAGACCCCTCCAGTGCAGAGCACATGCCCTGGAGGCTCAAGCATGATGGAAAAGGCTGTATCCTGCAAAGGCACAGCCTGGACTGCAGCATCAGGTTCCAAGGCAGTCCATCAGCTTTTCCAAATTATCATTTCACCCATTTGGGTGCACGCACCAGAAGGGGAGCTCTGATGGGGCATTTACATGATACCCAGAAAAAGGACCAGACCCTGCTGTGTGGCATCTCATGGTGAAGTCTTCAGACCATGGTGAACCAGGGTGCCACAACAGCCTTGCAAAGCATCCCACTCCCACTTCACCTCCACAGCCTTGCACCTAATGGCCATAAAAATACCAGCTGCTGCCTCTGTTTCAACAGAGAGTGCTGGGGCAGAGAGCAACCCGCTGCAGAGCTAACACCAAAGGATTTCTGTGGCTCTGAAGAACAGGTTCAGTAATTTGACCTCCTCCTCCGCTCTGCGGCAGGGAGGCTTTAGTGGAGCAGGAACGTGCAGTGATGTACAGAGTACAACATGTACGTCGCTCGTGCTGACAGCAGCATGTTCTCACTAATTTCTCTGTTGATCTATATCCTTGAGCAAGGCTGCCACTGACATCCTTCTCACTGTGCCACAGAGGAACACAAGCCTCCTCAGAAAACATCTGGTCATCTAGTTTCGCCAGCTCTCTGCTCTCCAAGTCCCTGGATCAAATTAGAAGCTCACAGGCTGAAAGAAAAGCCATTGTATGTGAACTAATCCCCTGTCAAGATGCTTCTTAGAGCAGGCAGCAGGGATGATTGCAGGGGTCTGACGTTTAGTTTCCCTGGAAGGGCTGATTGTCAGATGCCTTAATAGCCTCTGGAAAGGTGATGCATTAACTGGATACCTGTCTGGGAGATGCTCTCCTTGCACCTACAACGACATCCTGGCAGCTGGATAAATCCCCATAAAAGGAAGAAAGCTCAGAGAGTGTTCACACTACCTCTGTGTCTAACATTTCCTAAGGGTTTCTCAGTCTTGTGATGTTTTGGGGGCTTGGGGTGCATCATGTGGCTTTAAGCTGACCTATATGGCTATAGAGGTACGAGGTCCTGTATAGAGGAGTGTCTTGGAGGCAGTGGTTTCCTCCAGCTGTGCTTTGGTGGAGCACTGGAGCACTGTTTTTGATTAAGGTTCTGCAAGGTGCTGTGCAAACACAGAGTGGGCAATTGCCTCAGTCCCCAGGGGCTCTCAGTCCAAAGGACAAGACCAAAGAAGTCAATGGCACAAAGAGAGGGGGGAAACACTCCTTTTTCCCCCCAAACTGAGTACTTCCATATCACTAACTGGTGGACCACAGGCATAAGGTTTTTAACTGGGGTGGGGTATGAGATATTTAAAGGAGGATGCTGCAGGGGGATTTAGAAGTACAGCAAACAAGGGTCAAGTCTTCTTTGGTATTTAACACCAGGAGTGATTTTTACATAAATGACCTGAAAATCTTCACAAAAATGCCAATTTGGCCTGGATTCAACTAGGATGAGGAATACCAGAAAGAGAGAGGAGGAGATTTGGCTTTTCCCCCTGTAAGAGGCCAGCCCTGGCTGGACTTCACTGGTCATGGGATAGCAGTTGGGATTTTCCTTCTCTACCAAGAGAAGAAACAGGGAGGAGAAAAAGGCAATTGTAAGCTCTCCTCAGAGACTGGGAGAGCTTTCCAAAGGTAAAAAAAGAAGAGACACTCTTAGAGATGGTGTTTGTTTCTTTTCCATGGTTTAAGCTTTTGGTAGGGTGGGGAGGACACCTCTCCTTTGACTGTACCTGGCAAGAGAGTTGTGAAAAACTTGTTTATGAAGAGAAATATGCAGTGTCTTCAGTTATAGACAAAAATCCCAGTGTTTTGTCTCCATACCTGGCCCCAAGCAGGGGTGGTAGGGCACACAGACTGTGCCTGAGCTCAGGAGGCTAGACTGAGCTGCACCTGGGTGTCACATCACTGGAGATCTTGGTTGCCTGAGGTTGTAAAGGGAGTTTTCTAGAGAGGTCTTCTAGAAAGGGGGTCCTAGGTCTGGTTGATAGGAAGAAGGTGGACAGAGCTCTTTGGTGGTGTCTGATTTTGGGCATGAAAACTGTGTTCCCGGCCCGGAGCTCAACTGAGTGATGTTTTAGATGCTTCCACCTTTGGAACATGACCCAGATTTGCTTTCTCTGAGAAGAGTGAGGGGTGTGGCTTCAGCATCCAGAGCTGAGGTAAATACTTCCAGCCCTGATGTATCATTTGAGATGATGGTGGCTTTAATATACTCAACACAGAGCTATTCTCACTGCTAGGCTGGTGACCAGGAGAGAGTGAATGAGAAGGAATCAAGATGCAAATTAGGGATGGAGATTTTTCTCAGGGTTAATGTACATATCAGATATCAGAGGGCTTGTCTTGGGAGCAGTAAAAAGAGAGCTGCCTTTTCAAATCAATAACCCTTTTTAATACACAAAAAAAAAAAAAAAAAAAAAAAAGTCCCTTTTCACGTGCTGGCTTCCCATGCTTGTTGCCTGTATTTTTGCTGGACTCCACAAGGTGGCACAAGGAAACTGCTCTCTCCAGAGGAGCATCCCCCGGCTGCTCGGGCTCCCCAAACTGCACTTTTCTGCACTGGATCTGCACCAGCAACTGGCTGGGGGGCTTTAGCCTCCAACAGAACTGAAAAAATCCTACATGGGGATTACTCCTTCTTAGCTCAGGCAATGTTTTGCTGGTTGCCCAGAAAGGACATGTTGAGCAGGGTGATGAGCAGCATGACGCTGTTGTTGTTGGGAGCTTGCAAACGAAGCAAGGACAGGGGGCTGCTTGTATTTTGACCGGTGCACCCATGTGGGGATTTCTCCCCTTCCCCGTAGCTGGTCAGAGGGGCCCTTCTGACATCGGGTACCTGTGATGCCCCTGGCTCTGGGTGCACCTCAGAATGAAATCTGAACTACATCGGAAAATTCTGCAAGAAAGCAAGCTCGTCTCTGGCTGGAGCTTCATCGGAAATGCCAGGAAAGAAGGAAACCACAGCTACAGATGAACAGGAAGTTGTTTTTCTTATATGAAGTGGAACACACTTTCTGACTGGGATGGACTAAAAAGTTTCCTTCTTCCTATCAATCTGAGGACCCTGTCAAGACAGCTCTGCCTTTCCTGCTGCGTTATGGCCTTGATGCTTCTTCTCAAGTCTGGATTCATTCATGTTGCAGCCTGCCAACTCCGTTGTGTCCCACAGACCATCCTTTACCCCTCCAGCCAGAGTATTTCTGGGTGGCAGCTTCCCTCTCCAGACCAAGCAAAACATGCCTGCTTCAAGCCACCAGAAGTCAGATGCTTCAATTTTGCATCTCCCTTTGAAAGAAAAACCCCAGGCTGCCTTTTCGAACCATGCCACAAATGCCTTTGCTGCACCAGCCCACTCTCATCATTGCTGTTATTTTCAGGTCTAAGTGGGCTTGGCAGTTCGGATGGGGGGGACAGGACTCATATGACTCACCCAAAACCACACAAACACAGCTTGCTCGCTCTGCTTGCCTCAACGGCTGGAGGAAAAGAAAAGCAGCTTATGATCATTTATTATTGGGTGTAACAGGAGGATGCTGATAAGCAGATGATTTATCTGAGCATCTCCAGTGGCTGAGATGAGCTGTATCCTGCGGAGCCAGCATGTCACGGGTAGTTTGTGTGGTTTAGAGAGCCTTTCTGGGGGGGTGCTTCATGCCAGCTCACTGCCATTGCCTGCTCAGTGCTGTGAAAGTTGCCAGGTCTGTGTTTACACCTGTGGAGCTAAGGCCTGACATTGCTGGGGGCTTTTTTTAGGTACTGGGCAGTGACATGGCTTGCAGAGGCTTTGGAGAGGTGGCTGGCATTTCACAGACTAAGAGGTACCTAAAATCTGTCAGAGACAAAGGCCTCTTGCCCTGCCCATGTGGCCGGGATGGCAGAGGTGCGATGGAGGATGCAGTCTAGGGTCAGAGCTGGGGGATGGCAGTGCAAAGTTGCTGCTGAGGGGCTCGCTGGGGGCTTCACAAGCAATGCTCAGCTGAAGGACCTCATCCACCAATATTTCAACCCCCAAACCCATGCTGCAGCAGACTGGCAATCTCAAGTGCAAGCCTGCAGAAACAGGAGGGGCAGGTAGAGCCTGGCTTTGCCCCCTGGCACCTCCTGCAGCCCCCCTGTGCCTCAGCCAGGTCTGCTCAGGCACAGCCATCCCTGCCCCAGCCGGAAAGCCCTGCTCTGCAGTGCGTGGCCGCAGGGCCATGGGAGTCTCCAAGGATGTTAGGCTGCACTACTACTGCATCATATCTATGTAATATTATATAGCATGTTCATCTTGCAGTGACACGAGTGCCTCCAGCTCCACCTGGGTGAGTGGCCCCCCTGCATGGTCACCTGCGGTGGTAGGCTGTAAGAAATGGAAAAGGGATGAGGGTTGATGCTGGTTCCATGTCCTGGAGCAGCAGACAGGCAGGAATTGTGACAGGAAGCACAAGAGTCAGATCCTAGCTTGAACCTGCTCATCAGCCTCTTGTTAGATCAGCAAGGAGCGGCCCTCTGGGCTGTTGCATCCTCAGGGACAACAGGGGCTTGGGCTCTTCAACCTTCCCCCTCTGCAGTCTCTTTGTATTCATAAGAAAAACTCTGCCTTCCCTCCTCCTGCCTGGTCTGAGCCCTGATGAGTGGCCACCTCGGCCCAGCAAGGTGGTGGGAGCCATCAGCATGTTCAAAAGAGGAGGGAATAATGGTGCTCACTGGTGGTACAGTGCAGAGACAGATGCACGGAAACTCATTAGAGAGCAGATTGACCAGCAAAGCTCTCCTTAGGCAACCTTGCTGGGAGCGCTTGCACAGCACTGAGGCTGCTGGATGCGTCCCACCAGTCCTTCCCATCCCTCCAGGGTTGAGTTGTGGGGAGAAAAGCAAATGCTCTGTCTTTTCTAGCTGGAAGATGTCTCATGTCTTGAACAAAGAGGGCAATGAAGCACTGGGACAGCTTCAGGAGGGACATGGGATCCTCCTGGAAGTGGGACCTTCAAAATAGAGCCTAGGGCAGGTCAGCGGGCTGGAAACAAGATGCAGCTCAAAATAAATCCCATGGCTGGTGCTAAAGCCAAAGGTGCTGCCAAAGAGCACAGGAGGACTGATGTGGGGATGACTGTCAGGGCAGGCATGGCCAGGAGGTGCCCAGGGCTGGGTAGCACGAATGCAGCAGGTCTTCTTTGAGGGCAAACCAACACAGGTAACTTTTTCATGCTGCCTGCTCATTGGTCCAAACCCAAGTCACAGTAGGTAGGAGTGGTAAAAAAAGCCATGTGGTTATGGAGGGGATGGGTTTTGTTTGGACATCCACGGAGCTGCAGGCCACAGGGCTAAGCCAAAGGCACTGCCCATCTGCTTGTCCCTAGCCTTGGGGCCCATCTCCTGGGCTCTGCACCTTCATTTCCATGCCCACATCTGCCATGTCGCATGCCTGCCTGAACTTTTGCTAGCCTGAGCCATGCCTTCTTGCTTTACACCCTTGCTTGGAGTAAAGGCAGAGGATCCACCTGGGCAGGTGTGGGACCACTGAAATGCTGTCTTACATTACAGTGGATTTACTGGGAGGTATCAGAAGATAATTATTTGTTTCAACTTCTGTTGAAAATGAATAGAGTAATAGTCTAAAAATATCCCACAGTGTGTGTACATATCCGCAGCCACTAACTTAGGCACAATGAGCCCATACAGACCTAACAGATCATCTCAGAACAACTTTCAGCCTCTATAAAGGAAAAAAATAAATAAGACCAATAAACAGGGTGAAGGAAGGAGAGTTTTGCCATTAAGGCATCTCAGTGAGCTTGGCAGAGGTGTGTCAAGCTGCTCTTCAGCAGCAGTGACTGGCTCCAATACCTCCTCTGGAAGGGGGTCATGGGTAGCCATGCTCTGGACTCATTCCCTGACACTGGCTCTAGGGGCAAAATACACTTATTTTCTGCTTAATAGCTCAGAAAGTCATGTCTTCCTCCTGGTCAGGTGCCAAGCATAGCTTATCTTTCCCCCTTCACCACATGATGTGATGCTCGTCAGCGGGCTGAGAAATGCATCGTGTGCCAGGTTCTAAGGTAAAAGGATTTAGATTTTAGAATTTTCATGTTAGATAGCTCTTTCTGTGGACTTGCAGCTGCTTAGTTGCTGTTTCCAGTGTTTAAATGTTGAAGGCAAAAGGAGATCAACTTTGTTTACAACTTGGTGCCCAGGAGCAGCCCTTGGGAAGCAGAACCCAAACCAGCTCCAATCCTGGTTCTCATGCACCCCAAACTCCCCATTCAGTGAGGTAAGGGCACCCAGGGATGGAAACTGTCCAGCCTGGCCTTGGAGAGACTGTGGTTTAGTCCAGGGGGTCTGCACTGGTGTCCTCTGACTTTCCAGGACCTCAAGGCTTTTCACTGCAGAAGGTGTTGAGCTCCTTCTTGTTCCCTTGTCCTGATCGCCATCCTGGGTGAGTTAAGGAGCAAAAGCCAGCTACGGCTGCTTGCATAGACAGTCAACAGCACCTCCAGGAGGGTTTCTGGTTTGGGTGGAAATGGTCTGCTTGTCCTGTTCCCAGCTATGAAGCCTTTTCCAAGCTGTTTTTAGGATTGTTTTTTCCTCTCTTTCACACCTGTGGGTCTCCATTGATCTTCAGGGACTTGCCTCTGGTGTCCTTTAGACAAGCTGAGTCCTTCATTATAATCTGTTTCATTACACTGTTTCCCCAACACCATCCTTTAGCAGACAGGCAGTAGCAAAGGACAGATGCTTGGGGTCTGTTTCTTCTTTGCAGTGATAGCAGCCTCTTATGGTGGAGACTGCTCTGGGCTTTAGCAAAGCAGGATGACAGCCTGTGCCTTCAGACAGCCTGGAGCAAGCACCCTAGACATGCACAAGCTGCTTCATTTCTCAGGTGCTTAGCTCTCTAAGGCTGTGTTTGTTTCATTTTTCACCCTGCTATTTGTCTGAACAGGAACATCCAGTTAGTGCTCTTATCCAGTAACTCTAATCTTCTTCATGTCTTCGTAGATGCTCAGGCTGTTTCCAGTGTAACTGGTGAAGCCTCCAGCCCCTTCCACAGTGTTCTTTTCCATATGGGTAGTGTTAATCCAAATCCTAGCTGCAAGCTGAAATCCCAGGTGCAGCATAATTACATTTAAGATTTACAGGGGGAAAAAAAAAAATTGAAATTGTCAGGATGACCCTCTTGGGCATTTGCTGGGATTGCTTCGGTTTGATGTTTGCAGCAAAACTTCCACTTTACCATTGTCAAAATGGTGTGAAAAACTCTAGATTTTACTGCAAACTAGATGGGACTGTCCTAGAATAGTGAAACTGGTCCATTCACTGCCTTGAGACAAGGTTACTATGGCCTATGCTGTGTTTAATCTGTTTGCAGAGACCTCCACCTCTGCCTGTGACAACTGAGAAGTCCTTAGGCCATTGCAGGGGAGAGTATTTGAACACATGAGTTGGAGCCCAACCCTCTGAGATAAGATGGGACATAGTCTTAAGAGGGAAGGGATAGAAACCTGACTGTCATGATCTGGTCTGGTCTCCTCATGGAGCACCAGGAAGGACAGGGATTCAGTGTTCTTGGTGCCAGCTGTAGAGGAGGGGGAATGGACAGGCCTGTCTAATGAGCAGTCTCCTCCATCCTAGATCATGTAGTCCTTGAAGTATCAAAGTATTCTTGGGCCAACCTATCAGCATTTCGCATTTAAGATGTATTGAACCATTGCTCTCTGGTATAACTCCTACATCCGTATTAAAGTTGATGATGAACTTTAGCAGAACTCGAGTGCTGACCTTGAAGGTGTTTCTTGAATCACATCATCCAGATTGCGGGTAGGATTTATGTGGTCTCCACAGTTCACATAGCCCAAAACAGTCTCTGTTCATCCATTGCTGCTCGGTTGCAATAGGATGTAGTCCATTAATACACCTGTGTCAGAAGTGACCTTGAATTCATGTTGATTTTGTAGGGATTTACTTGTGTTTGTTCAGGTACGATTTACTTTGGTAATTCCTATGAGCTGCAGAGGGTGATGGCCTTTGCCAAGTATTTTACCACGTGCCCAAAGGCAGATGTTTGAATTATATTTTTGATCACTGCAAATGATGCATTCCCCCAGGACCAAGCTCACCTAGCTTGCTAGGGAAAATAGCCTGTTCCTGTGAAAATCCTTAATTTCAGGTGGGAACTCTCCCAGCTAGCTTTTTGTTAGGCAAGTGTCTGGATTTCTCTTCCTATTAAGCCACTAATCAGCGAATAGAGGTTGTGGCATTTGCTCCTTTCCAAAGGCAAACTAGAAACAGAATAGGGTTGGTTCAGTCTCGCTTGTATGGTTAAAACAGGTGAGGAAAGTGGAAATAATTCCTGATACATGGGGATATAGGGTTGTGGGTGATATGAGAGCAGTACTGTGAATTTGGATCAAGTTTTGGTGCATAGTCCTCTGTAAACAATGCAAAATTGCAGCGCTTCTCATATCAGGTTGACAGTAGGCTTGTTACAAATACAATTATATCCACATTAGAAAAATTGGGGTAGATAAAGGATGGGAGAGATCACATATCCTACTGCACCATCATCCAGACTAAAGCTCCATAAAGTTCACATGGTTAAGAAAAATGTCTTTACAGCTTCCATCCTACAAATGATACTCCACAAACTTTGCTTTCAAGTCTCCCATGACAGTAGTTTTCTAATTGCAACAGATGTCAGAGCGTCATTGTCCATGATAATGAATGTTGAATGGCCGTTTCCTTTAAGCCAGGCTGTTGGGGTCATGGCAAATGAGATGTGGTCATACCATGACATAATTAAACAGTTGTATTAATAGATAATTCCCATAACACTCCCTCGCAGGTCACATACAGAAATAGCAGCAGCGTTGTACACCCCTTCCCTGTTCTGCTTGTTCTGCTCTGGCATGATGGGAATGATAAGAGGTCTTTGTGAAACTGCCAAGAAGCTGTAGGGAGAAGGAATGCTGTCCCAGCCCTAAGAGATCTCATGACTTGGAGATGATTGCAGGGGGATGGTGGGAGAGGCAGAGGCACACGTGATATTGCCTCTGCCAGCAACAAAGGCTTCCTTAGAGTCAGTAGCAATATGTTTGCTGCTGCCTTGTTTGTTTGAGCTGCCCTGCTTTTGCTATGCTCCTGTGAATGAGGGTCTTGTGTCCTCCCCGCCTGTGGCTTGGAGATGGCCTAAAGCTGCTACTGGATGATTCTAGTCTGATTCCACCTGGCTTTTGGAAACTCCTGTGGCTTGGCCAGGTGCTGGGGATGACCCTACACTGATGGGATCCAAAACACCTGTTGGGAGTCATCCATGGAGTGTGGAGCAAACCTTGGTTTGGTCAAGTAGGGCCCTCTGCACCTGGAGATGCCAGGCTGAAAATGAGGATGGGGGAGTGAGAGTGTTGGCTGATTTTACTGGGGTCATATTTCCTGTCTTTAGAGACAACTGAGTAGTATATTTATCCATTGATTTTGTTGAACTCTGCTTGTAGAGGATGGGTTTACTTCCAGTTATCAAAAAAAACCCACTGTAAAATGGATGTCTGGTGAAGGTCCAGGCCCCTTGTCCTATATATCAGTTCAGAGCTGTCTTACAAAAGATTATCAAGAACGGCAAGAACAGCTCATGTGGATATAAGTTTTAAAAGATCAGCCATGCTTCTAGAAGGGCGTGTTTCTCTGAAAGAAGATAGCCCAGAAATCCCATTCTTTTATCATCTATCAAGACTAAAAATCAGAAATCAAGCCCGAGCTCCATCCATACCTGGTTTCCCATGAAAGGCTTAGCTTGTAACACTTCTCTCTCCCATTTTGTCATCCAGGCACCCAGACCCCCAACTCAGCTGGACTTGAGACCAGGTTGAACCTTCAGAAAACATATAACTCACCTTGTTCTTCGTGTTCCTGCTCCTAATTTTCACCCTGTGCATGCATGGTCACCACAGGCACTGGTGAACTTCATATAACATTATCTGGCCCTAGAACATGTGACCGTGCCTGTGTGAGTGGCTCTGGGTTTGTTTTTTTGCTTTTTCTTTTGCATGAGTTCATAAGATTTGGGAGCCTTTATTCGTGGTTGGATGATGGAGGGAAGAGCTGTGGGCAGGTAGGTTTAATTGTCCTTCTCAAAGCAGAGGATTGCTGGAAGCTGGTGGTGGCTGGGTCTGAACTGCTACAAAATTCAAGAAACTGCTTTGAAAGAGGAAAAAGTAAAGTCCCCCGAGCTGGGGAAGGAGAGTTTCCCTAAAGAGATGCAGTACCCAGGCCAAAGTAATACTTGAAATTTATACTGTGGACCTGCACCTGGGACATTTCCCACGCAGTGGTTTTCTGGCTAAGCCAGCAGTTTTGGGGGGTATGACACTGCTGAGCACTGGCATTTTTCGCATTTTCATTGTACAGCAGGCCACATCTTCCCAAGTTTATGCAACCTCCTTATCCTTTTGGAGAAGAAAGTATTCAGATCTGGGCCCCAGTGTTGGAGCTCCTGGCCGACCTGGAACAGGGTCTTTGTTCTGATGTTAATTAGTATCTATTGACCCCCTCTGCTGTTCAGATGCAGTGGGGCGTGCACAAGCTTGCAAATACGCTTACATAAGGAGCAGCCCAACTGATGTCTGGCTCCTGCCAATAAATTAATTGCTTTTGCCAGGACTGCATCTCCGCTGGAAGAAGCAATCAATTTCTGGCTTCCAGCGAAGATCATGCTTTCCTGATACCCAAGCACAACATTGCATCTGTAATCATCACCTTTTCTGCACAAAATTCATCCGAGTTTGGATTCAAAATCCTTTTCTGGCTCTGTTCATAGAGTTTAATGTAATTTTTGTTTCAAGTGAGTTACTAGGGTGGATAATTCCCTCCACCCATGGGCAAGCGAAGTGTCTGAGAGGCAGGGAGGCTGGTCCCACCAGGCAGAATAGTTTTCCTCTCCGGTCTTGACGTCTTGCTCACTGTTTAGATACCTGTCAGGGGAAAAAATTGTGGTTAGTATTGATATTTGCTCTGATGAAGTTGAGAAACGGGTTTCTTTTAATATCCAAGGTCTAGGGAATTCCTGCTTAGACACACAGAGAGTGTTTACTGAGCAAGAAAACAGCTTTGGTAGCTGGATTATCGCAATATATATCCCTTCAGGTATGTGATGTGTTTTAGCATTGTTCTTAAAATCCTGTCAAACCATCCTTTCTTGCTAACTGTAAATGAGGGAAGCACTGTGTCCTAATTAAGCTGTTTGCTACAAGCAAAGCTCAGCTTCTCAAATTGCTGTCAGAGCAGTTAGCAAATGTGGGAGGCTGGTCTCCGGTGTGGCTGTACTGGTGGAAGGAAACCAGACGGTCTTGATTTTTCCTTACAAAGCTGTTGACCGGTTGGGGGGGGGAATGGTCTAAGGAGACACGGAAGAAGGATCCGGGGAGTGAGCAGTAGGGGAGCAGAGGGTTGTGGCGAGGCAGGACCCACCGTGATGGAGCCAGTCTCCCGGGCGTGCAGGCACAGCTCCCCTTGGGGATGCTCAGCCCCCTCCCAAACCCCGTGGCTTGCCTTCCCCGGGGAGGTGTTTGAAGGTTTCATTTGATTCGCACATCCTGCATAAAGCAGGCAGCTCTGCTGAAAGTAAACATTTCCTTCAACTCCAGCCAGGCGGACGAGGTCTGGAGCTGCCTGCAGCTCTGGGCAGGACCCCGGGGGAAGGCAGGGCTGCCCGCCCGGGTGACGGGGAGTCCCCGCAGCCGATAGGCACCGCGCCAGTCCTGCTCGCCACCCGTCTCCACCGGCAGGCTCACCCGGCAGATCGGCTGGGGTGCTGCCAGGAACGGCTGGCCTGCCCACTGCTCTGCCTCTGCCCGTTTATATGGGCAGCCACGGAGGTGGGGCTGAGCTCTTCCCCCTCCACCAGCATCCCAAGCTGCGGGAGAGCAAGCGCTCGGGGTAGCGAGTAACGGGACCGCGTCCGACTCGCCGGGACAAGATGGGGAGGAAGCTGGACCTCTCCAAACTAACCGATGAAGAGGCCAAGCACGTTTGGGAAGTCATTCAACGTGACTTTGATCTGCGGAAGAAAGAGGAGGAACGGCTGGAGTGAGTATCTGCCCGGTGGTCCGCGAGGCTGGGTGCAAGTAAGCTATAGTTGCAGGTCCCTGTTTCTTCTGCTGCATATATGGGTTGCAGGAATAAAGCAACATGGTGAGACTGTGGGCAAGGAGGAGCAGCCAGGACCTGGCTGTTAAAATCAAACCCAGTGGTTAACAGATTATGTTATCAGTGGCAAGGTGATGCATTCAGGCTGCCAAGGTGCAAACTGGCACCGTGCTATCGGTGGTGACGCAGACCAGTGTCACTACAGTGGTTTATGGGGACAAATATCTGGCCTCCACCTAGGAAATGCCTTTGTGGGGCTTGACGCTAGTGTGGCTCTCACAGGGAAACCTTACCTTGGAGCACAGGATGGAATCTGGCTCCCTTGCTCTTGTTTCATGTGATGGTTCTCATGTCTGTAGGACAGGAGGGCTATTCAGTGATTCAGGGGGCCCTGGGAGTCCACAGACTCCTGAAGAATCCTGGAAAAATAACTGAGAGCAGTGGTAAACCTACTGTAGTAGCCTTAAATATGCTCTACAGGGGTCCATGACATCCTGGGAAAGTTTTAGGGGGTCACACATAGGGAAAAGATTGAGCAGCAAATGGATGTATCTTCTAAGTTCTTATAAGCAGGGCATTTGACAAAAGTACTGTTTTAAAAGTGTTCAGACAGATTACGTTAAATTTTGAGCATGAGAAATTGTGGTGGTTTAGGTGTTGTTTGTTAACTAGGTTGGGTGTTGAGCTTAATAATTTCATAGCTTTATTTCAAGAAGCTACAGCATCCCTGTTGAGGGTCTGGCCAAGTTCTCATTATTATCCCAACAGGATGGCCTGCATTCCCAGGCCAGGTTTGGGCAGTGCTGCACTCCTGCTGAGCCCCTGCACCCCTCTAGCTCTGAATTTTGTGAGCCACAGCTGGTGCCAAAGGCAAACTGGTGCCTGGAGCCAGGAGCTCATTGGTTCCCCTGTCAGATCCAAGGGGAAAGGTGAGGGGTGAGAGTCATCCTTCTTCACTTGGGCTATCTGCATCTGAGCTGTTGAAGCATCCCCTAAAAAGCTTGCTGTCATGGGTTTCCACACAAGGCTGTGTGGGATTCTCCATTTACACTATTAGCCAGGAGAAGCTCTCACTTATATATTTTTGAACCTCCTGATTGTTTTTTTACCTAAGAAAACCCAGCCTGTGTAGGAGGCAGTGATAATTCAGTATCATAATCTACTGCCTTCCTCTGCTGGTAGCTCTGCAGGACCAAGATCAGACAAGGATATTTTAAAAATTATCACCCTGGAAAGGATGAATATTTCCCTTGTGATGGATCTGAGCTGTGCCTGGAGGAAGGAGGTGGGGACCGACATTGCTGTGCCCTGCAGCAAAGTAGTGGGTGAGGTGAATTCCTTACCTACTTGACCTTGGCGCCAGACTGGCTTATCTGGGTCCACTGTGATGCCCAGGAACCTCCCAAATTGAGTGCCATGGTATAAGAAGTGTAAGATAGAGGGAAGGTCTCAGGATGCTTCTACCCGGCTCCTGCCGCTTCTCTGAAGCAGTGTTCCCTCTGTCCCATCAGTCATGGCTTTTTATTCCTTTTGTTGTTTAATCCTGTCCCAAGGAGGGCTGGCGTTAATCCAGCAGTGCCTGGCACTGCCCGAGTCTCAAGGGTAGAGCATGTTACCTGGTCCAAGGCTTGGTTGCCTCTGTCCACAGGCTCAGCTAAGGCCATACATCAGATATTTCTGTAATACCTGGCATAAACCAGACCACCAGTCTGGGAAAGTTTGCCACACTCCTCCGTGCTGGACACGTGAGCATTTTCTGCCTGTTAACAAGCTGGGACATGATGTGACATAATGTGATACCCTGCAGCCATTCGCCCTTGCTCCCTGTGCTCTGACCATCCCCATTTGATTTTCTATTAATTTGCTTTTCTAATTCATTAGGCTTGTCTCAACCTGCAAGCCTTGAAGAAATGGTTCCCCCC
>NW_020799107.1:9386787-9402266 GCF_003259725.1 Athene cunicularia | reverse complement strand
TTCATAGCTTTATTTCAAGAACCCCAGCTTGGTCTCTTTCTTCCCTTTCTGCTGCTTCTCTGCATTTTCTTTTTGTCTGAAGCTATTCACCAACAACAGACAAAGACTTCAGCTGGCCAGAAACTGCACAACCATGCGAGGGTAATGCTTTGCCCGAGAAATTAAATAATGGCCACTTTGTGGGGCTCTCCCTGCTTCCTTCCATAAACATCTCTGCCAGCAGCTCTGTTTTGGGGGGATGGCTGCCTGCATCTCTCCTGGAGCTCAGCTGGACCAACTGAAGTCTGGCATCCCACCACCGCTGATTTATTCTGCTGTGAGCAGAGCAGGGAAGGGGCTGGCTTGTGCCAGCAAGAGGAGACAAGAGGCGTGCAGTTCCTGCGGGTTTTAAACTGGTTTGGCTGAGACTTGTCCTTTCTTTGACAGGTCTGGTGGGCGAGGGAGGTGAAGGCATCCGACCGGTCTTTGGGAACCAGAAAAAGCAGTCCAGTCAAAGATCAGATCCTGTTGAAAACAGCCTTAGCCCAGGAGTGGAAAAGGAGCACTGAGCCCAACCCAAGGGTTTTCTATCTGGGGGGTTGTTTTCAGTAGCCACATAGAAATCTACCACTGAACATTTGCACTAGGTTTTTTTAAATGCTGTTAGGACAGTGAATAGCTGAATATAAAAAGTAGGTACCCAGTTCAGTCTTTAAACTGAGTTTTACATGTCCCAAATCCTTGGATAATGCAAGTTGTTATCTATCCTGTGTTTACAGCGAACACAGCCCAGTGTGCTGGCTAGAAAAGTTTGTCCCGGAAAAAAAAATAAGAACTGATCCCTAATGTGCAAACTGATTTGGTTACACAGAGATTAGCTTGATTTACATTCATGTCGTTCCCACCACCAGCCACATCACTGTTCCTGTGGACGTCGTGGCACTGCACTGCCACGCCAGCAAGGCTTCTGCTGTGGTCACCCGGGGCGTCAGCCTGTCTCCCAGGCAGCTGGGGGGCACTGGGAGCATCACCAGAATCCCTGTGGTCCACACTGTGCTCCTGAAGCAGCCTCCAGACCTGACAGCTTGAGGGGTTTTGCCCAGGCTGACTTCTACTCTGGAAAATGCAGCTTCCTTACCCTGCCTAGACAGAAAACAACCTTCTAGGACCTTCCCTACAAGTCAAACATTGCCTCTCAGCCATAGCCCCAAAGACAAACATACCTGAGGTAGTGTGCGGTGCTGGGAACAAACAGAAAGCCTTTGGGTAGCACAGTGGGCCCCCACCAGTTCAGCAGGCATTTTAGCTGGCTCTGGCTGCCACTGGGGATTCAGCCTCACACCTTCTTGCATGGGGACCTGCTCTAGCAGCCAGGTCTGGATGGCGAAGGAAGCCTGTAGTGATGGACTGCCAGGAGAAGGTGCTCTTGGAAAGCACTGGTGTTGGCCAGGCTTTCACAGGACTGTTGTGAGCATCTCCTGCTGCTGTCCTCTGAACAGTCAGAACCTTGTTGCCCACCACTTCTGCCCTTAATAAAAGTCTCCACTGAATTTAGCACTGAAGGACTAGATTTAAGGCCCTTTTAACACTTTCTGATCTCGGATTGCCTTTTTTTTTTTTTTTTTTTTACCCAAGAATTCCAGAAAGCTTTTAATTCTCAGCTGGACTTTGGACTCAAAGATCATGTTGAATTGAGGTGCAGGCAGAGATTTTTGAGAAGAGTCGCTCTTCTGAGGTTCCTGAGATTTATTGTCAAGAAGAAAATGGGACAGGTTTTGGCACAACCAAATCTAATCTTAAATTTAACAGCAGTAGATCGTAACGTATAGTATCCTGCCCTGAATCTGAAGCCTTCCTCTTTGCTCAGCTCAGCTTATATAACTTGTGATATGTTGTTGATTATATTTGCCCTACAGCTGTATCCACAAGCTGAGGGACTCAGGATGTTCCCTGGAAAATCATTCCTCAAATGACTGAAGCATGATGGGGGTTTGCCACATGAGAGTTTGCAGTGAAATGCTAACAAAAACAAATTCCTGTGTTTTGGGATGTTTTCTGCAGGGACCTGAAATGCAAGATCAACCAGGAGAGCAGCAAGAGAGAGTTTCTGACAAATCAATCCCACCTCAACGCAACCCACTGCGTCCACTGCCTCCAGCCCTTCAAGTTCCTGCTGAACAGCAAGCGGCAGTGCCTGGACTGCCGCTTCTTCATCTGCAAGAACTGCAGCCGCTACAACAAGAAGGAGCAAGGCTGGGTCTGCGATCCCTGCCGCCTCTCCAGGTACCGCTCCCGCCATGGAGAGCCAGGGGCAAGGCGAGCCCCGGGGCTGAGACACAAAAACAGTTGCCCAAACTCAGCATCCCTTTATGCTGGTTAGAAACCAGTTACGCCAGTTAGAAAACAGGCTGTGTTTCTGTGAAGAGGCAGTTTCTGGGTGAGGGTCTGGTCACCGTAAGCGTGGCTGGACTGGCTCACCTGTATGTGCACACTCTTTTTGGGCAGGATCGTGAAGATCGGTTCCCTGGAGTGGTACTACGAACACGTGCGATCCCGTTTCAAGAGGTTTGGAAGCGCCAAAGTGCTACAGTCCCTCTACGGCAGGCTGCAGCCGGGGCAGGGGGTGAAGTCCACATTTCTTGGTGAGGAGGAGAGCTGAGGTTTCTCCTGCATGGGGTGTCTGTGCAGCACTGTGTTGGAATGCACCAAGGGAGGAACATCAGCATTGGTGCTGCTCTGAGTTCCATGTTGTTTCAAGACCGTTCTTGGGGAGGAAGCAGAGATTCAGAGTTGGGAGTTCATACTGAGAGCACCAGAGCAGATGTTCTTGATGGGTTTTTTTCCCCTTTGTTAAGGTTTATGTTTTTAACACAGATTTGAGTGCGGAGTTTTAAGTCTCATGTCCTGCAGTAAGAGTTGCAGCTCTTGTTTTTCTTTCTTTTAGCTCTTTTCATCACAGGGGAGAGCTTGTGAAATTAACCCAAGTTTAACCTCGGGTCCAAAACATCCAACTGGCTGGATAAAGCCAGCACTCATTTTTTTTCCCCATGATCTTATGATTTTTAAAGCCAATATGATGATGCTCTGACACTGACAAAACTGCATCAAAATTAGTGAGTTACCTGTCACCATAGCTGTTTACTTCAGAGCTTTATGGATCTTCAGTATTTCTGATATTGATCCAACAGTGCATAAACATATGGTGAAAGCTGTTGTTAATGCAGTATTGTTTACTGGGTAGCTGCTAGTTGCCATTCATACAGCTCCTGTACTGCTTTGCCTATTGCTCTTGAAAACCAATGTGGATTTTATTCCCATCTTGAGGATTCACAGAAAAGTTCACACAAATACCATAGACATGAGCTGATTCAACTAGTCCAGTCATTCTTTTATCCAGACATGGAAGAAATATCAGAAAGACCGTGGAGGGTTGTGTCATTGAATATAAAATTAATGGACTGAGAGACAATTTATGCAGCATGCAGTCTGTGCATCAGACCACACAGAAAGGAAAATCCGAGAGGAAACAAAACCAAGTGCAAGGATATCAGTGCTTTAGGCTTCTTTAAATTGAGATTCAGATGTCTTTTTCAGAAAGAGATTATTTTGTTGTTATTACTTCATCAACACCAGTGAATTGGCTTGACCCTTGAGCAAGAAGGAATCTCCTCCTGGGACATGTCTCTGGTTGCAGGAGGTACAGCAGAATGATGTGAGACCATTGCATTTTGCATAGCCCTCTTGCTGTTGGCTGTGCTGCTGCACTCCCAGGCATGTTGCATCAGAACTGTAGAAGTGGTGGCAATTAGCTCTTTGGCTTTTAAAAGTCAAGTCTTGCCTCCAAGTGCCTGTTTTGTTCTCGCCTTTTTGATGACTGTGCCTTGTGATGGCTAGAGAACTCCAGTTAACCATAGCTCTGAGGCTTGTTCGCTGTGAGGTACTGGAGAAAATGTGCTTATTTATTTTTCCCACCATTTTTCTTTTCATTTAGGTCTTCATGAGAGAG
The DNA here is from genome assembly GCF_003259725.1 of Athene cunicularia. Classification (NCBI taxonomy): domain Eukaryota; kingdom Metazoa; phylum Chordata; class Aves; order Strigiformes; family Strigidae; genus Athene; species Athene cunicularia. The sequence continues at coordinate 9,398,281 of NW_020799107.1, read as the reverse complement.
TTTACAGCCTGCCAGACATTAACAGTAAGTAAAAAAGAGAATTGTAGCATGTGGCTTGCTGTTCAAGAGAGGTTTCCAACATCTTTTTCTCTTCACACACTCTGGCTACGGGCACATCAGCACGGTTTGATGTGGCTCGACCATGGAGGACATCCCTCCACTGTGGTAGAGGTGAACTGTAATGCTCATCTTTTGCAGTGCAGTACACCTGGGGTCTCCAAGGGTAGACTCAGATACAACAGGGCTTTTAGTTACATGTCAAACTTGAAGCTTGCAACTACTCATCACCTCAAGGCACCTACATCATAAAACTGTCCATACTCTTAAAGAACACACTGAATTTGGGACTTCAGGTTGTGTTCCTTAGGAGACCTTGCAGGAAAGATTCACTGCACCTTGGCATTTGATATAGGAAAGAGCATTTTGCCTACCTTGTCTTTGGACTTGGTCTGGCATTTGTTCCAAATGTACTGCTGGGCTTGGCAGTGCTCTGGGTACAGAAGTGGGGACTCAGAAAGGAATGGATCCCTGTTAAATAGCAGAGCTGCCTGATGGGAACCAGGAACAGCAGAAGCAGAGCTATGTTGGGCTGAGCTGTAGTGCCTTCAAACATTGGAGTCACCTGGGTGGACCTCGGAGTGTTCCCTGTGGTACAGGTGCCCTTCACCTTCCTGCGGCGGTCACTTCCACATCTGTGATGTTGACAGCTGGAAGGAGAATTAATGACAGGCCAGCCAAACCTTTGCAAGATCAAATGTTAAGAGCAGGTATCTGCAGTGCTGCCTGGGAACTGCAGCCCAAAGAGTTCCTACCCTTCAGACCTCAGGCTGTGGGCACTGCATGACAGCTGCAGCACTGGGGCTACCTTAAGATGTTCCAATCCCTTTCCCAACCTTTGTCCCCTTCCCTTTACTTGTGCAACCTACTGGCCATGGTGTAGTATGCCAAAAATTTAAAAAGAAAGAAGACTTCGGGATGTATTTCTAACCTGGACGTTTTCACCTCATATAAGAATCATGGCCTCACCTACAGGTGCATTGCTGTGACCACCACGGTGAGGACTTACCTCCCCCAGGAGCAGGGTGCAGGAGCTGCCCATACACAGTGTGCCATTATCTCCCCTCCAGGTGAATGCCAGCGCCTCACCAGTGTTGACATTGGGGAAGACAGCGATGATGAAGACGATGTTCTTTGTGGTGCTGAAGCAGAGTGCTACAGCAGAGTAAGAGTTTCAGGGCCCCTTCTGCCTCACTGTGCCCTCAACTGCTGCTGGCCTGCCTTGGGTGGTGGTGGTGATGGTTTTCTATGCCATGTTCAAAACTGGGCCATTCTCTCTGTTTTCCTTCTCTGAGATAAGCCCCTCTCCCAGTTTTTGTAGAAACAACCATGTCAGTAAAATCCTCTGGAAAAAACACCCACTCTTGACACTAAGCTTGTCCCCAGTTAATATAAAAGTCCCACTTCCTACCCACATAATGAGAACCCACCTTTCTTATTAGAAGAGATACCTGGTAGAGTAGCAAAGCACAGCTGGGTTCATGAATATATCAAGTTATCTCCTGGTTCTTTCTGGGACTATGTGTACAGATTAAGAAGCCTGATGGGAAGTGTATTTGTCCCTGCAACATGTGTGAAATCTGCTGGTGTGTTTGAAATGCTGGTACAGTTACATACATGCTGTTACACACATAGCATCTCAGCCTGTGGCTACAGGTATGTGCTGCATTTCACACACTTCATACTTAATTTTGATCTGCTTCTGAAATCTTAGAGGCTTGTCTAAGGTGCTCCTGCCCCAAAGCAGCTGATGACCTCCCAAATATCCAGGGAGATCTGGCCACAGCATCCTTTCTCTGAAGACGGTGAGATGCTTCAAGACTCAAAAGCTAGATCTCTGAGCTGAAACCTGACTCAGCTTTCCCATAGTTCCTTTATAAACCAGTAGAGAGCTTTCCACTTCCTGCACATGGCCACAGTCCTGAGCCACAGACTGTGGAAATCAGAACCCACTTTTCCTTGACTCCATCGTAAGCACACGCTGCCCTGTGTACCTGGCTCCCCGCAAGCAGGATGTTAGACCCAAATTTTCTCTGCAAAAGGCCTTGCTTTGGCCTGTGCAAAATCAGGCAAACTAAGGAGACAAGGGCCTTCCCTCCCCCTTTCTTCAAGGTCAACTGTATTTTATGCTGAATTTTCCTTTCTTGCACTTCCTACACTGACTAAGATGCGCAAGACAAAGCGCCTGCTGTCTGTCCATCCCTTTGATTTTGAACTGGACTCGGAGTACTCTGCTCAGTCTCGCCGTCAGTCTGTGCAGCTCTCTCCAGCAGCCAGCAGCCCGGATGTTTTCCAGGTACTGGGAGAGTGCTGGGGGTTCCTTTCCTCTCTCATTCTTCCTCCTTGCTACCTCTGCTACCTCACCCTTGAGCTATCATAACCTCCTTCACCTGGTGTTGAGAGGCTATGGTGCCAATCCTTGTTCCCCATAGCCCCGCTTGCTCTCTTCTTACATGTGAAGCCCTTTGCCTCAGGCTGAGTCAGGAGCAGGACATCTGACTGAAGCAAGGATGAGTGGTAAGATGAGATAGCAAGAGGTTCTCTGGGCTTCTCCCTGCATATTTCTTTGCTTTTGCAGACAATGGTTTTCTTGTGTTGTCCCACGGCCATAGTTTCCGGCGAGCTTTTGGAAGCTCAATAGGCAAGGGATGAAATGAAACCAGGTTCTTCTCCCATCATCCCATCAGTTTGAGGCTGGTTTTGCCATATGGTGGCACTGGGGATGTAGTTGGCTGGCAGCATCATGGGGCACAAAGCCTTTGTGAGATTGAGAAGAATCCCACAGAGCCAGCTTGATTGCAGTGAGGGCACCTGCAGGATGGGGGCCTCCGTTGGTCAGAGGGGAGAACATAGGCAGAACAAAAACTGCAAGAACTGGTTTTTTTCTATATAGGACACTATATGTGTCTTAGTGTCAGGAGCTCCTGACCAGGAGCAGGACTCATGGACAGCTCCAGCAGGAGCAACTGCAGTGAGCTGCATCCCATGATCCCACCAAGAGCTGGGGGTTAGCCATGCCCACCTTCCAGCTCTGGGGAGGAACACAGACGGGGCTCCCCTAGATGTGGCAAAAGGTCTTCCAGCCTAAGATGCTTCAAATCAAGCTCTTTGGGCTACTCCTGTTTGCCTTTCCTGTTGAAATTTCACTTTTAAAACACTAAACATCTCCTTCTTCCTTCTAATCATACCGTGATGCTTTAAACTCTATACCTGGGTGGAAGTAGGATGGGCTGAGATGTGTAACAAAGGCTTTAAAAAGACCAATCTGCACAATTCCACATAAATTGACAAGAATCTGGAGCAAACAAGTAGATTCCTTATTTCTTTATGTAAGCCTGTCTTTGTGCAGCAGAATTCATCATGAGTCTAGGGAGGGATGGCCTTTGTCAAGATCATCTGAATCAGATTTATCAGTTACAGATTATCTGAGGGGCAGAAGGTGGCTATTGTTTGACTAAGGGAAAGGGCATAGAGTTTTAAAAAAGCAGAGCTTTTTTCCACCTAGCTGAAGGGACTCTTGACTAATCCTTGTAAAAATTAACAGTGCCCCCTGGCAGCGATGAGAAGTATTGCTAAGGGTTCATCAGCAAGGTAAAGAAGTCTTTAAACTGGATTATTAGGAATTGCCTGTTAGCAAAGGTCAGGAGAGGCAAGGAGTCCTCACAGGCAGCTGCTCAGCAGCAATCCTCATCTCTCAGTCCTTCCCAGATTTCCCCAGCTCAGCCGAAGATACCTCCCAGCAGGAGTCCAGGATCACGGATGCCGATCTGGTTTTCCACCACGTCTTGAAGGAACAGGGACGGGGCGTGAGCCCTCCGGAGCAGCACTTCAGCACAGAGGTTCGGCTCACTGTCAATTCACGGAGAAGAAGCCTGGAAAGAAATGCAAAACCTGGTAAATGTCTCTGCCCAGGCTTCTCTTGTATCCTTTTGAAGAAAAGTGGCTGCAAGACTTGGACCAAAATTTAATTCGTTTTAACAACTTCAAGGCCACTAAAAGGCTTGAGGGTCAAGACAAAATACGCATCCGCAAAAGCGATTTTTCTCATGAAAGAATCAAATGAAGTTATTTAGCTGTAATGCGCTGGTCTTGTTCCCAGCAAACTAATTTCTCAAAGCCAAAGGGGCTGTGCTTATGGTGTCCATCCCTTTCATACCTACCAGTCTTGTCCACCATAGAAACTAGATACAATCAGATGGACACTACTAGAAACAACGGAGTGTGTTTCCTCCTGCAGGCAGCAGTAGATGAGTTCAACTCTTTGCAGAGGATGTTGTGGGTGCAGAAAGTCTTGAGTTTTAAGGGGACTTGGACTGGAGTAAGACTGGACAAGAACTGGAGGCAAGCGCTGGGGGTTGCTAAGTGGCAGCCTTGTAGCTGGTCAGGGCGCAGTGGCAGGCTACAGAATCTGTGGTTTCATGAGTCTATAAATATCCTAGTAAATGACGGTGCAGAATTTGCCTTTTACTACTACTGTTTCTCCTGCTGTGATAGCAGAGCCAGTAGAGTTGGATACTGGCTTGTGCACATGCAGCTGTAAAATATATCCTCTGGGTCTCTAACTGCTTGGTTGTATTTTCAGGGCACTAGGAAATGCTGGGTAAACCTTACTGTGTGCTGTTTAAATTCCCACTCTGAATCCTGCTGGAGTGACACAGCAGCAGGACCCTCTGGCTTGTTAATTCCATTTTTCTCTCATTGTTTTTGTTTCGCTTGAAATTCTCCTTTAAAAAGGAGACTTTCCACTCTTTTAAATGCTCCATCCTGGACTGGTCCCACTCCAGACTGAGCTAGCATGTGGACATGCAGTGTCCAAACCTGGGCTCCAACAAAATTTGGAATGCCATAGCAGTTTTTGGTGAGGGGCCTGACTGTTTGGGGCATGAGAGAGCAAGGATGATGCTCCTTGTGCCCACCGCTGTCTCAGCAGTGCTGTGTGGGACTGTGCTGAGCTAGGTGCTGTGTGACCACAGTGAATGGAGCTGCAGCCTGGTCCAGTGTAGCCATCCTTAACCTTGGTCTCTCTTGCAGAAGCATCTCCTGCCAAAGGATAGAAAGCATGATCTGGAGAAGTGCCCCAGTATTTGCTTGTCTTAAGGATGGGGCCAATGTCCACGAAGGAAATTAAGGGTGTGAATCTCTTGTACCTTTGTGCTCTCTCCAAAGGCAGCCCCTGGAGTGAGCAGCCCCAGTCCCGCTACTCTGCAGATATGGACACTTCTGATGAGGACGTGAAGGGAGCCCAGTTCCCTGCCTACCCGCCCCATCACACAAAACGCCGGAACAAAGCCCCCTCCCAGGAAAACATCAGCCACTCTGGGAATCAGGTACCAAACAGCTGTCGAACTTCTTGCGAGACCAAGTTTGCAGCCAAGCCTCTCTTGCCACAAGCAGTGCTTGTTATGTGCGAGGTGCAGGATGGTTCAGAAAAGAGAAGCAGTGATGGCAAACTAGGGTGCAACCACAGTAGTCTCCCAGCCAGGATGGATGTGGAGCACAAGCAGAAATCTAGAGTGCCCTAGGTATCTGCACAACCACTGCCCCTTGTGCGCAGGGGCAGTTCGGTGATCATGCTTCCCATGTGCAGGTCCAAGAGGGAGCAGAGTGGGCCCCACTTCTCTCTTGAGATCCCTCCTCTTCAGCTCAGGAACTGAAGAAGCTGGGGGTGTAGCCACTTTGCATTGCCAGAGCGATACAGCGGGCCTGTGGGGTGACCTAGGAGATGGCTCATTTACGTGTCATGTCAAGCTTATGTGGCCACAGCAAGGTGAATGCCTCAGCCGTGTCCTGCCCTCTGTGTTTTGAGGGACCTGTCAAAGTGGTCGTGAAAAATGGGAGCAGGACTGCCATCTGGGAAGGTGCATTTAAGTCTCCTTCATTCATTAAGATGAGGGAGAATAGACATTTCTGTGACCTTTTAGGATGATGCAGAAGTGCGCTGGAGCTCTGTGCTTCTTCTCCCAGGTTCTCCTTCAAGTCTTTCCACTTTTGCAGTCACAGCAAAGAGAAAAATCAGGCACTGGTTGATGCTTCATTCTGCCCATGCTGCTGTTGCAGTAACAAGCCTGTCTTCATTGTTGTTAATTTTCCAGCTCGTCCTTATTAATCTGCAAGTTACCTGTGGTTTCCTGTGTCCCCCAAAAGGCTTTCTTCAACTGAATGTGCCAGTGCTTTATGATCAGACAGAGGTTTGGAGAGGGATGTTTAATAAGCATCAAGATCTTTTTCTTACTTTGCAGTGTGTAGTGTTCCTGCCCTGGTAGGACTGGGTCAGGACAACCTGTCATGTATCTCTCCTGAATGTTGATAATAGGGGGAACAGTCTAGAGAAGGGTGTCACAAAGGCTGCAAGCTTGTGTTTTAATTGTCAAGCAAGGACTTGCAGTTCCTGATGCCACCTTTGCTAATGGTAGGTGGTGAGAATGATAAAGCATCCCTCAGACCTCTTGAGCAGTAAAATGCAGGGTGGTGTTTGGCTACAGATACATGGGGAGAGCTGGCTGCCAGTATCTGCTCACAGCTGGTAATTTTGCATGTCCTGGACCTTGCTTTGGGTAATCAGTGGGGGGATCTGCAACCACAACCATCCTTCAGCACCACATTTCATGTGCCTGTGTAGGGAAACTTTTCCTTTGCCTTTTACTTCTCTTGGCACATGTTTTAATTAGAAAATGCTACTCCTTTTTCAGTCAGCAGTAAATGGAAGAACCATGGACTGGGTGTCCTTAATGAGGCCACGGTACGTTAGGCATGAAATGTGCACCGTGCTTTGCAGTGGTGAAATGGGGCCAAATTCCTGCTAACACTTCAGATGACTTCCTCCATGAGCTGGGCAAGCTCTAGCTTCAGGGTGGTCCGACGTGCTTTGTAGTTTGCTCCATCACACCAGTACGAAGGCTGCTGTGGAGCCTTGTCACTCTAATGGTTACAAGACATGTTCTCACTCCCAATTTAACCCCATTTGCTCTTATGACAACGTTGTTCATTAGCTTAAATAGCTCTTCATCCTTCCTGCCCTTTGTGCTGCTGATGTGTTTACAGCTAGCAACCATCCTCCCACCAAGCCTTCTCCTTGCCCAACAGGAAGAGACCTGGCTCTGTGCTGGACCATTAACTTCAGAATGATGTACACGTACGCTGCTGTTACCATTGGCCCAGCAGAGGCCAGGTACAAGCCCAAAAAATAAGGAAGACAACATCCAGGTTTTGGTGCTAGCCAGCTCTGCTGTATTGGCAGAGCTGGAAGAGGTTCAGAAGAGGATGATATGCATCCCCTTGTCCTGAGATTGGATGAGATGGAGGGGCTGAGGCTGGCAGAAGGGCAGAGACAGGCCAGGAGGGATTTGGGACAGTAGGCAGCAGGCAGCAGGCTGCATTTCTCCTGAGCCATGAAGTGCTGCCTCTTGAGTCGCTTAGGGGCCCTTCCAGGGTACATTATGCAGCCATCATCAGGGCTTCTCGGGTATCCCAGCCCTGATGGGACATCCCAGAGGGACAGCAACGATGGCTGAATACAACTGGTCACCCTGGTGCTGCACTTCTCAGAGGCTGTGGCCTTTGGTGATTCAAGATGGTGTAGGTTCCAGAAGCATGTTTGTTAACTCCCATTAACCCCGTATTGAATCCCATAGCCTAGCTTCAAAAGCAATGTTTTTCTGGTAGACACCTTGCTGGCATCTGAAGATTTCAAGAGGTGGAGAGCTCAGCTCTTTGTCCTGCATTGCTTTGACCCCACAGACAAAAACCCTCTTTCCTAAAAGTGCCTTAGGTGCAAGTTCAGTTGCAAACACAAGAAACTCAACTTTTCCAGTAACAAAAGCAGAGGCTGTTCCCTAGCCCTGTGACTCCAGGAGCTGAAGGTGCTAGAACAAAATTAAAAACAGAAGAACAAACAAACAAAATAATTTTTAAAACCTATTAAACCTGATGAGACATGAAAAGAAGCCCTGAATTGGTAACTGTGCAGATCTTTGCCTTTAGGTCTTTAAAAGCCAGGTAGGAACAGGACCAAGCCATGAGGAATGGCACCAGTTTGCCACGTTTCTCCCCAAAAGTCATTCTGCTCTACCTCAAGGGTGGATTCCCAAAGTTTTGATGCTGTCTGGCTTGTCTTCTTTGCATAAAGTTTCCGTTAGATGTCTCAGGTATTTGAGAAACTGGAGACTAGATTAACATGTCTTCCCTCCCCAGCAGCAAGTGATAGTTTGCCCTAACTGATGTCCTCCTTCTGGGCCGTGTTTTAAGTTTCTTCACTTTGAGTGTTTTAATACAGAGCACCCACTTGCCAGCCTTCATCATGCAGAGAGCAGCGTGGGGCGGTGCAGGCACTGGTGGGGATGCACCCTGGTGGGGTGAGCACCATGCATTAAAACCAGCCCTGCTCAGGAAGGAGAATGAAAGCAAGCTCTTCAGCTCCTATCCTTGTAGACCATCAACAGCAGACTGTGCATTATGCTCTGACCTCTCCCAACCTCTGCGTTATGGAGACAGACTAGTGCCGGTGCTCTTCATCACCTTCTCTTCCTCTGAAGCTGATTGCCCATCACAGACTTCTCATTGTCACTGAGAGCCATGCAAGAGTCAGGCCTTAAACAGTACTGAGAAACCACTTAGAGGTGGATTGGATTGCTTCCTGCCTGTGCATTTAATGCTGCTTAAAGACGCATTCAGTTTGGGATGGTAATTATAGCACTCTGTTCTTCAGAGTGTCAGGTTTTTATATTCATCATCCCTTAAGCAGATGCAATCTCTCCAAGCTGTTGTGAGGACCTAATTAATCAAACACTAGCAAGCACAAAAACTAAGTGAAAGGATGGAAATGTTATAAAAACAAAGCCAAGCCCTCGCATCTCTTTGTTACTGCATTTACTTACTGCATTTGCTGCTTCATCCCCTTTGAATGGGAGGCAGCCACTCAGAACAGCAGTGATGTGGGAGGTAGTGTTACAAAACGGGCAATATTTCTCATCATTTCTGCTTTATTTGTTTGGATCAAAGGAGAAAGACTTTTTCTTTTAAAGACAGCAAAACTTCAGTTTCTAAAAAGAGGGGGGGAAAGCTTCCTTTAAAGTTTTCAGTGATGTAACCACCAAAGTTCACCTTGGCTCTTGAGCATAGAAAGTAGCTTCTCTTTGATTTTCAGGATTTTGTGTATCTTCCTCTTCTCTACTATTCTCTTCATGTCCCTTTTTTTTTTTTAATTGGAAGGGTGAGGGAGAAAAGAGGGGCAAGCATCTTGGTAAATCCGTACATGGAGAAATCAGAAAACTTTGAAGTGTGTTGGGAAAAGCTTCCAGTTTTAGTTTTTCTATCTGGAATTTTTCATGAGAAATTCTTACCTTCTTTCCTCTTCCTTTCCAGCACTGTACTGACAGGGGGGTGATGGGGTAGTAGCCGTTTGAAAAATGTGTTTGTAGGAAGTGAAAATTGATATTGACTTGAATTTTGAGCAGCATGCAAATGATGGCAAGGTAGATGGCTTTGTTACAGCCTGATGCTTTCGTCTGGACAAGGGACGCAACAGGGCTGGTGATGTGGTTTTATGTTCACTGCATCAAAGCTACCAATACTTTGGTGGAAATCATGATGTGCTGGGTACTCAGCATCGCTTTGAGTTTTCCAGATTTGAGGAGAGGCTGTGCATCTCCTGGAGCTCATTGACATATCCAGGGCCATTTTGAAAAGACATTATTTTTTTTTATGTCTTTTAACTCAGCCCATGGTGACGGTGTCTTGCTGCTTGCTTTCTTCTGCTGGTTGCACTGTTTTCTCACTGTCCTGGCAGCGGTGGCTGGTCTGTTTTCTACCCCTTTTCTCTCTCTCTCTCTCCTTTCCTCTAGATTCATGAGCTCAACAAGCGTATGTCTGCAATTGAACGCATGCTGAACCGCTTGGAGGAAAAAATCCTGGTGCACTCTGAGGAGGTAACTGGGCCAAGCCCGGGCACTCTCTGCAGGGAGAGAGCAGGGGCTGTGCTGGTCCCTTCCCCTTGTCGTTGGAGGGGCTTCTCTGAAACAACTAGCATTGCAGGGAAAAATCCAGATAGACAAAATGACTCAGGCTGTTTGATTTTAATCCTCCCTATTGGGCTTGGAAGCTCTTTTCTAGTTACAGGTAATGAAGTGCCTTAGAAAACATTGCATGGCAGCACAGAAACAGAAGCGAATTTAACCCGTAGCATTTAGGCCCCCATGCAAACTCGTGCCCTCCTTGCTCCTTCTGCACAAGGAAAATCGGGGTTCAGGTTGATACTCTATGAAAAGCTAAGTTCAGGAGTACCATTAAGAAGGTGTCAGTACATCTGCAGAGCTGTGACAGCTCATTTGAAACCATGGGAGGCTCAATTAGTACATCGGAGGAAATCACCTGGTTATTGTGAATAGGAGATCTGAGTCAAGGAGGATTTCTGTATCTCTTCTGAGTTGCCCTTGTCTTACCATGCCATCAAGCCTGCAAGAAAACAGCTAAATTAAGTTAAAGCTGGGCAATAATGTAGAATCTGTGAATACTTATGTCGCTTAACATTGATTTGGGGCTTCTAATTTTAGACTGTGTATTCTTCTTCTCCTTTGTGTGAACCCATCACCGTGAGCTGCTCTGACAGCTGATGGCTCAGTAGAACAGACAGTGATAATTACAGCAAAGTCCCCTAGGCATAGATGAAACTATGCAATTTCTTCTTTTTTCTAAAATTTGCAATGAGCATGGCCATGTTTGTAATCATTCAATGTTTCTGTCAGTAAATCTGACCAAGGGAGTAGGAGATGTGCACATTTGCAGGTTGCCATGCTTTATTCCCCTGTGTAGGGCAGATCAGAGTAGAGGCAGCAGGTCTAAACTGCTGCGGGACAGGTTGATGTTAACTATTAAGTGAAGCTTTCTAGCAGAAAGTGTAACAGAACACGGGAATAGGTTGCCTGGGAGAAAGATAGCCTGCTGTGGATGCCATTGTTCAAGGTCATTAATAACAGCTTAGACAAAAAAACACCAGGTATGGCACAAATAATTGTATTCCCATGTTAATGCAAGGGACAACTAGTTCAGTAACTTTTAGACATACTTTCCAGTGCCTGGGAGTTTAATAGGAATCTTTTCCAGGTACCATGAATTGCACCTAATAATAGGGCCGAGTGAAAAATATGCCATCTATCCTACAGGAAAATTTGCTGCATGTTTTCTCATTGCAAGTAAGGTTACCTAGAGGCTTCAAAGGCTACTTTGGGGAGAAGTAGTTCACGTAGTTGCTTCCTTCACCTTAGTGGACCATGTCTTTGCATTGCTGTGATCTCTGCCCTCAGAGCTACTAGCCACGCCATGTTTCCTAATGAAAATGTGCTGACTTTTGGCCCCAAACCCCCCACGCACACCTTTTTAAGGGGACAACAAGGCAATTTTCCACAGGAAAAAACAGGCAAGTTCAGGGTGGGGGTCTGGGGGG
>NW_020799107.1:9372659-9386737 GCF_003259725.1 Athene cunicularia | reverse complement strand
GCTGGAGAGCAGCTTGCTGGGCTCTGTGGCTCGTTCAGGTGGTCTGACTGCTCCTTGTGAAAATTAGTGTGGAGAGGGGGCTCAAAGTCCACATTGCAAAGTCCTCCTCAAGCTCCTCTACTGGCCAGTCCTGGTGTGTCTGGACCTGGGCATGCCCCATTGTCCACCACAGGAGTCTCTTACACAGCTCCCTTCTTCTGCTCCTTCAGTCTCCAGCCCCAGAGTCCCAACTTGATCCCGATGCTGAGGAAGAGGAGTTGAAGAGGAAGCTGGAGGAGTTAGCCAGCAACATCAGTGACAAAGAAGTCTCTTCTGAAGAAGAGGAGCATGAAGAAAAGAAGAGAGCAAAGAAACCAGAGATTAATTCCTCCATTGATGAAATGGCCAGAGATGCTCGAAAGGTAATATCTGTCTAGGCTCCATACTGTTCTAGGCTCCATCTGTGGTTTCTTCTGCTCTTGGTGGTTTATGGCTTACACCATGATAACACAACCCTTTGTGTCCCACCCCTCCACCTCAGTGCCTCCCAAGGCTGTGGTGTGTCTGACTTAGCTGCTTGCTTTAACAGAGTTAAGGGGTAGGGAAGTCCCAGGGTGTTGGATCTGGGCCTTTCTCCTTATAGGCTCTCCCCATCTCATCCAAGAGTCAAAAGTAAAGTCTCTTAGAAGTCTTACAGGATACTGCCTGTCATGGAGAGGTACACAACCTCCACGTCTATTCAGAAGAGTTGCCTCAGGATCTGGATGTCATTATGGAGAAGAGTCCTGGGTGGGAGAAGAGTTCAATGATGATTTAATACTGGCAGCCTTTGTCAGGCACCTGCTACAGCCTGAAATGTCTCTTCCAGACCTGTCAGTGCTCCTGAGCCCCAAAATCCCGCTTCTACTCTGCTGGGTCAGTATCTCCTGTACTTACAGCATTGTGCTGGCTCCTGTCCGCTACTCAGTGGTGGGTGATCCATGGGGACATGGGTCATGGAGAGGAGAAGGGATCACAACATCTATGCAGCCCTGTTCTCATCACCTCAGTGGGTCCCTCACCCCCATGGCTCAGCACAGCTCTGATTTTTCCCCCTGCCTGCTGGCTACATTTTGGAGATCTATTTTTCCCCCATGTATCCCTGTGCCAGGGCTGGAGAAGCATTTGTTTGTGGGAGAATTGTTTCCCTGGTTGAAGAGTGAGAGCAGACAGAGGTGCTGGGCCACATCTCCCTCACAGGCAGTAGGGCTGGGTGACAGCACTGGGAACTCACAAAGAAAGGGAGATCTTGTGTCTCTCCACTTGTGCAGAGCCTCCCGAGATGGTCCATTAGCACAAAATGGAGAGGTCAGTGTTCCTTGTTGGGTCTTTAATGGCTTCTTTGTTCATCCCCTCCTTTCTGCCTTGGCCGTGGATGGGGTACGTGTACATTTGCTCTGACACACCTGTTGCAGCAAGCGCAGCAAAGGAAGCGAGCAGGGCCATGCTGCCCTCCTCTCCTGCAAAGCTCCTTCCATCTGAGGTTGTGGAGACTTTTATGGTGCCATGAGGCCTCTTGTCAATGTGCTTTTGTTCCTAGGCCTTGCAAGGCAAAACCTGCCTGCTGTTGGGCTTGGAGAGTGTGGTTGCATGTACACACGTGGTGCATTTAGTGAGTCTGTCTCAGGTATAACTCTCTGAATGGTTCTACATAAAATCTCAGGGTTAGAGCAAGTGACTGTTCCCAGGATAGCTTCCTTCGTGGTTTTGGATATCGTTTGCTGTGCTCTTACCGACACTGGGTCAGCAGTGCGCTGCATCCTTACTGAAAGCCTCCTTTACTGCCTCCTTTTTCCTAAAAGCTGCTTTTAGATAGTTGCTGCAGCTGGACTTCACTACCACTCATCAGCTAAATAACATGCATCTTCTTAGTAACCATTTCCAGTTAATTGTAGCACAGAGAATAAGTGATAACTCACCAAGCCAAGGTAACTTAATTCCTGTGTGAGCTGCTCATCTGCAGCAGACAGAGGCTCAGCCCCTGATCCGTGCTCAGGAATCAGGAGATGTTAGTAGGGTATCAATGTAAGCATCTTCATTTTCATAAAATGAAGCCCAGATTCTCCAGACTTGCTACTTTCTTTGACCAAAACCCAGCTATGAAGCAGGGAGGATACAGGTTCAGTTGTTGTCTCTCAGTGGGGTCATGCAGGAAGGTAACACAGGAGCTATATGACAGCTCCGAAGCAAAGAGAGACCAAGCTGGGTTGCAACAGCTTAAACAGAACCAAATCTTGAGAAGTGAAACAAGATTCAGCTTTTGACTTTGTGGTAACACTCAAGTACCTTTGTGAAATATGGAGTTAGAAATGCTTTCCGTGATGTAGCTGGGCCAGCCTTGGTTAAAGGCTATGTCAGTGTGAGTATGAGTATTTTAACAGCAACTTTCCTTATACCAGATCCAGGTTTGGATTTTGCATGATTCTGAGTTTGGTTTTATGCCAGTCTCCTCTCCAGTCAGGCAGAAGTCTTCTAACTGGGGAACACTGAGATGAAAGCAGATGCTCCTAATGGAAAATGTGAAAAAACTCTGCTGTACCATGAAGGCACCATAAAATGATAAAAATATCACCTGGACTGAGTTAGCTGGTTCTCTGCAGGGTGGCTCACCTGGAAATACATGCAGTTGTAAACATAACTGTTTGTCTTTGTCACCAGTGCATATATCACCCCCATCTCCTTGGTTTCTAGGGAATTATCAGTTGAGAGAGAGATGATGAGTTTCTTCAGCCTATTTTTACATGTGCTTAGTGGCTTATCAAGCAAAAGGCAACACTTAGGAGCATTATTGCTGTCAGTGCTCCTTGGGGTGAGAAGAGAGGACATTGGTCCCAAGTTCTGGTAGTGTGGCAATACGATAATTTTATGGTGATTTTTTTTTTCCCTTTTGCCACAAACTTAATGTGTTATTCACATCCGTGCTCAGGCCTGCTGAAGTGTAAAGCAATATGCTGTAATTAGATCTTAACTGCTGAGTAACTGAGTGGCCTTCAGGTGGCCAGGTGCTGCTGCTGTCAGCTCCGGTGGCACTGCTTCCAGTGAGCAACACATCCCTTGATAACCTCTTTTCCAAGCCTTTTGAGATGACTTCTTTTGTCACAGACATCCTCCAGAAAGCACAGGCTGAGATCAAAGCTCTGCTTTAGCCACGCATTCGTCTCCAGTGGAGAGCCCTTCAGGAACAGCGTAAGCCCTTTAATTATCGCTTCTCCATCTTTCTACAGCTCCTGAAGGTCTGATGCCCCTTTCACCCCCGACTTGCACTGTTTTGTACGCGACGTTAAAATAATGTCCTTATTCTTTTCCCCCTCCCACCCTCCGCTTTGGCTGTGCCGGGCGTTTGCAGAGGTCGTCGGCTCAGGCTTTGAGTGAAATCACGGCCAAAGTACTGAGAGCCATAAACGCCACGGAGAAAGCAGTGTGTGAGTCGTTGCATGGAGAGAGTCAGTGCAATGGCGGCTGTGCCCTCCCCACGGGGCAGCTTCCCAGCCTGGGAGATGGGAAAGAGGTGGCCGAAGCATACCGTGAGCTTGAAGAAAACGTAAGGTTCACGAGAGCTTTCTGCAAGCAAGGAGGGCATCAGGGGGGTGGGAATACAGAGGAACACCCCAACACCCCCCCCCTCAATTTCTTGTTAGTGAGTTGGTTAGCATTAAAAGGGCGGGCACCACAGAGGGACTAAAGAGTCTGGTCTTGTGTGACAGTGGCCAGGGCTGTCTTATGAGGGAGATGGCACAACAGCAAGTGCACATGCTCTGCCTTGTGGCTTCCCTTATCTTGGTTTATCCTGGGCGAGTGCCAGGGAGAGAGGATGAGTGTGGTCCCCACCTTGCTGTAGCATTGCTTTCCTGGACTTGGGCTGTCCTGTGCTTCAGCTGCAGCACAAACTTTTGTCCCGCTTCTCTTTGGTTCCTCCTCAGTGCTGTTTCATCAAGGCTTTTAGGAACAAGGATAGTACAACCTATCTGTTCACTAAGGCTGACTTGTGCCTGGGGCATAATCCCCTGCTAGGTTTGTGTGACACTGTGAAGCACCGACAATTTTTTTAGCTACTGTAAACCCAGATGAATCGATTCCCCATGGGAAATTTTACCAAGCTCCAAAGAAACAGTTCACAAATGGGGAGAAGAGACACATCTCCATCTGGGTGGTTGAGTTTCGCTGTTAGAAACATCCTGCAATGGGGAGCAGGGTTTTATAGCACACTCCATGTCTTGTCCCACACGGGGGAAAGCTTATACATAAAGTAGGGAGCTGCTGAAACAGAATGTGCTCAGAAGCTGCACCACCTTGCTGGTTTCTGGCCAAATGCAGCATCCCAGGGGAAGAGAGGTGGCTCCATAAAGGTTTTGAGGTTCCCTGTCTCCCAGAAGAGGGGATAGGGCTGGGAAGGTTGTGAACTTTGGGCTTAGTGCTGCTGCCGTCAGCAGCGGGGCAGGGGCGAGGCAGTGGGTAGATGATGGCCCTGGGAGGTGTGTGCTCATCCTGCCGTTCCCTCCGGAGCCCTGGCTGAGTCACGGCTGGCTCACTGCTCTGGTGCTCTGGTCTCCAAGGGATGCCACCTGTCTGAGGGCGCTGGAAGAGTTTGATGGCCCAAGAATAAATTGTATCCCTGTGACTCACAAGTTGAACAGCTTCACGGATAGCACCCTCAAGTATTTGCAACCTGTTATGGCCTGAGTTTGAACCAGAGTGTGGGGTGTGTTGTTGTGATTTGGGTGGATGCTCGGTACTTCAGTGCATGCAGGGGGCTCGTGCCAGGCAATTGTGTGCAATACCCAGCCCAGGAAAACCAGAGAGGGCTGGAGGAGCAGGAATTGCATTAGCAGTACCAAGATATTGGGATCAGTCATCAAAACAGTGGCCACAGCCTGTCTGATTGCATACCAACATACTAACATGCTTGGACTTCATCCTTGTAGTAGCCCAGGAGGGAGGCAAGTGACAGTATAATCACTGGTTTTATTTGGATAGGTCCTTTTATCCTTCTTATCTAGACAGCAAAGGTGGCATGCTGTTTCCTATAGTCACCGTGCATCCCAGGTCAGCACTCCCATGTTGGCCCCACTGCTGCACTGGGCAGCTTTTACATCCATGTTTGCTGGGGCTCTTGGCTGGGATCATTCCTGGGTGTCCAGAACAGTTCCTGGGTGTCCAGAGCTGCCTTTTACAGGGGTATGGTTGGTTAACAGCCCAGGGCCAAACTCCCAAATCCTTACCCTACTCCCAGGCCACCCAACAGTACAGACACCCTTAAAAAGACTGAGCAGATTTGGAAAGTCAGTCTGTCTCCTTCCCAGCTTGCTGCCACCACAGGACATGGCAGCCTGCACTTGTTTGCAGGTACCTGCCTCCCCTCTGAGCACACAGCATAAAGATACTGATGCTTCTCAAGTAGGTCACTGGGTTTTGGTCCTTCCTGTGTTCCCATTGAGCCTTTTGCCACTTCACAAGGTTGGTAATTGCTCTCAAAAAGCCTGAGGAAGGGAGGAAATGAGATTAAAAGCCCTGCCAGAGCTGACTGGTACTGTCTGTGCTGCAAGGCAAGAGGCAGTTGTAAAACAGTGGCAGGAGCTGTTGCGTCTGGGGCTGTGGTCACACCAGGAGAGCAGGACTCCAAGGAGGTTAATTCTCCAGTGTGGGGTGGTTTTTATTTTACTTTTATTTCAGTTGTACCTGACTGCTGGGAAGACCTACCGGCTTGAGAAGACCCTGAAGGAGCTTGAGGAGGGGGCTCAGCACAGCGGCACTACTGATTCAGAGCTGTCAGAGCTGGAGGACAAAGTGGCCTCGGCAGCCGCTCAGGTGCAGCAGGCAGAGAGCGAGGTGAGGGCTTGGCTCTGAGAGCTGCTTTTCCCAGCCAGTGAAGGCAAATGAAGCTGGTGATGGGTCCTCCAGACACCATCTGTGTTTTTTGCCTCCCTCTAAAGATATCGGACATCAAATCTCGAATTGCGGCTCTGTCCGCTGCAGGGCTGACAGTGAAGTCATTGGAAAAGGCAAGGAAGAAGCCGAGCGAGCAGGTGAGCATGGAGGACGGTGGGTATCAGAGGTCCCAGCCCTGAGGTGTATGTGCTCCCCCAGGTTGTTCTGCTGCCCCTGGGTGCTGTGAAGGGCTGCCTGGCTTACTGAGCTGTGCCCAGCTCCCTTCCTGCTGCCTGGTACTCTGCCCCAAGGCTCTGAGAGTGGATGTCTCACTGAGGATGGGGGACATCTCTGATTCCTTATGTGCATCAAGGGAGGATTTTGTATCTGGTGACCGGTGTTCTTCCTGGAGCTGCAGGGAGGGCACACAGGGCTGCTGCATGCAACACAGCCTGGATTCAACTCCTGCATCCCCATGCTGATTTTCACAATCACAATCTGTCAGGCAGAGTTGCTGCTGTGACAGTGCGCTCCCTCTTTTGCTCACCTTAGGGTCAGCCCAGGCTAAACAAAAGAGGTGAAAATTCAAAGAAAGGCAGACCAAATTTTCTGCCTTCTCTGCACCCCAAGAGAAACCTCTGCCATTCCTCTGCCCACAGGCTGCCTGCCTCTACTCTCCCAGTCCCACCAGCAGCAGTCCAGGGGAGTCTTCAGATGACATCAAAGTGAGTATGTGTTTAATCTGTGCCAGCTAGTGCACATGGCGTGGCATTAAATCTGGGAACAACCAGGGTCTCTAGGGAGTTGTTTTCAAAGTGATGACCTCTGTCATTCCATCCCCTTGCCCACAGCAGGCTGCTCCCATTCTCTTGCAGGCCATGCCCAGACCCCAGGGGTTCAGGAGGAAGTTCAACAGTCCCCTCGAAATCACCGGTAAGGACCACGGCTCTGCCTACAGGAGGTGGGGACATATAGGTGGATGGGCTGGGCTTTGGGGGACGCTTGGTCCTGTCTCTCTGCATCCAGTTGTGTGTCTCATTTGGGGGTCCCCTTCCCTGTGCTCGTGGCCACCACAGGGGAAACCTGTGGTGGATAACTTAGAAAGGAGGAGGCAACTTGCAGGATTGGGGACAGTGATGGGAGAGCAGAGGTCAGACTGAGTTAGCTCAGTCCTCTAAGAACCAAGACTTTCTCTGCAGCCTGGGCTTCTGCCACCAGAGTCCAGAGAGACATCTGTGTTACTTCATTTGTGGCATCTCGTTGGCTATTAGACCTCAAAGCATCACCCTAAAACCACCATCTCTTCTGATAGAAATTTCTTCCTTGCTTGGTCATCTTGGAGAAGGTATCCTTGACCCAGCTGCCCACCTGCCTCAGTCACTGGTCTCTGGTGGAGGGCAAGATGCCCTCCACAGCCCAGCTATAACAAATGACAGCTTGGGAGTGCTTTAAAGTAGACAGTGACCTGAACCTTGGCACAGCAGCTTGTGTGGTAGGGGGCAATCACTGGAAGTGTTTTATTCTGACTGATATCAGCCAGACCCATTAGGAAATGACTTTTCTATTTCTCTCTTATCTTGCCTCATAAGCTTAAAGGCAGAAAGAGTAGCTCTCCTTCCAGATAATGGAAGATGAAGGGAGGGAAGGGGAGAAAGATGATTTAATGCAGAGAAGGAATTGTGTTTCCCCTGTGCATGCAGACAATTAACAGTGCCATTTCCCAGGCTGAGGCTAGCCGGTGAAAAAGTCCCTTCTCGTGCTGAGGAGAAGTCACCTCCTTCCTGCAAAGGGCAGGCAGATAAAGGCAGCCCAGGGTACATGTCAGCCCTGTGAGGAGATAGAGGGATGTGCAGATGAGACAGACGTCACCAGATGAGCCTAATCCCCTCTGCCTGGGCTGAACAATGGGCCGACTCGGTCTTCTGACTGCCCTACCTGCAGGTCAATGACTTACAAAGTTGGGCCTGCAAAGGTGCAGGTGGCAGAAGTTAGGAGCAGAGAAGATGAGATGACTCAGTAGGTCAAACAGAGTGTCATAGGCTTGGGCAGCAACAGCTCCTCACAGGGTGGGCTTTTGCTGTACTGTGGAGGTTTCCAGAGCGGAGGTCTTTGCAGGTGACTGCTGGCAGGCTGACCCAGCTCGTACAGCACTCTGGAAACACAAGTAGCAGCAGCTTTTGCCTCCCTGTTGTAAAAGGATTTCCCACCACCCTCCTGAAGAGGGAAGAGCAGTGATGCATCCAAAACCATAGCCAACAGGGGATAGTAAAACCCATTTGACTTGGTGGGTAATTGAAATCTCTAGTGAGGTGGATGAGGACCTGCTGCCCATCTCTCTTCCTTCACTGCAGGTCTTGATGACTCCTTTGACCGCAACTCTGTTTACCGTGGCTCCCTGACACAGAGAAACCCCAATGGGAAGAACAGGAGAGTGGAGAGGCTCTTTGCGGTATGAACCCAGTCACCCAGAAGGGTTGCTGAACTGGGCTCCACATGGGACCTGCCTCCCTGGGCTTGCACAGACAAACCTATCCCTCCCCATGCTCTCCCCAAGCCGATGGTGCCCCAGTTCTCGGCACTGGTCTCACCAGGGCAGGCACTCCCAGGCGTCATCCCCTGAGGTCTGGGATGTCATAAGCCCCAGGGTGGGGGGACCAAACAAGATGTACATCTTTGAATTCCCACTGCATGCATGGCCCATGGGATGAGGCAGGTCCTTGCTCCATGAGGCAACAGCTGGAGGGGACAAGGAGCATGCTGGCCTCCACCTGGGGTGGCTCGGGGTGGTGCAGGCATGGCAGTGAGCTGAGGTTTCTCCCTTCGGTGTCTTGCAGAAGCCTGTGATGACTCACCTGTCCTGAGGAGAGGGAGACCCTCCTGCCACCGCATTTCACTGACGATACAAGACCTCAGCACAAAGCCTCACCGCCTTCCCCCAACACTTGCTCTTCCTTCCCCCATGCCCATCTCCCCTGAAACCCTGTACAGGAGGGACGCTGGAGGCCATGGGCAGGATGCCTTGCCAGAAGGTGCGGGAGAGAGGAGCAAGGCATTTTGGCACAGACACTTGGCCAGGGGCTCATGGGAGAATGCAGGCATGAGACCCTGGCTTTGGGCAGCTCTTTGGTACCAGGTCGACAAAGGGGACCAGGGGAGTGCAGAGCAGGAGCAACGTCCTCAGAGGGAGCTGGACATCAGTGTGGCTATCCAGCATGGCATTGGGGGCAGTGGTACAGCCCTCACCCTGGCAAAAGCTGTCAGTTCCTGTCCCTGCTCTCTCCCAGGTTGGTGCTTGAGTGGGGACAGTTGCTAACAGCAGGGACAGGATGCCCTTGGGGGTACCCCAGGTAGAGCAGGGACCCAGGCATCCCAGGCTGGGATTTGCACCCCAGCACTGGTCCCAACTCCCTGTGATGTCCCTTGGAGCATCACTTCCCTTCCCTGAGCAGCAAAGCAGAGTGAGAGCAGTGCTGGCTCCCTCCTAGCAAGCACTTGCCCAACAGATCTTTACACAAAGCCATGCAAACACTCACTGAGGCTTCTTGCCACCGTGCCTGAAGCAGCTGTGACCAGCTGGGGACATGAGTGAGGCGATGCAAGAAAGGTGGAAGAAAGGCTGGAGGGCTTGTTGGAGATCGGTTTGTTTTTCCAGTCCTCAAATGTGAGGCTATATCAGCAAGTTTATGACTCCAGCAAGTAGGGTGTAGGTGCTTCTTTGGAAGCTTTCCCTGCTCTGCAGAGGGGTCAGCTCATGCCAAGAGGCACTTTGCACGTGAGCATGTCCCCAGTCCCTCATGATGGGACTGTGGAACCTGGTAGTACCACCAGATACTTTGGAGGGGCTGTGATGGTCTTTGGAGGCTGTGGTGGCCCTGGGTTCCTACCAGGTGACAGCAGCATTGGTAACACCCTCCCCTAGATACCCCAAGTTGCTAGTTTTCCTCCAACATTTAATTCTTCACATCCACTAATCCTATTGGATCAGTACCTGGCACTGTACCCATGCCCAGGACATCAGGATGGGGAGAGGCTTGCTTTCTCTTGCAGGTCACTTTGGAGGAGGTTCGCGTTAAAAAACTTTGCTTGGTACCTGCTGGTTCCTGTTGTTTATAGCCTTCACCTCCCTCCCTCCACAATGGGCAATGCAGGGATGTCAGACCGATGCTGGCAATTTTCCCTTTGATGGCCACTCAGGCTGGACCATTTTAGGCCATTCCTATGCATCTGAACTAAAACCACTTTATGAGCGGTAGTGTGAATTCTCATGCAAGTAACACATATTTTTGGCTTTGGTAGTAGTAGAGACTGCTAGCTGCCTAGAAATTGGTTCTGCAGTCCTCCCAGAGCAGTCTTGTAAGTCTATAGTCTGGGCTTCCTAACTGGGAACAGAACTAGTTTCTTATTTTAAAATTAAATTCTTATGGCCTGAAGTTCAGAAGGGTTAAGTGCAAACCACTGCCATTGTAGAAACTCTCCCAGACACCATGGCATTGCCGGGTGTATCTCTTGCTGCTCAGCCAGCCTTGGTGCTAGGGTGGCAGCTCCTTGGCTGGCAGAAGGGAACTCCATCAAGATCTTGGCAAAGCTATGGGTTTGCACCCACCCTTCTGGTGTCAGGGTTCAGCCTTCACCCCAACTACATCTCTTGCTGAATCTGGTTTCAGACATAACTGAAGTCCTTCCATGCAACCACTCAGACACTTGACCCTGTGAAAATGTCCTTGCAGTGAGCCTCAGCAGTGCAAACTAAGGCATCGTTCAGGCTGTAGTTACCCATATTGTTATCTGCTAGTTTCCTGTCTAATATGCCTGTGTAGAGGTTACATATATGTACACTATATCATGCAATAAAGCCAATTTTGTGTCCAGAACCTAGGACTCATTTTGCAGCATCTGTTCTTTTAGCTCACTTGAGAAGAGGTTCCTTTTTCTTCCCATCCTCTCCTTTAACCAGCTGGTGTACCCCTTGCTTTGAAATTAGGCAGGTGAAAGCAGAGAGGATCTGAATCAGCAGCACCAAAGGAGAATGGGGGGAGATGATGATGAACAGGATGCCAGTACAACTTGTCAGATGCTGGTCACACAGCCGCGGGTGTGATGAGTGTGGGTCAGTGGTACCCAGTGGCGAGGCTGGGCAGGCAAAGGGGATGCATGGTGTGGGGGTAAGGAGGGGCCAACCCTGAAACGCACTGCTCCAACGTGCATGGAAACCCAGGATAAAATCTGGCAGCCAAAGCCACCCAAAACACAAGCCCACAACATTGAGGGGTTGCTTTAAATCTGTATTAAATAATAGAATCACAGAATCAATCAGGTTGGAAAAGACCCTTGGGATCATCGAGTCCAACCCTCAGCCCTACTTTACAAGTTGTCCCCTACACCATATCCCCCAACATCTCATCTAAACGACCCTTAAACACATCCAGGGACGGTGACTCCACCACCTCCCTGAGCAGCCTATTCCACTGTCTGACCACTCTTTCTGTGAAAATTTTTTTCCTAATATCCAGTCTAAGCCTCCCCTGATGCATTTTAAATAGCAACAACCCTGGGGTAGAGGGAGCCCTGCTGAGCCCAAGGTCTGGGCTTCCTTGGCTGATGGGTTTTTTTCCCTCCTCTCTTCGTCCCTTTCCCTGCCTTTGATGCCCCCTCTGCAGCAGTCGCATGCTGTTCCTGTGACTGTCCCCCAACACTGTCTATGCTCAGGCTCAGCTGACCACAGCATGAGATGGAGATATGTCCCAGGGCAATGCCAGCCCCATGTGGGGGTGTCAGACAGAGACTTTCCCCCTGCCCACACCCCACCAGTGATGACATCTTCACCTTCCTATCAACACAAAAGCATCCCAAAAAAGGGATGTCTCTAGTCCCAGTAACTCCAGTTTTACCTGGGGGTGGACCTGTGTTTGGACACCCACCAGCCCTCTATGCTGGGGACCCGAGCCAACCCCTCTAGCATTGCATCCAGCAGAAAAAACATCATCATAAATCTTTACCTGGGGGTGACTTAACCCATTTAAAATGGGAAGTTTGAATCCCTCACACTGTAGGGATGAGCCTGCTCCTGCCAGCCCAAATGCCCCAGCAAGTTGCCTTCCCTCTTCTCTGTATTTAATTTTCTGGTTTCCTTAAAGCAGCTTTTGGGGGCAGTGTGAGGGGTGGTGCTGAAGGAGAAAGGATGGTGAGACCTAGCATAACTCCTGCAGCAACGTGGGTTTGTGGCAGCAGGACCCTGGTGTTCAGGGCAGCATCACCCACCAACCCCCTGCAGTGGGTATTGGGTGAGGGGCTTCCTGCAGGAGGGCTGATGAGCCAGTTAAACTTCCCCTTGTCCTAAATAACACTGGGTTGAGGACAAGGATTAACATACTCCCAAGCTATCTGCCTCGGCCAGGAAAAGATAAAACGCTGGTCCCTTCTGAGTCATGAAAATCCCTGTGCTGATTTGATGAGAGGGGACAGCGGGGAGGGGAGATGCCCCGGCTCAGTCCCCAATGGGGCTCGCCTCTGACATCAGCACAAAAACAGCCATAAAAACAGCAACTGGAGGGGACTCTGGCTCAGACGGCGGCCACTTGGCTCAGTGGGACGTCAGCCAGGCACCTCGCCTCGCCACGCCGCGGTAAGTGCAGCCCCAGTGAGGGGAAGTGCTGCTTCTCTCTCCCTCTCATGATGCTTTTGTTGCTGGATAATTTCCTGAGAACTGCTTTGCTTCTGTGTGTGTGTCCTTGTGTCTGTCCAGCCAGCTGGGGGGTTTCCAAAAGGGGCTTGTAAAAAGTCAGCGGCCACAGCAAACCTGAGCTTTCAGGAGCCCAGACTGGCTTCTGCCTGGCACGCTGCAAACTTCTCCTTTGCAAAAGTCTCTGGAAATAAAGCTGCCACCACATCCCTGCCGTGTCCTGCTTAACCCAGCTCTCCCGCTTCTGCCTCTTGCCCTGCTCCCTCATTGCAGGTGGCTGCAGAAATCAAGCCCATCACTCAGCCTGCTCTGCACAGTCCCACTCATTGCCTCGATGCCATAAAGCATGTTATAGGGTGCTCCCGGGTTATAATTTCAGTAGCTGGGTCCAGGGGTGGGTGCCAAGGGTGCAGAGGCGGCTGCGGTCCATACATCACCCAGCATCCAGCAGTAAAAACCATTTGTGCTTCTGCAGCTTTTGCTTGGTGCTGCCAACTCTGCATTTTGGTGGTGGCCCCTCTCCCCATCTCCTGGGTTCTGGAGTCCCACTGGTGCACAGGGCGTCCAGAAGAGAAAGAGAGATTCCAAGCCTGGCCTAAGGTGCTAGGCTACGACAAAAACCTCTTTTAATGAACATGCAGTTTGTACAACTCAGGTTTGCAGGGGATATTTTCCCCAGAGCTATCAGCCCCAGCAAAACCCAGGGATTTTGATTAAGCTGCCCCAAGCCCTTTGCACTGTTGCTGGCCCAAAGATGGTGTGATGGGGATGGCAGCCCTGTGGCATCAGCCCCATCCCCTGCATCGCAGCCTCCCCTTCCTGATGGGGGGCTCACCCTGCCAGCATTTAACCCAAGTGGGTTTATCTCCGCAACAGTCAAACTCCTTTGCTCCTGCAGCCACCCCGAAGGCCACCGTCTTTGTGGCAAGAGCGGGAAGTGTTGGGGACCAGGAGGCTTCGGAGTCAAGACACCGCAGTCAGAGTGCCGGGGATGAAGCTGGGGGCCACCTGCCTCCTGTGCCTGCTGCTCGTCTGCCTGACCCTGCCCGTCGCCCAGGGCCGCATCCGCGAACGCTCCATGGAAATCAGGAGTAAGGAGAGCAGGAGTAAGGGACTCCCCCCCGCAGCCAACCCCCTGCCTCCAGCCCCCTCTGCATCCCCAGACTCAGTTACATTTGGGGGCAAGGGCGGGAGGTCACTATGCAGAAGCAAAGGTTTGCTTTGAAACAGCTTTTGTGACAGCTTTTATCACCCTTAACCGCCTTTTTCCTGCTCCCCTGGTGTTCATCATCCCCGCCACCCATGGGTGCCATGCCCTGTCCCCTCTCCATGTCTTCCCCCATCACCCCCTGACAAGTTCCTCACCTTTTGCCTTGCAGATCCGGACATCGACCCCTCCTGGTACACAGGCCGTGGGATCAGGCCGGTGGGGCGGTTCGGGCGGCGGCAAGCCCTGGGTGTGGGCACCCATCCTGGGGGGGCTGGCCGGCGGCAAGCCTGTGCCCCCCCCCGCCCA
>NW_020799107.1:9354525-9372609 GCF_003259725.1 Athene cunicularia | reverse complement strand
CCCCCAGCCTCCCCGGGAGGAGCGGAGCCCCTGAGCTGAAGTTGACAATAAAAGCCCTTCGCCTCTCATCCCCGTGTCCCAGCCTCTCTGCTCTGAAACGCAGCGGGGGGGGGGACAGGGGGGAGACCCCAGAAATTGTTGGTCTGACCATGATTTTGCAGCCTGCCCTGGTAGCGTGTGCAGTGTGGCAGTGCTTCCCTCTGCGCAACACAGCATGTTTATCCCCCACACCCCACAAAACACCCTAAAAATAAGTTCCAGAGGCCCCCCCCCCTTCCCAGGTTCATCCCCTGGGGTCTCCACAGCATGCTGGCACCCATGAGTGCCCCCAACACCTTCATTTCCATGGGGTCAGAAACAGCCACCCCATTTCCACAGCCTCAGAAACCCTTGGGGAGCACGTGGGGCCTTATCCATCATGCTGTCCCCTCACAAGCTGTGTCCCCAAGCCAGATCATTCTAAAACTTCTCCACTTTTGGGGAAAGAGCGACTACAGAGAAGGGTGATCCTCAGCATCCCTGTCTGTGGCTCCTGCCCCAGCATTGAGAGTGTAGGGCTGTTTGGGTAGGGAAAGGTTAATCTTGGGAGGAAGGGGGCAGATGCCAGAGGGGGATGAGTGACAATTAGCACCCAATGTCTCCCAGCTGCCCTAATGAAGGAGATTTAGGCAAGAGAAGGCAGTAAATCTGCTTTTTTTGCTGAGAAAGAACATGGTGGCTCAGCACTGGGGAAGCATCGCAGGTGGGTGTCCCCAGCTGATGTGGGGTGCTGAGGGGAGGCCCTTGCGGGGACCTGACCTGGAAAACCTCAGAAAAGGGTGGTATGGTCTCCTATTCTCCATGGACAACATCCTCAAGGGTGTCTGCTGCCTTGTGACCAAGCGCAGCCTAGCAGCCAAGTGCAGCCTGGCCAAGCCTTGCCCCAAAGCTGATGTTGTTATCAGGGCATGCCACAAAAACTCAGCTGTTACATTGACCTGCAGACAGGGTAAGTGGTGATGCTCTTTGCCCATGGCTGTGCCTGTGTTGCCACAGCTCTCCCAGAAAGGACAACATATTCCCTGAGTCTTATATACCCCCTGTTTGCTGGGCACCAGCATGCTTCTGGAGAGAGCCCAGGTGCTTTTTTCCCCTCTCCTGTTTCAGCCAAGGTGCATTCCTGCAGTGTAATTCATAATGTGCACATTTTCTTTGGCTCTTACATTGGCAATAAATCAGTGATTTCTCCAAAGAATGGGCTGTGACCCCTGTAATGGGTTGGGTGGGGGTTGGTGGGATGAGGGGAGCACCAGGTCCTGTCCCTGCCACATCCAGGCTTCCTGTGGTCCCCACCTGCAGGCTGACATTCAGGTCAGGAAAAAAAAAAAAAAAAGGCTTTAGAGCAATATTCTCTTTATTTGCAGCCTGGGTGTAAAGCCACCGGGATGTACCTGCTTCAATCTGCAAGGTTAAATCCCCCTTTTCACATGGGAAGGGACATGGAGGAGGAGGCACGCAGCTGGGATATGGGGATGTCACTGGTCAGGGCTGGCAGGTCGCACTCCTCTCTGGAAGAGGAAAGTTGGAGAAAGCAACCTCTGTGCTTTACCTCTTGGATGAAGCCAGTGCTGCAGAGTTGAAGAGGCCCCATGCTCCCAGAATGGGCTCTAACCAAACTCCATGGGGGAGGGTGGTTGAGCTGAGCTGCCCCTCTGCTTATGTGTCCCCCTGCTCCTCTTGGAGACCTCATCCAGCCACTGCTGAGGTCCAGAGCTGCCCGTCCTCAGGGTCAGCAGCACCCTGTGCCTGTCCTGCTCTCCTCCAGGTTGACTGTTAACAGCCGATGATTGGGTGCCTCCTCTCGTTTCCGCTGCAGGAGCTCTTGCACTAGGAAGAAACACAATGTGAGAAAGGGCTCATTTCTCCTGCCGGTGGAGTGGGATATGATGGCTGTCCCAACCCACCCCAGGGGAGACACTGATGGCCACTGGTACCATCTCATGGTGACTGCATTAGACCTTTACTGAACATTTACAGTCTGGACACCATTACACCTAGATACTAAAGTAAAAGGAACTTTTGGCTTTGGGAGAGGGTCTGAAATCCCTCTCTGATGTTGGAGCATCCTGGGATGGATCTGTACATCTTTCTGCACCAAGAGATGTGGCACGTTTCACAGAATCCATGGACTGCTGTGGCTGTGACCCTTGCAGCTTCCTGGCTGGGAAGACCTCAGTGGCAAGCACAAGCAATGAAAGGTCAGCTCTGCTAGGGGGAAGGCACTGACAGCCTTGACGCACAGGTTTGAGGCTTGTGGTTCACCCACCTCTGCCCTCACCCAGAGCTGTCACACAACTCACCTATGGCCATAAAGATATCATTTACTTGGTGGTTGGATTTTGCAGACGTCTCCATGAACAGAAGGCCTTTGGTCCTTGCAAACTCTTCCCCCTCCTACGTGGAGACAAGCAGAGTTATTCCCCTAGTCTAATGGTGGCATTTCATGGCAGGTCAGTAATTGTACGAGGACTTTGAAGGTATCTGAAAGCCTTTTAAATTCTTGGATTTGCTAGGACATATCCCAGTGCTTGCTGGTGTGAGGGGGTAATGAGGGGGCCTGGGAGCTCATCACAGGTGCTCACCTCAGTGGCAACTTCTCGCTCAGCAGCAAGGTCCATCTTGTTGCCCACCAAAGCAATGACGATTTCATCAGGAAGGAATTCCTTCTCCAGGTCCCTCAGCCACAGCTTTGCTCTGTTGAACGTTTCCTGGAGAGAAGGAGAGAAAATTACCCAGTGATATGGTATTGATTGAATCCCTTTGTCTCGGGCATAGGAAAGCTAGACAGGTGGCACCAGACAAAAGGGGATGGAAGAGATGTGGTAAGGAGGTTTTGATTGCCTTCTCTCTCAGGGAAACAGGTCACTGGCCCTCAAATACCTTTAGGGATAAATCAGCCTTGGATGGGATGTACCCTGTCAGCATGGCAGCAGAAATCACCCCTGGAGTGGTGGCATGGTCCTGCATGGGCAGGGACAGCACCTGGCACATCCCAGGTAGGACGTTTATCTTCTCAGGCAGTGCTCATGTACTGCTTTCTGCTCTACCAAGGACAAACACCATCATCTGGACACCTCTACCCCACCAGTGCTGCTGCAGCATGGCATAGTTTCGGCACAGATGGGATCAGCATCCCCTGCCTTACTTTGTTAGTGATGTCGTAAACGAGAAGAGCAGCGTGGGCGCCCCAGTAATAGAGGTGGCAGACACTGTGGTACTTCTCCTGGCCTGCCGTGTCCCAGATCTCAAACTTGATGGTGGCTTCCTCCAGACTGAGCATCTGTGTGAAGAAGGAGCCTGCAAGCAAAGATGTAGGCTGCACATCTGCTTGCAGCCAGAACAGAGAGTTCAGATCTGCTGCCATGAGGTCAAACCCATCCCGAGGGCCAGTAACAATGCCCTAATGCACAAAATTGGGATGGTTTTCTCATAAGCACTGACACTGTTGATGGGATGGCACGTCACAAGGCAGGGCAGCCTGTGGTAGGCTGAGAGCCCTTCCTGGCAGCAGGTTTGGGTGGATGCAGACCAGTTTTGATGTCAGATAGGTTTAAGCTTTGCAGAATAGCACCTAAATAGAGAGCTACCTCCACCTTGTTGGCAGGTCAGACCTGTGAGAGCTGTGAATAGGAATATCCACCAGAAAAGGCTCCCACTGGAGGGTAGCAGATGGCTGCTTGTGGACCAGCCAGAACCAATGCAGAGTGACAAAGGAAGCAGCGCTGCAGCGCCTCACTCTTCTCCAGTTTGCTCTTCAGGCTCCAGGTGGGACCACAACCTCTGTGCCTGCTGTGCCTCCTTAGGGCAAAACCTAGGTATATCATGTAAAATGAACATCTGTAACATCTAGGTACTCTAGGAAGCTGTGCTGAAGAGAACGTACAAGGGAGGTAGCTTGATCCAAGTGGGTATGTTGGCCCAAGGGAGGTCATGGAGCAGAGCTCTCGCAGCTCTCCATATGGTTTCAATCAAGGCATGAGCATGCACATGGCCTGCCTTCAGATGTGGGTTGTTCAGCATGGCTTGTCAGGACAGGACATGCAGGGGCAGATGTTCTCCCCTTTGCCAGTGGGGCAGAGCATGGGGTTCACAGCCTGGCTAGGACATGGGGAGATCTGCGCTCTCCTCTCTGCAGGCAGGCTGGAGGAATGAGGCACTGCTGTGAGCCTACCATTAGGCAGGGCTGGGAGAGTCCTGCCGCAGCTGGCCACCCCCTCCTGGGCTCTCATGTTCTGCACTCCAGCCAAAACCTCCTTGCTCCAGTGGGACATTGTGGCTGGGGCAGCACACATACAGGAGAGACTCTCCTGGGGTGTCTGAATAGCTGAGAGCAGCACAGGACCAGGCATGCATAGGGCAGATGAGGCCATGCAGTCAGACCCCAGGTTTCACTCATTTCACTGCTCATCTGACTCTAAAAACCAGTGCTAGACCAAACCTGTGCAATTTGGATGTGGCTTTGCTTACAGCCTGGTGCTGAGGAAAATGGGCTGCAGAGATCTGAAAGTGACAGCAATGGAGGAGGTCTGGCTCTGGGTCAAGTCTGTATTGTGTTCAAAAGTGGGTCTGTGCTACTGCAGAATATACCAACCTGTTCTGCATCCCACCCTACTGCACAGAAAGGCATCAGGCCTGGTGTCTTGTCCAGAGCCATCAAGCTATTGAAGCTACTCACTCACATCCCACAGTCGGCAGCGACTCCCTGAAGTCATTTTTCACATATCGGTAGGCTAGGCTTGACTTTCCCACTGATGTGCTCCCCAACAGAACCACCTTGTAGATGTAGGTGGGACGAATCCCCTCCGGGGAGGTGCCCGGCATTGCTTTCTGTGCCATGCCCTGCAAAGAAACCAACTCTGTTCAAAACACATCTGCAGTGATCCCAGTTCCATCAGCTGAGCCTCCTGAATCAACTCCCGACTGGTGCCAGTAAGGCAGGTGGGGTTTAACTTCAAAATAGACTAGAACAAAACCATTAATATCCTGAATCAAATTTAATATATCAAACCATCTGCTGCTGTCAGTTATGACCAGAGGGTGGAGATCTTTAGGTAGAAATTTGATGAAAGAGGCCTTCTTGGATGTAGACAAGGAGATTGGATTGGACACATATCTTGTAAAGAGAGGCCAAGTCAAAGAAAGTGAATGGCAATGGGAGTGCCTTGCTCTTGAGCACACCTCCTTCCCCAAAGTCCTGGTGAAGAGCTTAGGCTGATGTTCTATGCTTAATGAGGGCCTTGCTAGAAGTTATACCAGGAGAGGTGAACTCAGGCATGGAGGTGATGCTGCTACCAGCTTGCTAAGGACACTGACAGGGGGATGGCTGGGCATTCCAAGAGCTGATGGGCAACACTTCAAGTCATCCTGTTGCTCACCAGGGTGAAAAAGCAGGAGTGAGAGGACCTGACTCAAGCACCCTTGGGGACAGCAGCACAGAAAGCAGAGAGCACATGCTCCTCCACCACAGATTAAGAAACCCTGGGCAGATCAAGCCCATAAAATCTCATGCCCTCATGACCATTGCACCATGGAGTGTGACTCCACATCACTCGGGGTGGAGCTACACTGCACGGTGGCCCAGGATGGTGGGGTAGCATGTCCCAAAGTAATGGCAGTGGCCTCAAACCTGACTTGAAGAGAGTCGCTGCAGAGCGTTGGCCATATGCTTGGAAGATGGCAGGCGGTGTGAACCCTCCTGGGTGGCACGTTTCCCTTTCTTCCAGCCTTGAGTTCAAGGAAGTGATACTGCCTCACTGTCGGAGGGAGCTGTCAGTGCTGGGTTGTGAATAACACTGTCTTGCAGCTAGTCAAAGCTTTGCCTTGGCTCCTCCTTGCAGAGCTCCTCCCCTAAAAACACTAAACTCAA
This sequence comes from Athene cunicularia, assembly GCF_003259725.1. Classification (NCBI taxonomy): domain Eukaryota; kingdom Metazoa; phylum Chordata; class Aves; order Strigiformes; family Strigidae; genus Athene; species Athene cunicularia. The sequence continues at coordinate 9,366,704 of NW_020799107.1, read as the reverse complement.
GTGGAGCGCTCTGCAGAAGAGCGGGAGGTTCAAGCAGAGCTTGAAGATGAAGGGTCATGGGGTGTTGAACTGAGCAGAAGAGGGCATGAGATGACCTCACATGCACTAATCCCACATCACATGCAGAGGCAAAGGGGAAATATGCCACCAGCAAGCCTGTAACTGCTTTGTGCAGAGATAGGATGTGCCTCCTTATATAGATCTAATCTTCCAATGCCCAAAGACTACAAAGGAGCCTTGTGAAGGACACTGAAATGTTAGTGTACTGGTGCTGGTCCCTGCCTGTATGTCCTGACCCTCGTCATATTGCATACCAGATGAAGAGCCTCCCATGCCAGATTAAACGCTGCTGGCGTGGGGTGCTTTCCTCTGCGTGCTTTCAAATAAAGCCCTGGTCAGCCAGAGAGCAGGGACCTGCAAAACTTACAATGCAGATTTGGTGCCATTACTGCAACTTCTACCCGGGGCTCACAGGAGTCTGTCGTGCAGAACTTGCAGGTGAGCAAGAAGTAGTAACTTTATAAAAGGACATCTAACAGCGACACTAGCAACACAGCTCCTGGCCTGGGAAAGTCTCTGTGGCTCCCTCGTCTGACAAAAGCCTCTTGTTCCCACATGCTGCTCATCCCACATCTCTTTTATTTTGCCTGCCTTCCCCCTGCAATCTGTCAGGCTCCAGACCTTTAATTCTTCTCCCTTCCTTGAACCTGTTATCAAAGCAGGCTGTCATTAAAAGCATTCCTCAGTGCTGGTTGAACCCAAGCCTGTATCTGTGGTTCTTCTGTTCCCTAAGATGGCTTTTATCCCCTTGAAAAACAGGGGTAAAATCTTCTCCACCAGCTCATACAGCCCAGTGATGAAGAGCAGGATTGTGATTTGTGCAGAATGGCTAGTTACTAATGGGTTTTGTTTTGTTTTTTAAGCAGGAAAAAAGTAAACCCTGCAGCACAGCATAAGGATGTGTTCCTTCTGGTATTAATCACATGCCTCTTTGTAGGCCTGGAAATAAGACTGCTATCCTTTCTGGGCAGTTACGTTAGCTACCATAGGTGATATGCCATAGAACTCCACAGGGAAGCAAGAACCTGCATGAAAAGCATCCAAGATTGTCTGTATTAGACTCAGTTCCATATTATTTCACTCTGGTGCTCTCTATTTAACCCTAGAAGGCTGTATTGATGCTGAAACAAAGCTCACCTGAGAATTACTGCAATGGCAGAAATTTCCTTGCAGACTTTTCATACTAACAAACACCTATTAGAGATGGAGAGTTGTGCCAAAGCTCATCTGAAAAAATTGCTTTTCCACATTAAGAGGCAGAATGTGAGTCTCCCTTTCAACCTGAGGAGAACAGCAAGGAAGCAAAACAAGTCACTTTATTCTGATTCAATGGAAAATAGGATTCAGGGGAAATTCTGTTCTTTTTTGGTTTTGTTGGAAGAAAGGAGCTTACAGAGTAAAACTCTGTGCTTGCTGCCTAAGGGACTATAGGAAAATCCCTCCAGACATCTCATGTGGCTGGTAGTCACCCTTCTATAGCTGCTCCCTGCCCTGGAGAAGAGCCTCTAGGCAAGACCCGGCTTAGGGTTAGTCAGCTCCACAGACCCAGGATGCTGCTCTGGCAGGGTCACCAATCCCTGCTCCAGATGGCGATAACGGTGCTGCTGCCTCACAACAAAGAGCATGCTTGCTCTTTCAGCCTGTTCTGCTGATGAAGCAGAGGAAGCTCGTTCTTCATCTGGAAACCTCCCTGACTTCCCCAGACTGAGACTGCCTGACTGACCATATCCAGGAGAAACAGTTAGAGCAACTTTCCCACTGATTCCTGTGAGTTAAGCCACAGCAGAGTGCATCAGCATACTAGAAAGCTTCTGTTGGCATAACATGAATAAGTTTGCTTTAACTCACTGCTAACTCAAAACTCTGAAGAAGTCAGCAATGCTTCCGTGCAAGATGGCTTTAGCAAATTTTCCCATGCAGGTTTTGAAAGGCTGAAGTGTAACCTGAACTTGGACTGCTTAGATGCTGGATTTCAGGTCTTTTTAGTTTGATCCTGGTAAAGAATAACTCAGCAACTTAGAGAGCAGCCTGGGGAACAGCTGAGGCATTACAAGTCCTGTCCTCATGCCTAGAGGGCACGCCCCTGCTGAGGGGTAGGGAAAGTTGAACCTTCAATATAAACTGCTGGAGATAAGTCTAGACAAGCATTTCTCTTCTATCATCTATAAAAATCCTGTTGGTGGATTTAGTCTCCAGATACAACTTAATATTTTGTGCCAGCTGTGTCTAGCAGCAGATACTCAGGGCAGGCTTTCCTGATCTTACACTTACCTAGAAGATGAGTACCAATATGGCCGTGACGCAGAACCATTTCTCACTTCCTAATGAAGGAATAAAGCATCGCTGCACCCAGGAAATTGTGTTCTCAGCCAGACACCCCCGTTCCTTCGTCTCGATGTCTCCTCTCTCCTTCCCATGGGCAATGGGTAATTATGTGGAGGCAGCTCCGTCCAGCCTTAACCAGCTTCCCCTGTGGAGCCCACTGGTTTAATGTAAATCAACTTAAAGGTAATCTGTTTGCCGGGTACTGCAGCAGTGCTAGATCAGTGATACTGCACTTGAACTGCCTGCCCTCACTGTTTCCAAGAAGGAACCTGACAAATCTGTTTATGAGGGTGACTCAGTTGTTTATAATTAGCAGGAAAGTAGACTTTATCTAAGGACCATCCTCTCAAACTCATATTTTACATAAATGCTAGTAATAAAAAACAGAAACATGAGAAGATATTTGTACAGGAATGCAACAGCAAGGGCTTGGCTTTTGCCACTCAATAAATTAGTATCTCTGTAGTGTTTGTCACCTAGGGAGGGGGAATCCTGGTATATTATTGTCAGGCATTTTATTTCCACAGGAAAACAGTAAAAAAAGAAAAGGCATGCATTCTTTTGAGGATGGAGCTACTGAGAGGTATTATTTAAGACTCTCTGAACTTCCTGGGGAATTAATGACGTTTAAGTCTAATGATGTCTAACTGATGTCTAAACTTTTCTAAACCACAAGCTCTCAGATGATCCTAAAACATTAAAGACATTTGCAGGGTTTCTGCAGGAGTGCAGCAGTGAACAAGAACCAATTAATAAGCTCCTTGAAAAAAACCTGGACCCCAGTGCTATCCGTCTAAGTTTGCAGTATCTAGCCCTAAAATTTTGGGACACAATGCTTTTTAGTTCTGAAAAGTGTAGATTTTTTTTTTTCCCTGGATAGTGGTTGTGCACCTACCTCCTCAGTTACCTTCTAGTATTCATCTCAAAGCACTCCTTTGCTTTTTGGTGCTTCTTTCTACCTGCTAAAGCGCTCACAAGTGCTGGGGTAGGAGTGTGGCTGCTTAGAAAGTTCACTTAAACCAAGGATACCAGGTGATATGAAAATCCCAACTGTAAAGACTTAATGAGTAAACAATGTTAGATTTACATAGTGCTGATTTCTCAATGTAATCAGCCTTTCTCAAAGCTAAGGGGAACAAAATAAGGGTCATTAACTGTGCAGCCAGAGTGGATTGGGGAAATAAGACAGCAATAAACAGAGACCGCCCTGGGCTCTGGGTAAGATCAAGCGTTATGCTAAGACCTTCACAGCAGCTCTTTGGCTGCCTGAGAGGATAGGGGTAGGGCAGAAGGCTTCCTAGGTCTTCTAAAATCCCTTCTCTTGGGCAAGGAGCCACTGAAAATGGTGCCACCCTTCCCAGTGGATGCCCCTTTGTGGCTGGGATGTGGGGCTGCTTCCCAGTGGGAGATAAGAGTCCCGGGAACTTATCTGGGAAAGACACCTGGAAAAGGATAGTGGCTCATGGCTGGGGATTGCCCTGCAGGGAATCCCCTGGCAGAGGATGCCTTTACCTTCCTGAAGCCTTGCTCTACTCCCAGTCCTCCAGTCCGTGGCGTCAGGGGTGAGGGCCCGTCCGGTTGCCTGAGCCTCTCCATACTGGGGACAGATAAAAGTGAAACCAGCTGGTGGTTCCTGGGAAGCAGTGTCAAAGGTGAAAGGCAACCAGAGATCAGTGAACCTTAGACCTACTGACAAGCTGGGCAAGGCGGGACCACGGCTGTCGTCACTGTTAGCGGGGCTAGTGACCATGCCCCCCTTCAGCAATCAGTCTCTCCTTCCCCGCTTCCCATGCTGGGGTTTGGTGGTGGGTGGATGGACAGATAGATGAATGGGTTTTTTCCCCACACCTCAGGGTCCAAGGCCAGCCCAGCTACCAAGGGCATGGGGAGTAAATGCAGCCCACACCCCACCACAGTGTTTTGAGGACCAGGGAAGGCTGAGTGCAGGGCTGGCCAGAGCCATGTTGTGCCAGGGATCTGGCCTTCTCCACCTTTTATAATACAGCAATTTCTGCTGACACACATCAAACCTAGCTTTGGTCAAGTGCCAAAGTAAGGACTCAGATAAATTAGGCCGGGGACTGCCAAAGCAATTTGTTTTCAGGAGTGTGGCTGGTTTACTAGCTGGTGGGAGATGACACTCCCTCTTCTATTTTACTTGCTAAAAGGCTTTTACTTCCTTTTAATTAAGGTAATAGCTAGTTACTACAGGCAGTTGGGGCTTGGTGCTTTGGAGAAGGCTGCTCTTGTTAAAGCTCTAATATCTTCAGAGATCGCAGCACGATAATGCATTGGGATAACAGATCTGGAGTAAGAACAGCAAGATTTGATAATTAAAAATATATATGAAGATAGTTTTTGTATTTATGTGGCTTATCTTGTCATAATCAGTGTCTTTCCTTCAACTAACAGCTCCTAAATTTTTCTAGAAGTGAAACAGACTTTACACAATCTAGCCCTAGTATTTATAGGGAGCAGGGTGAAAAGCATGAGCCCTACAATCAAGCTTAAATAAATGTCATCCTAGTTTTGAAATGAAGAGCATGTCCTGTGACTTCCAAGGCCTGACTGCTGTGGCTCGGTTACTTCCCATGTCTATGATGAAATGCCATGTATGGACACCCAAGAGTTGCACATATGTCATATGGGAGCAGTGCCCCCACCAAGTTGAATCACCATGCGAGGTTTTGGTCTGCGAGCCAAATGAGAAAATTTCTCTTTGTTTGGGAATGTGTCCATGTACAGATTTGCACCATCACAGCAAAACTGTCTTGACTATACCCACGTATGCCTCCAGCCTGAGAGCAGATCTTACCCTGCAGCTTTTTTGCCAAAGGCAAGGAAAGTGTTAGCTTCCCAGGTCCCTTCCTCGCAGCTCTGCAGAAGCTAGAACAGGTTTGGGGGATCCTTTGAAGATATTGCTATAATGACCCTGTGAAAACCCAAACTGTCTGAGGCTGGTATTATTTTTTCAGCACAGAAGCAGTTTATGTGCTCCCATCCCTCTCCTGTAACTTGTTTCACAAGGCTGTGCTGTGAACTGAGCTGACTTAAAGCCTCATTTTTTTCCAGGGCTTTGGGTAGATCAGTTCCCCTCAGTAGGAGTCTCAGTGTGACCCTGTGAACAGTCACACTGGCACAGCAGAGGGGGTAGAAAGGAGTTTCAGGATTTGGGCAGGGCTAGGGGCATGGATACCTTAGGCTGGGATTGCTGCAGCAAGAATCCTTGCGCAAAGCAATGAGTGATGTCTGCTCCCATTTCCCCACTGTTTTCAACCTACAGGCTATGGTAACATCACGCACCTAAACTAAGCATCTAATTCTTAGTAGAAAACAAGGCTCTCAGTCTTGTCTGGAAGTCTTTGAAGCCTTATGAAAGGATTGCTTTGTGGGTGCTACGAGCAACTTCATTTCCAGTTTGCGCTGCTGCAGTAAGCACCTGTCTTGTGCTCTGTTATTTTCATACCAGTCTCATCTGCCCGAGCAGATGTTACATCTCAGATGCCTTTGTTAAGGGTTTTTATAATAGAAGGAGGTGTAAAGGAGGTGCCCACACAAAGTGCTATGGCCTGGCTGGTGTTAAGAGTCCTTGTGAGCCCAGGGGAGCGTGCCCCTTGCATGTACCTCCTGGCTGGGCCCCTCTCTGGCTCCTAGTGAGCCAGACCCCACTAGAGGGCACAGCTCCTCTATGATTTCAGGCAACAGGGACGTCTCATTTTTGAACTGTGCAACTAAATAGACACCAGTCAGTGCGAGTGACAAAAAAGATGGACTGAGGTTTCCTGTCAGAACTGCATCTGGTCAGCCAGCTTTTCTTTGGATGGGCTCTGTTCTCCAAACAACAAGGGCATGAACCTTTGTTATAAACCAAAGCTTTTTTTGCACAGCATCTTGGTCTGCTTGTCTGCTTCTTGAGCATGCAAATATCTTGCTGTCCTGGATGCTCAGGATCAGACGTCCTTCAGCAGCAAGTGGTTTGCAAATGAAGACTCTGACTGCATCTAAATTGGATGGGCAGGGTGCCAGAAGTGACCTGCACAAAGCTAGGGATGCACCTTGCTCAGCTGGGTTTGTGCAGTGAAAAGTACCTCACCTGAAATAAACTTTACTGGTAGAAATTGGGCATTGGCTGTTTTTCAGAGATTAGGGACTGCACTTAATTTTATGCTTGCCTGGTGTAATTATGCCACAAGAATTTGCAGGACAGGTTTAGCCGCAGGGGTGGTATGGATCAAATGCTCCAGCCCAGCGATGCATGATCTGAGCACTTGGAACCACCTTGTAGAACTTCCCCCACAGCTCCACCTCAACCTTCTTCTTTCATTTTTAACTGTGAAGTAAATGGTGACATTTCAGTGATGCACTGTTTTGACCAGGTCAAAATAAAACTCCTAGAGTAAACATGCAAGAATCGTTCCAATAATCTGGTATTCCTGCCTATGCCTGCTGTGTAACTTTGGGCAGGTTGCCTCTCCTTCCCTCTTTCTCTGAGTAAAAGGAGGCACAAGGACACAAATATTTCTTGAGCAGTTTGGGAGCTCCTGGAGGGCTCTTTCTCCGTGATTGTGTAGCACTTTGTTCCTCCTGACTCTGATTGCTGTGAGGAAGCATTAGCTCATCTATATGAGCACTGTAAATCACCCCTTGCTTAAGGAAGAGTGGTTGGGTGGAAAAGGCAGCAGGGTCCGGTAATAAGGGCACTATCCTGAGCTGAAAACAAAGACTAAAAACTCAGGTTTTCCATTTGTCTGCTGTTTGCCCATATGAAGAGTTATTTTGTCTCCCCTGACTTGTTTCTCCTGCTCCTCTCAGCTCATCCTCTCAGTTTACATGTGCTCCCAGGTGTCCTGCTCCATGCAGGCAGCCCAGTACAGAAGGTCTCATCTCCATTGAGGCTCCTGCACTGCTAAACCAATGCTAAGACCTTGTATTCCTCAGAAACTGCTAACTGCTTAGTCTCAGCTTTAGCATTTTTGGACCCCTGAGATCCCTGAATACTGTGAAGTTGTTCTTGATGGATCAGTTCTCATCTGAAACACTCACAATTCTTCTTATTTAATGTGATTCAAGAATACAGCTGCAATCTCAGCAGCCCGGCTCAGCTGAGCACTGTTTGTGCCACTTGCTTGGGCACCTCCAGGCTCTCATTTTCTGCTCACCTCGCAGCGCCGCTGCACCATTTCGCATTGGGACAGGTAGGTGTGACCTCACTCCTGAATTTGGCTGGTCCGACAAGAAACAGCCACAGACGCAGATGCAATTATACTGTGAGCACTGCTGTCCGCCTTGCCTCTTGCTCTCTGATGAAAATGTGTGAAAGCACAAGTGGCTTTTCTTTTTTTTTTTCCTTGCTGCTGCTTGAGAGGTGGAGGATCAGAAAAAATGTGTTATTTACACTGGAAGTTATTTACACAGAAAAGTTGTGAAAATTCTCTGGCCTAAACCACAGAGCTGGGGTTTGCTAGAGCTGTTTTAAAGTTACACCTGTATGGATTGAAGTTGCCACAACAGGGGTAGAGCAGTATGACCTCACTAGATATGGTAACCCAGAAATCCTTGTTTGCCCTTTCAGAAAGCCGTGTATATATAATGCATGTGTATACATGTATGCAGGCATTTTATAAAGTATGGGGTGCATATTTGATAATGTCTCAGTCCTGCTGTCATCCTATGCTGAGGTCTGGTGGCTTCAGGGTCCTGAGCTGTGCTGAAAGCCCACAGTGGCCACAGGCCACTGCTGACCTGATGTAAATCCTCTGCTGCTGCAGACTGCTCTATATATAGGCTCTGATGAGCGGCCTCTGTATTGCCAGGCTTTCGGAGAGCATCTCCCATCATCTTGATGCTGTTGCAAAGCCAACACTGTGTCTATTGTGAGCTCTGGCGAGCTGGACAGAAGTGAGGTTATGGTCAGATTTAGACAGCTGGCAATGGGCATGCAGCACCCAGAATCAATGGTCACAGAAACATGGCTTTCATTATGACTTGCCTAAGTGATTTTGGCTCCTGGACCAGCTGTAGGACAGACAGCTTGTCTCTCTGCACCACCAGCTTCAAAGGAACCAGTCACTTGTGTGTGAGTATATATAGCATGCCTTGCTTTTGGGATATAACTATTTTGGTTTAGCTGGTGTTGCTATAAATGAGCTCGCTGATCAGAGCCCACCTGTGGTCCTGACCTTGCTCTTGCAGAGCAGCTCTCTTCAATGTGCTCCTCTGAGCAGGGCTCCGAAATATTGTGTGTTGGTCTGGGGAGCCCCCAGCTAGCTTTGAGGGAGGTGGGCATTGCTGCTTCCCATTGAGCAAGCCAGCCCGGCCCTTGTAAGCCGCAAGCAGATACAAAGCCTCAGAAATAGGCTGGGGCTCTTCTCTTTTTAAAAGCCTATTTGTTTCAAGAAGAAACATCTGAAACTACGGTAAGCAAAATTAATTCAAAATAATCAATCCATCCAGAGATCACAACAAATTATGTTCTCAAAATTGTTCACCGTACCTGTGCTGTTAAATGTGTAATCCCTTCTTTGCATGATGGTTCCCATAGAAAACGGGTAAGAAGTTAATCACAGAGGCCTGGCTTGGAATGGATATGCTTTTTCTAAGCATCCTGGTCTTTGCTGTTTCTCCTTCTCTGTGCCTGCAGTAGTGTCATGAACTGATGCAGTAAGATGAACTAGAGTTCAACTCCTGAAGCCCAAAGACTCACCGTAGCCTGAAGAGCCAGGGTAGCCCACTTGTAACCATACAGGCACAGTTCGTCACTGCTGCAATGGAGCAGTGAAAGATCATTTTGTCAGTTTTGACAGGAGGAAGGGTTGTGCCTCTGTCAATGAAAAAAGATTGGGCTTCTTACTGTTGCAGTGATAGAAAGTTAAGAAATATTTTGAGGATTGGTGCAGTTGTAATGGTGAACAGATCATTTACACTGAGGCCCCAAACTGAGCCTAACATGAACTGCTTCAGGCTTCTAAAATGCTAGTCTTCCTGTATTAATTATTAACATCAGTAAAACACTCCAGAGAATGGTTTGGAAACATTAAACAAGCTTAATATTAATGGCTCCCAGATGATAAGTGATGGTGAACATTAGCATGTGTTAAAGACTGAGGGAAAATAACTACTGATTACAATAAACATTTTAAATATAGTGGGATTAAATTACAAAAAGAATACAAGTGTGAACCACAAGAAAGGCTTTCCTGTAGCATTGGCTGCTCCGTGTCTGAAGAGACAGGTAATATTTTTTATGCCTTTGAAATTACACTTGATGGGTCACAATAAATAGCCTTGGAGATAGGGATGTGCTGAGGTGAGGGATGTCTGCCACATACCTCCTTACTCTTCAGAAGAGCCATGCTCCGCAGAGCTAGAGACTGTTGCAGGCAGCTGCCTACCCACTCAGGTTACCTGCTAGTCACAATCCCTTGTGATTTGTAGGGGATTTCTCAAAATTTAAGAGTTGCTATGAGCAGCCCCAGCTGCAGGTGCTGCGGAGATATGAAGTCGGTGTTCCCTGTTAGCTCATGGTGCAGTTCTTGCCATATGTCTAATAAGTACATTGCAACTTTTATGAAAGGTACAGGTGGCTTTCTTGAGTAAAAAATATATTCATCGAACATTTGGCTTACCCCCAAATTCATGTTCTCTTTCACTCGGCAGACCTTGGCCAGGAAGACCCCCCTCCACAAGTCCAGCCCACTTTGCCAAGAGAGCTGCAATGCAGAGACCTTTGACTGTAGCTTGGGTACCTGACTTCCAAGGGGGACTGGCTCCTGAAGGGTCTGGAAACAAAGAAAACACTTCTGTGAAGTAAGAGACATAATTATCTAACAAGCTGCAGGTTCACCGTGTTACATGATTAAAGCACATAAGCACTCTCTTCCACGTGCATGGTCTGGTGCCTACCATGAGCTCTGTGTGCTGCTTTTTTACCAGGGGAGTATCACATTTGGAATGGACCCTGACCTCTCTGACAGGCTGGGTGGCAACTGGTCAGCTGGCTTAGGCTATTAGTCTGGGCCCGGCACACACTTACAGAGTGATCACTTATGTTCCCTTAGGAAACTAGGCTAAAAATGGCTGTAGGTGGTACCTCTCTGCGCAAAGGGCCATAGAGGAGCACATTGACAGCCAAAAGTTGCTCCCAGCTCAGTAATCTCCCCCAGAAGTGTTTCATCTATCTCTGTTTGTGAGACATTTGTAATGAATGCAACTGAAAACAGTTTCCTGATGCTTGGAAACAGAAATGTTTTAAGTAATGGTGTCTAGCACAGACTTGGAAAGCTCGTGTGGGTGTGAACATAATTTTTTTTCCCCCTGGAGTCCCCACCCAGTGTTTGGGTGTATAGTACAGACATGTTCATAAAGCATTCTATGACAGGTTCTGCCTCTCCATGCTTTACACTGGGCTGGTGGCCACATCGTAGTCTTGCTTTTTCAGATCACGTCTAAATATTTGGCCGGTTTTCAGCTGGTTCTCAGTCTCATGGACTGGGTGTTACAGTCATGGTCTGTAAAGGCACAAGAATAGAAATTATTTCATCTGCATGAGCCTGAGTAACCTCATTTAACACCAGTCACTGCTGGAAGAGTAGTAAAGCAGTCATTCTGTTACAGAGGTGAAATGAGTCATCTGTTGCCAATAAACTAGGCAGGAACAAAGATGTCTCAGTGGGGAACCATTATCTGCTGTTACCTAGAGCAACTCCTTTTATAATTGAAAAATGTATTAAAAATTATTTTGGGAATTTCTAATTAGTTGAGTTGAGCCACTAATGTGCTCAGGATGTTTCAGAAACTTAAACTAGTAACTGCTCAAAAAAAGGCCACCACAGAGAAGTCTCTTTCCTGCCTTTCCCCCTCTGCCACCTCAGCTACAAAGTCAGGGAGGATGAAAACTTCTGCAGAAACTGAGGTAGGGCAATAAAGGCAGTGTCTGTCAATCTCTGGGGAGATGCTTCCTTCTTACAGTGCTCAGCCCTACATGGCTTAAGGCGGGAAACCCTGCAATAAGTAGCTGTATGTTGAGTAGCTGTCCTTAGGGAAATGCACAGCTAAGAAAGGCAGAAGGCAAAAGAAAGGAAAAGGAGAGACTTATGGCTGAGACCATTCTGTTGCTGCCTCTGGCATCTGTTTCCAGACCAGACCTTGAGAAGCCATTCAGCCAGCTATGGAAGTTGGTGGTTTCTAGATGCAAGCACACATTTTCCCTGGAAGTTGGTGGTTTCTAGATTCAAGCACACATTTTCCTATCTGTCCAGTTTTCTTTCTTTCTTTCTTTCTTTCTTTCTTTCTTTCTTTCTTTCTTTCTTTCTTTCTTTCTTTCTTTCTTTCTTTCTTTCTTTCTTTCTTTCTTTCTTTCTTTCTTTCTTTCTTTCTTTCTTTCTTTCTTTCTTTCTTTCTTTCTTTCTTTCTTTCTTTCTTTCTTTCTTTCTTTCTTTCTTTCTTTCTTTCTTTCTTTCTTTCTTTCTTTCTTTCTTTCTTTCTTTCTTTCTTTCTTTCTTTCTTTCTTTCTTTCTTTCTTTCTTTCTTTCTTTCTTTCTTTCTTTCTTTCTTTCTTTCTTTCTTTCTTTCTTTCTTTCTTTCTTTCTTTCTTTCTTTCTTTCTTTCTTTCTTTCTTTCTTTCTTTCTTTCTTTCTTTCTTTCTTTCTTTCTTTCTTTCTTTCTTTCTTTCTTTCTTTCTTTCTTTCTTTCTTTCTTTCTTTCTTTCTTTCTTTCTTTCTTTCTTTCTTTCTTTCTTTCTTTCTTTCTTTCTTTCTTTCTTTCTTTCTTTCTTTCTTTCTTTCTTTCTTTCTTTC